>NC_086226.1:73350097-73657154 GCF_035770615.1 Melospiza melodia melodia | reverse complement strand
TAATATTCTTAAAAAAAAACCACAAAAAGAAATTTCAGAGAAAATTTTGGCAAGGTACAGAAATCTAGTCTTGTGGCCTATCTCTCTCTGCAATTTCAACTCTTCAGTATCTATTTTCCCCAAAAACCCTACCCAAAATGCTATAAGCAGGAGTCCCCACTCACCATTTAAAATTACTATTATTCTGTCCTAAGATAAGATACGTTTCCTACTATACAAGAGACAATTCCTAGACAACAAGTCTAATAGCATGTAATAATAAAGGAACAGGATGTCTGATTACTTGATCAATGTATAATTGCATAATCACCTAATATATTCTCTTCTACTTGAGGCTTGTAGAAGCTATCTGCAGCTTTCATGCAGCATCTTCATCAAAATTTGAAAAAATTCTGTTTATTGATGTAACTTAGGATTCAGCAAGATAGACACATGGAGTGGTAGTACATCAACATCTTTCTACCTATTTTTAATAATCCTGAATCTCAAAGAGCACATATGACCCAAGGAGAAGGGACTAACCTACTTCATATCAGTGAAGTCTGCTCTCTGTTAATGGACCTGGCACTTATTGCATTGCTGGAGCTTACTGACCTTATGTGCAATGATGGCGTGCTAATATATTATCTCCTAAGTCAGCGTCAAGTCAAAAAAAGAATCAGACTTGGAAAAATTAAAATTTTCCCAGCACAGTCAATATGTGCTTATGATTCTGGGGCCATAGGACAACCAGCTTATTCTCTAACTGTTTTTCATTACAGCAATTGTTCACTAATTCTACCAGACTTCTTGTTGAATAACCTTTAGAGGCCTCCCAAAGATTCACAAGCTTGAAATGCTCATGGGGCTGACTATAAACACCTCAGAAAAGTTCATCTATAATGAGCTTCACTTCTTGGAGCACTGGCAGCAACACAGGAAGATCTTTTAAGAAACATAACAATGGGAGACAGATTATACGACCTGCTGACACATAAACCCCCTTATTTTTTTTTCCTCATTTTATAAATCCCCTACTACTTGGCCCCAAGAATAAATAACCACTGATTTCCATTTGACATCATCTCTTCCCTAACAGACTGCTGCTGTTTGCCTTTTTCATACTCAGGAATCGAACAGGAGTCATGTGTTTTCTGCTGCAAAACAGAAACAGAGAGAAACAAATGCTTCATTTGGAGTCAGATAGATTACTTAAAGACAAAAAAAAAAATGGCCAGTTTCATAAAAGGATGGCTGCTTTTAAAAACACAAGAATTAAACTTTATCCTGAAAATTGCTGTTGGTTTTGAGTGATTTGGGTTTTTTATTTTATCTTGTAACTATTTTTCTGAGCCTCTTCCTTTTAGATCAGATTTAGTCTTGCCAGTGCTCTCCATCACTTAAATTCTAATATAATTCCTTCTCTGTCCAGACGTTATAAAAATAAAAGTAAACTTCAGAAGACATTTTTTAATTCAGACTAAGGGGAAGAGGAAAGAGAAGAAGAGTACAACAATCTCTCCTTAGCAGAGAAGAGTTTCATCTAAAGACTGTGCTGATGGGAAAAAAGCCGTACTATAGACGTGATAACTGTAATTTCTGTTTGAGTAAAGCCATATGTAACTAAGACAGAGACAAGAGCTCTCTATTTCACTCCATCTGTGATTCAGACTCAACACTGATTCTGAGTACTATGCAAAAAATTTTCAAATATATTAGTCAGTATCTGGAAGACACCTTCAGTTTCTGATAAAAATTTGGCATTAGAGAGACTGATGATGATATTCCTAATTTTCTTTCTGTATCATTTCAAGTGTGTACATTTTACTAATGACACACCTGTAGTTCCAGATTGTTGACTCTTGTAAATTGTTTTGTATTCTTACCCTTTGTTGAAAAAACCAAATAAAATCAAAGTTAGAGGGTAATACTAACCTATAAATAAAGTTTCAAAACATAAATTCCACCATTAAGTTGTAAGTGAAGCAAGTTGCATCTGACTGGGAATTTTCTGTCAAATTCTACTGTGTCCCAAGTGAGCTTGACCATTTTCTTTTATTTTCTTATTTTCTTTTTTTTTTTTTCCATTTACAGGGGAAGGAGGGAAAATGTGTCTGGCAGAAGAGCATGGAGAATGCAATTCTTAGTGATAACCAAGTGTTTGCTTTCTCCCAGCCCTCGATCTGCCTATCTGACTAATTGGTGTGACATTAAAGATGTCTTAAGACAAGCAGATTGTGAACCTACTTCAAAGATACTAAAATTGGAAGGGGAAAAGGGAACAGAATCTGCTTTTGATTTCTGGTACTAAAGAAAGAGTTCAACAAAATGACAAAGAAATTCCTGGCTTTGAATTCTCTTTAGGGTACTTCTTTATAGTAAAACTTCTGGTGGGAAGGAATTTCCATTTTTCATTAATTTCTAATATACAAGTATTTACTGAGATTCTAAAAGACACTTATATTTCTAACTTTCATGTTCTGCAATGTCAGTTTTCTCAATGAAAATGAGCACTGCATGAGACATCAGTTTGTTTTTTAAAATATCTATCTTTTAGAGCTGCGCCAGTAAAGCATGTATTATTCCTTTATGTATTCTTTATGTATTATTCCTTGATGTTTAAAATGCTTTGAGGTACATTGATTATTTGAATGTATGTTCAGTGTGTGATTAAGCTTCCATATTATGCTTATAGTGTTAGATTTTTGCAGAACACAAAGCTCTGCGACACTCTGTGAAAACAAACACAAAATTTTTTAATGTGATGCTGCTGTTGTGACAACATGTTTGAAGGCAGTAATAATTATCTGAATATGTGGGAGCTTCAGCTGCTGAAAAACTAGAAAAAGGTATCCTTCAGTCTGTGTAACAGCAAGGATTTTTGTTCATTAGTTTTGTCAAACGATATTCATATTCTAGCGTTCCTTTAAAAGAGGGCTGAGAGCTATAATGGAAAATATAAATCACAGAGTGACAGAATGATTTAGGTTAGAAAAGACTTCCAAGTCCATCAAATTCAACCTTTGACTGTTCACCACCTTTGTCAACTTCAGCATGACACTAAATGTTACATCCAGTTCTCTCTTTAAGCTCTCCAGTGATGGGGACACAGCCACTCCCACTTTCCTCGGTGGTTCCAGTGCTTACAACCCTTGGCATGATTAAATTCCTCCTGATGTCCAGCCTGAACCTCCCCTGGAACTGCTTGAGGCCTGTGTCGCTCCTTTACCTGCAAGAGGAGACCAACCCCCCTCTGGCCACAGCCTCCATCCAGGCAGTTGTTCAGAGCAGCAAAGGAGTCTCCCTGATTCTTCTTTCCTCCAGGCTGAGCTACAGCAGCTCCCTCAGCTGCTTCTCACAGGAGCTGAGCTCCAGACCCTGCCCCAGCTCCGTCAATCTTCCCTTGGACTCACTCCAGCACCTCAAAGTCTTTCTTGTCACGAGGCCCCAAAATTGAACACAGGGTTTTAGGTGAGATCTAACCAGTGGTCAGTACAATGGGATGGACACTGCCCTGGCTACACTATTTTTGGTGTAACCCAGGATGTCATTGGCCACCTGGGCACATGGCTGGCTCATGTTTACCCACTGCTGACCATCATTCCCAGCCTGCACCGCTGGAGCTGTTGCGACTGAAGTGTCAACCTGAACTCTGCCTTGTTGAACCTCATCTATTTGGGCCTTAGCACGCCAATCTAGCCTGTACAGATTCCTCTGCAGAGCCTTCCCACTATCCAGCAGATCAACACTCCAACCCAACATAGTGTTGCCTATGAACTTACTGAGGATACTTTTGATCATCTCATTCATATTACTTATTGTCAATAAAGCTATTAAACAGAACTGGGCCCAACAGTGGTTCCTGTCAGACACCAGTGACCAGGCGTAAACTGGATGTAGCTGCATTCACTAGCACTCTGGTTTTTTAATCAACAAAGATTATGCCTGTCCTAGTTCTGGGCTGACAGCTTTTCCAGGAGAATGCAGTGGGAAAATGTGTCCATGTTTTTTTCTGAAGTCCATGTAGATAATATCCACAGCCTTCTCATCACTCATCAGGTGAGTCACCTGGTCACGAAAGGAGACTAGGTTGGCCAGGCAGGACGTGCCTTTTCTAAACTCTTGCTGGCTTTGATGTTGGTCCCTTGGTTGTTCCCTGTGTGCTGAGTGATTGCAATTAAGATGATTCGCTCCATAACCTTGCCGGGCACTGAGGTCAGGCTTACAGGCCTGTAGTTCCCTGGATTCTGCTTCTGACTCTTCATCTTTGGATGGGTGTCACATTGGCCAACCTCTGTTCCTCCACAGTGAGCAGGACTGATGGTGAATAATGGAGGATGGCTTAGTGAACTCTGCCACCAGCTGGCACAGTACCTTTCAAAGAATCTGCATCCACTCCCAGAGACCTATGAGTGTCTAAATGGTCCAGCAGGTAACTTCCCACCTCTTGGATTTCAGGGGGTCTAGTCTGCTCCCAGTCTCTGCCTACCAGCTAAGAGGGCTCATTGTCCTGAACTTCACCAGACTTGCTGTTGAAGGCTGAGGCAAAGAAGATGTCCAGTACCTCGGTTTTTATCTAAATCTAAATGCATGTGTATGAAGAAGTGAGGTTCTCTGGTATGGTCGTATCAATGACGATACTATGAAATCTGAAACTGGGACATATGAGATAATGCATTTGAATAAAAGTTGGTGAGCTTGTGGGGAAACAAAATTATGTCTGGCAATCTTTTAAAATTCCTCACAAGATGAGCTTCTGGCTAGTTAGCATTGTTAGTGCAGAGAGCCTTCAGGCCAGAGCCTGGTTCCAAACGTGCCTGAAAGGAGAAACCTGCTCTGGCAGCATCAGCAGAAGTCACAATGAATGACTTTCATTGGAATTCCTGAAACTTTTGTTGAGCATCACTACTGACATTTGTTATGCCATGATGTTTCCATCAATCTTGCTTCCATAATGTTTTGGAAGGACTTCTGAGGAACACTGTTGGTAACTAAAGCTCTGAGTGGAAAATCCCATGGAGGCAAAGCCATGGCAATGACTGTATGTTTTTCCTTTGTTCTGTGTGGTACCATTGTGAGATATGTAGCATAGCTCAACCCAATTTTAGTAATTACAGTTTACTGAGGATGAAAGACTTTGAAAAAACCTAATTTTTACAGTTACGGAACATTTACAGTTCTCACCATAAGAAAACATATATGTGTGTTCACACACAGGGATATGTGACTGGAATTGATGATTAAGTTTTTCCAGAACTGTTAAACTCTGGGAATTTTAAAACACTTGCTCTTTTCCTTTCACTCACAGTCCTTTCAATCCCTCTCTGACTTTGTGGTCTTAACACTACTATTATGCTAGTTTCCAGTAAGTATGACAAAATGTTCTAATTAGGTAATTTAAAACAACAGTTTGATTGCAAACATATGTGTAACTAAATGTGTTCCTAAATTAATTTTCCACTGTTTTTTTTGTGAAAATTAGATGGCTTCAATCATTTTATGTATGATTTAGGAAAGCTGGAGTTGTTGGAACCCACTGTTTTGTGACAAGAGGATGCATTCCTTGTTTATTGAAATATTTTGCTGATAATATGTGTTTACAAGAAACTTATACAGTTTGTTGAAGTTTAATTCAACTAGGATAAATATCTTACATAATAATTATGAAAATATCTTAAGAAAGTGGATATCCTGTGAACTTTCATACGTAAAAGACATTGCCTTATTAATGTAAGAATTTGAAATACTTATTAATTTGACACTTATGGCATGACAGTTATTTAGGTATTACTGTAAAGAGCTACTATGCTTTCAGTATTTTTTATCATGTTTTAAATTTAACACTTTAAATTTGAGATATCTTTTAAAATCTGCTTAGTAAATACTTGTTTCTGTAAGTATGGTGTTTGATGATACAGCTTTATGAAATCAAGAATATAGACATAAATCTAAATTAAAGCTTGTTTAAATATGGAGTGGAAGATCACGACATCTCGAAAAACAGTTTAACCTCAGCATGGCAAAAATTGAAGGAAGGACCACTAATGTGGTGGTTTGGGTTCAGTGTTCAAGCTCCCTGTTCTCTATTTAGGGATAGTGAGGCATTTGTGAGGCTGGTCCTCCACAGTTCACTTGCTAAACTGGGACATATTTAGTCTTCTTCTCTACTTCTTGCTATAAATTCAGTGACTTGCTCAAAACTGTACTTCTCTCAAATCGGAATTTAAAATCTCAACATCTTTAGAGAAAAAGGCATCCATACAAGATGCTAATCCCACTTTCATTGAGCCAGAGATAGAAGAAGTTACTGTGATTAGAATAGTCCTTCTGCCTGAGCATAGCCAATCTCCTTCTAGGGCAGGTATTTCTATTTCTTCCTGGGTTTTAAAGGAGTTGACAACAGCTCTGTTGTCAAATTCCCAGCTGAAAGCAGTATAACTTTGTATGGTATAAACAGAACAGGAAAAATTATTTTTATAAAACCAGTATGGTAATGAATGGAGGACATTAGTGACAGGAGAAAAATTAATGATTGTGTTTGCTATATATTCATATTTTAAAGTAATCCACCGTACTGTCCTTTGCAGCTCCAGAAGCAGAAATACTTTGTTTTGCAAAGCTACTCCATCAGACAACAGACTCATTCCTTCCTCTCCTCAGCACTCACTAAGCCTGCTTCAAGGCCTGAAGTGCAAAAGTGCCTTGTCACATCACCCTTGTAGGGCACCAGGATTTAGGTGCAACTTTCCAGATGCTCTTCTCAGAAAGAGACAATGAGTGAGCTTCAAGCGCACTCCCTGGCCGCGGTCATTTACTGCCACTTTGTCCACCGAGGTCAACCAAGCCAGCTTTTTAGCTTGCAACATCACGTCCTTACTAATGAAATCCTATATTTTCCTGGAAAATCTAAAAAAAACCCACAGAGACTAGCTTTACCTGTTAAAAATTTGTCAGAAAGGAGACCAAAGCACTGTTTCTAAAAGGATAAATACATTGTCTTAAGGAAAAATGTATTTCCTTTGTTGAAAATGAGGGTGTCTTTAGATAAATTAAGAACCACTAGTAATTCAAGAAAATCCTCAATTCTGCCTTTTTATAATAAAAACCTTTCTACTCAATGCACAAATAAGATATGTAACAGCTCTCTGAAAATATCACAGCACAGTGAGACTTGATCTGTGCATTACAAACAGAAGGCAATATATTTTAATATCTTCATGGAGTTTCACCTCTACAGACTTTAAGAAAATTTTGTTTCATCAAAAATAATTCCAAAGACATTTTTGATCTGTTCTCATCTGGGTACCCTTTGTAACATCAACTCCAGGGTATATGAACTGTGGAAGGCAGTCCAGAAGTTTCAGGAGGTCTCTTCAGAGTTTCACAGAGAAGACTCTTAAGGTCATAAGGAGGAGATAGCATTATGATTTTACAGTTTCAAGAGTAGGGCAATGACCTGCTTCTTATTGTCAGAATTCTGTTCTGTATTTTATTCGGTATTTGATATAATACATTCATAGATAGCCAGTAATTTTGACCTAAAGTACAAGCTTTTATTCAATAAAATTGTTGGAGATTATAACTTAGTCTTTGTAGTTGTATGAATTCATTTTTTAGATTAGATTAGAATTTATATGTAAAATGAATCTTTATTTTTTTCTTCTTGGTATGTTACCTCATCTCAACTGAAGATAATGCACAAAAGAATCTCTCAAAATTATTACAATATGGACACACACAACTTCAAGGTTTATTCCCCTTAAGTATTTAAACTTCCATCAGAATGAGGTCAGAAGGAAAAAAATCCCAAAGAATAAAATTATTTTGGGAGACAGAAATACTGCTATTAGAGCTAAAAAGAAAGAAAAGAAAAAAAGTGACTGTTTCTGATGCAACAAAATTTTATACTCTTTCTGAGTAAACCTTTTCAGGTCTTGACAGTGGAAGGAATATGTTACATGACAGCTGGAGTAAAACACGAGTACTTTGGGTATCTTCCAAAGAATGACATGTCAGGATATTGAAAAGTTTCAAGTATGCCACACAAGAAAGCAAATGCTTTTTCTCCTCAAGCCAACTGGTTTGCATTAAAGGGAAGCAGAAGCATAAGAATGGAAGCATCTTTTTAGCAAGAAGTGAATCAATGTTGTCTATTCGCTTAAATCCTCATATGATTCCTTTCGCTAAGACTATCAACCAACCAAATATTTAAGAACCATGGTTGGGGTGACAGACTTTCTTCTCACATTTAGAGACTATTCTAAATTTTTGAACCTATCAGCATGTTGCAATAGTACACAAATTATTTGACAATAGGCAAAAATACAGACTATATACTTAGTTTCATAAAGCTTTCTTTCCTATTTTAAATTTTTAAGGATATAATAATTTCTAAAGGATGCTTCCTTCTTATATTAATGTAAAAATAGGCAGATCATTAAAAGACAAATTGATCAAGTGTTAGACTGTTCACCCACTAACAGGGAATGTTAGTTGGAGTAGGCCATGAAGAAGTAGGTTAGTTTTACCCTATTGATGATGTATTGATGCAAAACAATATTTGAGCTTTTGCATAACTTGCAAATTGTAAATCCTCTATTTCAGAAATTTCAACAACTGAAGCTAAGGGAAAAGAGAGTAACAAATGGTTAATATTCATTTTCACTCATTTTCACACAGAATATTAACCAGGTGTGACCTGAATGTGAGTCTGTGACCTCTCAAACATCTATACTAGGGAAAGGCAGGAATCTAAGTACCCATTCCTAAGGAAGCCCAGAGGCCTTGCTCCAGAAGGAAGAATCTGTATCCTCAGGTGCCTACTTCTCAAGGTGCTCAAGCCCTGCCCTGCAAGTCCAGCGCACCTCCTGGGGCCAGCACACACACAGAGCCATGGAAAACTGTGTCCCCTCTTGTCCCAGGTGGCCTCAGGCTGCCTTTGGCCTTGCTGAGCTCTGGAGCTGATCCTCTTTGTTTCAGTGGGTCCAGTACATGGCTTTTGTGTGACAAGGCCGACTCCCAAGTCCACAAGGAGTTTTTGAGCTGTCTTGAAACTTTAGAAGGGTCAGTTGCAATTTGTAAGCATCAGCTAAATAGGCATTCAGAGCCTATTTAGGGTTTGATCCCATATATCAGAATTTCTTGCTAGGCGTTCAAAGTCCCGTGTCTAATCCCTGATCTCGTGTTTAATTTCCACAGGAACAGGAAGCAGTGCCTGGGTTAAAACACAGTTACGATACTAAATACATTTTAACAAGTACTAACTAAAAACAATTGTAAATTTTAAAACTCTAACTCTCATAGTTTAACATCTTTATCTTTTGTGAGAAAAAAGTTAACAGAAACTGAGTTACAAAGACTTCTAATGCTTGATTTGGCAGTGATTTGGCAGTGCTGCAGAAAAACAAAGCTGAGTCACCTTAGTCCAAATGATGCATAAGAAAACCACAGCAGTTAATTCTGCACAGAAATTTTTTCCAACTTGATTTAAGATTCTTTTCTTTGTGTCTGTACATGTATAAAGTCCTGTCAAAGATGATGTCAAATCAAAGAGATGGTATTCTGCACTTACCTCTTTCTATTGTACTCATATTTTAATCCTTAGCTTGGTGAGTGCAAAGACTTAGAAGCTTTGACATGCAAAAAACAATTCAGCTATAATATACTCCTGCATCATAACAACAGACCTACCAGCTTCAAAAGGCATCATCATATAAAAGCCAAGGCTTGATAAAAATTTAAATACTTCAGGATAAATGATCGTGGGAATGGGAATGCATTTTTCCCTCACTTCTTCAATAAACACCCACAGTAATTATGTCCTTCCTGTCACAGAAAACAGAAGTGAATGTCAAAAATCCTAAACAAGGCAAAAGTTACAAGTTTCTGTTTCTCTCCCTACTGATCAAACCTGCATAGAGAGATGATTCCTGTATGCAACCTGCACATCAGTAAAAGGACTTGTGCCTCAGCTTGGGGGTAACCTGTGAGAACAGAGCAATCTGTCCAGTCTAAGCACACTCCTACAAATATGCTTCACCTGTTGGGCCTTGAGATCACAGGTCCTTGGCTTCTACACCAACTGGACAGAGCACATAAGTGCAATCTTTTCAGAAAAAAAAAAAATCTCTCTTTGTACTTAGAGTACTTGCTTTTTGCAGTAGCAAAATGTTTGGATCCCAAAATCATAAGTGCAAGTTATCAGCCAAGCAATTTCTGTACAACTTGGGTTCATGTGTGAATTTAAAAGAAGGCATGGAAATGTGACATGGAAATTTAGGAATAGGAATTTGGATTGCTGTATCTGTCAAAGCAAGGAAAACCTCCTTTGAATTTCACTGAAAAAGAAGAGATGGTCTGTGTGGTAGGTTGAGGAAGACCAAACTAGCTGTAAACTAACTGTTGGCTTGATCATCCATTTCATCAGATTACACACGTTTAGGATTGTATTTGCTGCCAGTGCCTCTAGTTTTTGTAACTTCCGAAGCAGAAGGTCAGTGCTATAAAATATTTTTGGAAATTTAATCAACAAGTTCAAACATTTTGCAAAATTGAGCAGAGTTTTAAGAAGTTGCCTTTGTAGCTCTTTCTTTGTCGTTTGCTTGATTGTTTTTTCATTCAAATACTGACAAGGTTGAAGTTACATACTTACAAAGGTAAATTAAATTAAATGGGCCTTTCTGGATTTGTTAAGCACACACTAACTGATGCGTTATTGTGCAAGCACAGAAAAAAAAAGAAATTATCAGAGAGGCACAAGTGAGCATATTTATATTAAGCCTTCTGATCTTTACAATTTTATCTCTAGATGAAATCTTATTTTGAGTAAAAAAATTCAAAACCTTATTGTCAGATATTAAGAGATTGAGCAATAACAAGGGTGAGAGAAAAATCAGGTTGTTCTTCCTTCACTAATCTTTGGACACCAGAGAAGCCTAAGTTTGCTGTTTCTACACAAAATAATCACAAATCCAGGATTTTCACCACCTTTCAGACTGTAAATTATATGTGGAAATTTCTTTTCATTCGCTGCACTGTACTTTTAAAATTTCTTTTCAGAATAAAGTTTTTTCATGTAAGATCTTCTATGGCAAGAATATTCAATGCTAATTATATTTAACATTTTTCTACGCTAAAAAAATGTAGGAGGGATTTATATAGCAAATTATTAAATATGGTTCTTTACACCTGTAGCAAAATTAATTTAGGTACACTTATTGGTCAGATAGAAGTATTCAGCAATATAATTTTAGAGTGATTGTATGATTTGAGACCTCAGGAACATGTGTACTGGGTTAGAGATAAGGTCCCTTTAACACAGTAACCTGTATCTGGTATTGAATTACCACAGAACCAAATGACAGTGGCATAAAACCAGAGCACATTGTAGGGGGATTTAAGGCAGAGTCTTCTTGTGATCTGGCTTTCATAGGAGTTGAATATTTCTGTAAAAAGATAAGATTGGACATACTCAAGGACTGTCACAAAACAATTTCACAGATGTTTACACCAAACTGATGCCCTCTATAAAGGAGGGTCATAGACTATGGGTCAGACCTTTAGGTAATAAAGCTCAAGCATGTGTGTTATAAATGTAATTATTGTGACTTTTCTGAAAGTTCAACTAGCCTGTTTTTCTCTCCGTACACATTACCTACTAATCAAGTGGTTACTATTTATCAAGTTACCAGGCTTGGTTTGTGAAAAAAAAAAATAAAATCTATATTTGAATGGAAAAATTCATTCTGATCTGGATTCTGTTCCTAATTTTTGCAATGTTACGTTTTGTTAAAAAAAAAAAAAAAAGGTAGAACTGCCTTTGGCTGACACCAGGATGCTACTGCTCTTTCCTTATGCTTGCTAAAAATATCAGAAACTATTCCATTGTTTTGAAAGCAAATAGATATTCAAATACCTGAAAAAAGTTGTTTCTGTGTTGGTTTTCATGTGTTTTCACGATGTTGTTTTTATTTACCTGTAAAATGACATTATGATCCAGAGTGCACAGGCTCTAGAACTCCTTCTCCTAAATCCCTAGCTAATAATGGACTAGTGGTAAGTATCAAGGAAACAAACAGCATGCCCTTGATTCCAAAAATTTCTGTTAGCAATAGTTCTTACCTAGGGAGAAGCACAGCTGCAGAGAATTGCAAATTCTCCAGAACAAATTCAAAGCTGAGGTAAACAATGATGTCACTTTGTTTGAATTAGACTGGTGGATTGGATATTTGGATATCCACTGAAAACATTACTTCTTTGAAAATATCTGGCATGACTTCTCAGAGAAGCAATAGATAGAGTATCTGAATGCATCATTGTGCAACTGACATTTTGAAGATAGGTCATAGGTCCTGAGAGACTACAAGAAATGTTGTAACAGATTCCAGGTAAATTAATGCTGGAAATTTACAAGGAGACTATTTTAGAGAAAATATTGTTTAAAGCAATAACAAATTTCAAAAATCATAAAAGCATTAATGTCTAAATGAGTAACAGACGACATTAGCAAATTGGAAAGCTCACAGATTTAAAATCATAATAATCTGAATTTAGAAGGGGAATATGCGAATATTTTTCCATAATTTGAAAGATTCTAACTGATGCCCCTGGCTGCTTGAGTCTGTAATGTTGTAGGTGCACTCCATCGAGGCATGGACAGAACCAGTGTTTTCTTGCACCTTGTCTTGGAGAACAGTCAGTTCATCAAGGGACTACTTGGCACTCACACAGTCCAGCCCAACGTTCACCAGTGAGTAATGGAGCCTTCCCATTTACGTTTCTGGCTTCTTTCTCTTTGTTTGCTCTATGGCTTTTAACATAATTTGAATCTGGGGAGTGGAGGACGAAGTGGCAGAGATTCATTGTCTGTCAATAGATAATTCATCAATCTAAAATTAAAGCCTCAAACATGTGAATGCTCACCTTTGCTTTATGGCGTATGACACACAAGAAATAGATTTTTAAATTGCAGTAGCTGGAGTGGGCTTTGAGATAAAGGCTCTATAAATCCACTGTGGGTCTGCAGGTTAAAGAATTGCATATTTTACCTTTGTAGTCTTGCTACCGTACTTTAGTCCTTTTCCATGTTTGGGTTACTCATTTACTCTGGCATTTCTCTAGCTCAGACTATTCTTATGGAGGTGCTTTAGGAAAGAATCCAGACAGTGTTTTTCTGCTGAGCTCCAGATGTTTGCAATAATGTACTACTGAAGTGAATGCCAGCAGTAAAAGGATATTCCTCCACAGGAAATACTTTGCATCTGACACCAACCAACAGCTCCTTAGGGGGAAAAAAGGCACCAATTTGTTAGCTGATAGTTAACCAGTAAACAAAGAATGTATCTTGGTTAACTTAAAATTAAGTCTATAACTTCCTACAACTGAGTTTGAAAGACAAATATTAAAAATTACTAGTATAAACTACTGGTTGAGGATTATTGCAGAAACATATCCAGCCAACATTCTCCTTTCAGTTTTACCACTTTGTTTACCACCATACTCTACATTTTGAAAAGGGAATAAAACCTCTATTACTTCCAAGCAATTATGCAGGACATATTCAAGAGAGGAAAAAAATATTCTTTATCTCCCGCCATTTCTGCACTTTAAAAGTATTTTGATAGATGTTAGCAGGAGAGATGCAATAAGCATGCTATAAGTGTGTTTTTCCTTGCCTGACCCATTTAACTTTTTTTCCTGATAATATCCTATTGATTCACATTAAGACAGCCATTTCTGTTAGTTCTTCCCACAACAACAGGTGACAGTGAACTGAGTACTTATGGTGAGACCAAAGACATTTTTACATCTTTCAAGGCTCTGTATTCATATAGTTCAGGTTTTTGTTATTCTCCCGCATTATATTAGTAGATTGCTTTTCATGCTTGCCTATACAGTGGATCTTTCTTGAGTCAAAGAATTTCACAAAGAATTATTCACCCGATGTTGGAAGTCATGGTATAATATAGATGGACAGAATTCACAAAATCCAACTTTGACAAAGTTCACATCATCTCTAGATACTTGTATTCTGGCTGAATTTGGTTTTGTTATCCTATCTTACTAAATCCATAGGTAGTACATAGTTTAGTTTTACACTGTAAACTGTATCTTTATTGAATTAAAATAAATCACAGACATGATTAATACCTTTTTTTAAAATCACATGCTCTATTTCTTTGTCTAGCTACTGAGGGACTAATTTGAAGAAAATAAATAGTTCATATTCTTTCCCTTGTGCATTTTTCAAAGCTTTTGACATTTTTAGAGAACTACCTCTAGTTAAAATTTAATGTGAAAAAAACCCAGTGTAATTTAGTGCCTGAGGAATATCCCAGATGCAGAAAGGGTTCATATGTTATGGTTGTTCACAGCTCATGAATGAAGCCTGATAGAACAGAAGTGATTCAAAGAAGGACCTAATTCCAACATGTTTATCTTCCAGCACTTCCCCATGAAACTGGAGTAAATCTTGTGGGCTGGCATTCAATACTGAGACATTAAAATAGATTTTCTTTAAATTGGGTTAATAAATGTGACATTCTATCCTGAGCAGACTGAAGGGACATAAGTGATGCAGAGGATACATTTTTATTCATATTTAACAGAAAAATTATGGCATATATGTTTTTAAGTCAGGAGAAAATAACCACTCCTTCTTTTCACAACATCACCGAACAAAGAATTTGCCAGATCAGAAAAGTAACATTTATTGCCATCCTCATTTTACACATTACAAACAACATGCAAGGAAAATAGGTTTGGATTCCATAAAACTCTGCTCTACTTTTACTTTGAAAGGAGAATAAGACAGTTGTACCTGTGTGTTCAACTTCCTGGCTCCATGCCTAGAGTTCTGCTTCACAAATAATCAATCCTGAACTTTGTTTACCAATTCGTAAATCCTTAGGAGAAGTATCTGTGGATTGACAGAAAGGGATGACTTTCATGTCATACATATGGTATGCATGATTTTGAATCAATTTGGTGGAGAAGTAGGACAAGTAATTGGTGCAAAGGGTGATGTTGCCCCAGTCTTGACTTCCACTATATTTTCGAGCTACATTTTGGAAATGAGCGACCTGACTTCAGAAGTATGCTTTTTCAGACGTATGTTTTTTATTTTGTGGTGAGACTTTTAGGTGTTTTTAAAGGAATAACTGTTTTTAAAAAAGTGGAAGAATATAATGTCATTATTATGTCCGACTATAATGTCATCATACCACCTCCAAAATTAGTTTTAATTTTTTTTCCTTTTACTGAAAAAATTTTTCAGCTCCTGTGCAAATGAAGTAGAACTCTAAAGTTTGGAGCATAAGCAGCCAGAGTGACTTTCTCATCATAACCATTAAAAATCTGTCTAAGAGTTACAGAAAGAACAGAATATTCAGTTAAGTATGGAAGCATTTCGAAAAGAGATTATCATACCATTCTTTTAGGATGAAAAGTATGAAAGATGAAAATCTGTCTTTCACAATTGAGTGGAATGCAAGTTAGTGACATTGTACTTTATCTTAGGCCATTGTTTTAATTTAACTTATGATTAATTTTGAAGATTTTATTGAACATTTTAAATAGTATGTGTCCAACATTCAAGCCTCTGGCAATTGATTTAAGCTTTCTTCCACACAATTTCATTTGGCAAGAAAAAGACAGTTTTACTGTTTCACTGCCTCCCTAACTTGTATGTGGATAAGTGGGATATTCCTTTAAGGACACATTCTAAAGAGAGATGGAAAATAAATTATGGTTGTATTTTATCATTCACCAAATTAAGATGTAAACATCTTTTTGCCTTGTAAATCAATTGCTTTTGGTTGGAAAGTTTCACAATGATTTAAAATTAATCAGAACATCCAGATCTTGTTTGACCTAAAAGGATTTACGGAACTTTAGCCTTTGATAAATAGCCCAAACTTCAAACAAAATACCTGCATCAGGCAAAAGCAAATTATTTTTTAATTAATTTATCTGAAATACCGACAACTGGAGGAAACTGGGCTGTAGTTTTACATCTATAATCTGTAAAGTGTTCCCATGGTTTATATTCTCATACAAGAATAACTACAAAGATTTTATGGTGCTGAAGAAGCCCCTCCAAGCAGGCAAGCATCTGGGATTTTTTTTTTTTGTTTGTTTTTTGTAAGAGAAAAGTGATTAAATTTAAAAGTCAAAACATTTCTTATGTTACTGCTGTGGCTGACTTTCATGCAAAATAATTTCTGTGATTCATGTACATTTTATGATTACTCATGATTTCCTGCATAGTTTTCAAATCTTAGTGACTCCATACATAAAATAAATAGCATAAACAAAACAGCATGATAAAATCACTGCTTTGTGTGAGTGCAGTTCATTCTATTTGTAACACTTGGCTGAGATATAGGATGTTTTTTTCCAGAAGGAAAAGTGCCATCTACTGAATCACCGAAACAAAACTTTGCAGCATCTTGATAGATTTTTGTGAGAGAGGTCCTTCCCAATTACTGCAAGTCTTACTCAACTTGCAAACCTAATTAATTGAGATCACCACTGACACAGTGATATGGCACCTCACTAAGTAAGTATTTAATATGTTGTGTGGGTTTTTGGGTTCTTTTTGCCTTGAGTAAATGTTCCTGGATTTCAAGTGTTAATGGAAAATCAGTAAACTGTACTTTGAATGTTGTAAGATTTCTACTTTTTAAATGACTTTTGTCCCCAAAATTTCTGGGGGGACTTCTTGAGCATCCTCTGCATCTCTTTAACACCCTATAGAGGTCAACTTCTGGTAAAGAGTTGCTCTTATTTTGCCTGATTAGCCAGTTCAGGTTTGGTGAAGGTATAGACAGAAAGACTATAAAAACAATACACTGACAGCACATTAATAAATAACATTATATGCAGAGAAAGAAGAAAAAATAACTGAAATTACTAAGAGACAACTTTGCTGTGGAAGAGGACTTATTAGTTAACTAAGACATGGTTTGGCAAAGTATAGAACATTTTCCAAAGGCTTTAAATTGCTTTAAAGACCAATAGGACAATAAACTTTATTCAGGACTTAGAAGTGCTGTCAGTATTCTTCAGGGCTAAGCAGTAGAGACTTGAATGAAGCGCCACTGTATAATCCTGCACAGCTCTTAGAAGAATGTCACTACAGAAGTGGAAGGATTGGGAAAGTGAACATGATGAATATCTTCAAAAGTTGGGAAGTCTCCAAAGATAGTCACAGGCTTACAGGAACTGGATAACCACAGGATTACGGGTAAAAAGTCTTGTCATGACTTAAAACTAACTGATGATATAGAAGAACAGGAATCGATTATTCCTTCTTAAAATAAGAAATATTTAGCAGTGAGATGTGGCAACACTTTATACAGAGACAATCTATAAAATGCTCAAATTACTGTGTCTGTAGCAAATCTGGTAGCAGTTTTGTGACAATGATAATTATTTGTACAATAAGAAAACTGCCCCTTATCTATTTAAGCCATGTTGTGTGTAGCCAGGTATACAGTCATACAGTAACTTTAACTTCTGTCACAAAATAGGCTTTTTTCTCTAATTATAAACTGGATGTGTGCTGGTTTCTGCATAGAAAATTCCACTGATAGCTTTTCATAAATGTTTTATTTTTTTCTGTTCATACTATACCCCTGAGGAATAATATTCAAACACATTAATTAAAACTTATTCAACAACTTGTGGGTTGCTTTCTTTCTAATTTAGTGGTGACTGCAGTTTGGAAATTCTGACTTAGCCAGCTTCAAAAATCATATGATGTTGTTGCTCATATAGAAACAGTTAAGTAAAAATAACCAGAGGGAATGATTTTAAAAGTCAGTGTTGGAAGAGCTTTCACTTGGTGAGATGAAAAAGAAATCTCTCATTTGACTTGAGAAAAGTTGAGAGGAAAAACAGGGGCTCTTCTTGAACATGACCTCCTTGAAATTTTTTGAAACTTCTTTGAGATACTTGGGCAAAAAATTAGGCTCCACATCCACTAACGTTCATAATTTCAGCCAAATATCACAAATTTTATAGTGGCAAAATGTGGAAAGATAATTACACTTCATCCTAGGCAGTAACAGGTGCTGTCAGGCCCTCTCTATTCATATCCCAGTCCCACAGTCTTCCCAGAGACAAACTGTTCGTCACCAAGTGGGATTTTCACCACGTGCAGACACACTGCTCTGGGCAAGGTTGCTTTTCCTGTCCTGCTTTAGCTAGGTTAAAACATCTCAGGCTGCCAAAACTCTTAGAAACATTTACAACATCAAAGTCAGCTGCAGCCGTGCAGGGTGATGTTCAAAGCAGGAGTTGGCTGCATGCCCTCTTCTCGCTGTTCATAGCTAGTGGAAAATAGAAATACCTAAACAAACTCCTTTTAGCTTCTTTTGCAGTAAAATGGAAAACCACCAGAGGTTAGTTATACCTTACAATCTCTTCATTTTTCTTCGCAGATCCATCTCTGGAGAGTGGTAGGGGAAGGATGTGTTCAAAAGCGGCACTGGCCGGTACTTCAGAGGAAGAGACTCATAGAATATTCGTGGAAGATACTCTGGCTCATGTGCCTCATTTATTTCTATATGGTGTGATACACAATCTTGACTTCCCAACCAGAACAGGGTCTCCTGGTCATTGTGTTTCTGCAGCACAGTTTATACAGGTGAGTAGGGACATAAGAGTGCCTTTTACCGATTTGGTGACATTCACACAACACTGTCCTTCCATAGCTCATTCCTTAGTCCAAACCGAGCCATGTACACTCCAGACGGGCCAAATCGGCCACTTAACAGCACAGGGGTGTGAGTGCCACCCCTCCAATAATGACTTTTATCAGCAGAAACAGGCACTGCTTTTGTCTTCTTCAATGAGCCAGCCACGAAAAGCGTTTCCTTTTTGGGGGCTGTTTTGGCGGGTTTTGACCTTTTCCCCGTCAGACCCGGTGCGACCCGTCCCGCTCCCGCGGGCAGCGCCGGGGGGCTCCGGGGAGAGGCAGCGCCGCGCACCCTCTGGGAGCTACAGCACGGTGCTCTCGCCCCCACGGGCCTTCGGGCGCCGAGGACAGCGGAGAGCATCGCTTCCGAGGAAGCCGCCGGGCCTCCGCGGCCCCCCAGCAGCGCGGGCGGTGGGCGCTCCTCCCCCGGCCCCCGCTGCCGCCCGGAGCCGGGGCCGGGCCGGGCCGGGCCGGGGCGGGCCGGGCGCGGGCGGCGGCGCGGGCGGGGCGAGGCGCAGGCGCGGCGCACGGCGGGCTGCAGCCGGGCCCCCGCGCCGCTCCGGGAGCCGATGGCAGCTGCACAGCGCGGCCGCCCGGCGGAGCGCGGCGCGGCTCGGCGCCCCCGGCGCGGGATGCGCGGGCGGGCAGGCGACGGTGGCGGCAGCGGCTGCGACAGCTCCCGGAGCTGGAGGGACGGGGCCGGGCGGCCGGCGGCCGCCGCGCTCGCCTGACCTGCGTGCCCCGCTGGCCGCGCCGGGCTGCCCCGAAGGATGTCCGCCCAGTCCAAGGGGACCGCATCCTCCTCCTCCTCGCCGTCCGAGGGGCCGCCGGCAGCCTCCAAAACCAAGGTGAAGGAGCAGATCAAGATCATCGTGGAGGATTTGGAATTAGTCCTGGGGGACCTGAAAGATGTCGCCAAGGAACTTAAGGAGGTGAGAACGAAGGGCTGCGCGGTCGGATCCTCCGTCTGCCCCGTATGGGGCAAGCGCCCCACCGCCCGCAGGCCGGGGTCTGGCTTCCCCCGGAGCTCTGCTGCCGCCCCCAGGCTCCTTTTACAGCTTCTTCACCGCGGGCCGAGCAACTGGTGTCCAGGCCGGGCACGGGGCAGCTCCCGGCCGTGCCCCGGGGCGGGCGGCAGGGCATCGCTGCGCTGCCCGCCGTCCCGCAGCGGGCTGGAGCCCCGGGTGCCGTGCGCCCCGGGACCGCTCCCCGCCGCTGTGAGGCGGCCCTACTCGGGGACTTCCCACCTCAGGGCACCCCTCAGAGTTTTTATTTTTCCCGGGGGGAGCCTCTCCTGAGCGGTCTCTGCTGGGCGAGGGTGCTCAGGGGAGCTGCGGACCCGCAGCAGTGCCCGATTCCGGGCTGAGCCGCGCTGGCGTCCCGGGGCTGGGAGAGAAGTCAGGAACGAGCCCGCTGCCGCTCCAGCGAGTTTAAGTTTTGGGCTGCGCTGTGCAGCAGCAGCGTGCTGGCCCCGAGCAGCGGCAGCGGCGGCAGCGGCAGCAGCGGCGGCAGCAGCCCCGGCCCCAGCCCCGGCCCCAGCCCCAGCCCCAGCCCCAGCCCCGGCCCCAGCCCTGCTCGCACCTGCCCGGCCGTGAGCGCTGGGCCGCCCCGGACCCCGCACCCGCCGCCCTTGGCGCGGTGAGGCTGCCCCAGCCGCTGCTGCCGCTTCACCGGGAGCTCAGCCCTGCTTATCGGCCCTATCTGGCAAGGTTGCCTTCGCGATCTCTCTTTTGCTGGTGGCGGGTGTCATCTCCTCTACGTTAATCTGCAGGCAGAGTGCGATTGCCGCGGGCATGTTCATGAGCAGGGAAATGCAGTAGCTGAAGGAAAAGAATTTGGCTGTCCTTTTGGAGATTTCCTCTTTATCTTGATTTTGCTACACAACTGGTCGACAGATGGTTGGATTATACACTGAGATTCAAGTCTAGAATCTCTGTGTATTGCTTTATAATCCTATATTTGACATTTGTAATAGGCTTCGGTTTTTTGCCTTCATATATTTTTCTGTTTTAACAACATTGTCAACAAGTTTCTTTCAACCGGCTTTTGCCATCTGAGGCAGTCTGAAATTCACCCAGTGCTTCGTATAATGTTGAAAGATGTATAAACACACGGCTCACTAATCACAGCTGTTAGGCTCTTTTTTCGCTCACAATGAAGGTTCCTCCTTTTTTCTTTTTAATATACCTATAATTTATCTTTTTCTTAATGTTCTGCTGTCTATGCTTTGCAATTTTTTGAGGTATTTTGAAATAGAAATAAACAATATTTATAGAGCACCTCTTTAAACGTTTCTAAGACTGATAGCGTAAACTGGCTTCTGTTGCTGCAGAAGCACATTTTCAGGACCTGGAAAGGATGTAATGTGCTCTGTCCCATGAATGTAAATCGTTCCCTGCACGTAGTCAGTCCTGGCTTTCTTCTAGTGAGCAAGCAGGATCACTGTAAGTGGAGATCGTATATCATCATTTACTGTGGCATGTTTTATCTAAGCAAACTTGTCTGCTCTGGTTGACTGAGTCTGTAAAAGAGAACCGGATTTACCTCTGCTTGGTAGGGAAACCTGTAGAGAAATGGAGCTGTGACTGTTAAGTACTGTGTACCTGTTGAAGGGTGCAAGGATTGCCAATAGCATCTGTTTTGAGAAAATGAAGGTGTTTTTTTAGAAAGGATAGTTAAATCTTGTTTCTGACTACACATGAGGTTTTTAGCAATGCTTTTCACCAAACATGCCTTGCAAAGATGGTAGCTCTGATACTCCAACCACTGTGAGTTGCATACATGTACATCTGCTTCATTTGTGTAACCTTTCTTTTGGAAAGTCTGCAAAAGTTTGGCATCTGAGTACCTTTAGTTTGTCTGCCTTTATAGGATGGGCTAAATCTGCACAAAAACTCTTGACATAACTGCGTTGCATACTTTTTATGTAAAAGTGAGTTAATTGGTGATGTTATAGGCTGATAACCAGTCTCTTTCTCAGGTGGTTTGTAGGTGTTCGGAAGGAACGATAATCTGTTTGTTAAAGCTTACAGGAAGTTAGTCTGTAGTCAGTTTTGGTGTATTACGCATAGAAATATGACTGTGCTTCATTTAGGTTCCCTACTGTAGGACCAGTCAAAATGATGAAATAGAGGATGGAAACTTCACACTTTCCACTTTCACTGCAAATTCTGTATTTCTGGAAATGTTGTTTCTGCTTTTTTTTTTTTTTCCCAGGGTGTTTGCTGCAGCCCAGCTGTTGAGCTGCAACCTTTTCTGTTAATTTTTTTTTTTAGTGAGTAATATTGTATACTAGAAACAGCATTTCATTTTTTTTATTCATATTTAAAAAGTTTTCCATTCTGCTACAGTGGGAGGGCATGAAAGTTTTTTAGCCCTTTTTTGTGTAGTTCCAGTAATAGTTACTCAGTTGTGGTGTAGAAAATACAATGGTACTGTAACTTTTTTTGTTTACATAATTTACATAATTTTTAAAACACATTCTTTTCTTTTCATGCCTACGTATTTGTTACCCTTAAATATAAATTATGATTATTCTTAATGGAGCACTTAAGTTATTATGATAGACTTCATGACTACCTTTCAGTCTTCTTTTTTAAGATTCATAGTCAAAGTACTGTCAAAATGAAACACCATTTTGTTGCTTCCAAATGAGCTGCTCAGTAGCAGTAAGTAGCATTGCTATACAGCATTTATGTTTTACTACATTTAGCTTGTTATGCTTCACTTACATTAATATATTTGCATATGCCCTTTTTTCTGAACCTTTTTCTGATTGGTTCTTTAACATTTTTTTGTGTTTTTAAAAAGAGGAGATTGAGGAGTGAGTAGAGGATGGCACGTTAAACCCAAGTGGGCAAACCATTAAGTTTATAAATATTCTCTAGAAGCATGCGACTAAATCATGCAGATTAAAACAAATACATTTTAAGAATTACTGTGTCTCAGAAGTGAAACATCCCTTTCTTCCCTCCCTCCCCCTTATTTATTGTTCCAGTCTGATTAGGCTAAGGTAACCACAGAAGATTTAGGGTGGAGCAGGGGCGTGACAGGGAGGCGTGGAAGGATGGAGCAGTGCTGAGCCCAGAGTCTGAGCTCGTGTATGGCCAGCCTTCTTTAGAGTGCTGTTAATTTAGGAGAGGCTTGGATGGACCCTTTTGTCTCCTTGTGTGGGTGTGTAGCAACAACGGGATGTGGTTTTGCATTGAAAAATGGATTTGAAATGGTTTAAGTTGCTGTTATTTAATGAATATTCCAAATAAAAATCAAAAGGATGCCAGAGGATTGAGTAACACTGTCTATTCCTTTAGTCCAGACTATTTCAAAATTAAGTTGGTGGAGCCTTAAGCTTTGGTTGTCCTCCATAGGATTGAATGAAAGACCTTTTTCACTGGAGTTTGTATAGAAAAATGGTTATTATTAAGTCTTTTTTGTAACTGATACTTATCTCTCTGGTACCTAAGTAGCTAAGTAATGTACTGTTGGAAAACAAAAGATGTGTGCTAATTGGACTATTGTAGAATGCATTATGTAGCCCTCTGATTACTTCAGAAGGGATTGTAGGGGATATACATGTACACCTGTGGACAGCAGGGCACAGAGATTTATATAACCTCATAATGATAATATATTTTTTAAACCTTCCTTGCATTCACATTTTATGGTAATGTTACACATTTCTGTGGTCTTGTGCTTGTTTTCATGAAGGAAATACTTAACTAAATAATTTGATAAATGCTTTTTGTAATAATAAAAATTCATGTTGCAGAACAAATTCCTGGAAGTTGTGAGGCATTTGCATAGCTTTTAATTGGCTAAATATGCTCCAACCTTTTATCGAAAGGAAGCAGCTGTGTAGCTATTGCCAGTGTTTAGAATACTCCAAAATGGAGGTGCAGGAGAAACAGAAGCCCTCACAGGCATTGCAAGTACATCAGTGAATTTCCAGTCATTTGAATCTACCTCCTCTGCTTTGAATCCTGTGAAAATGTCTTGCTGACAGAATGAGTACATTATCTTCTGTCATATAAATGATGTGTTTATTTTCTGTAAAGATATGATCTATATATAATTTCAGCATTACTTAATAAATAAATATTTTCTAAGTGATGATGAGACTAGCAGATATCAACCCTCTCCCCCAAAACACCACGACAAAGTTTGTTACAGGGCAAACGACCTGATTCCATAAGCAGGCCACTCATCACTCTCTTCAGTGAAGGGTGGTCATGTGTTCTGTGGTTTTAATTTCTGGATCAGGACTGCAGAAGTGTATTACAATTTCAGCTGCCGGTTTTTTCCATTCTATTTCTGGTTTTGTGTTCTGGTAACTGTCCAGATGGCAGAAGGTACTTCAAGTTCTTGCTTGTTAAACCAGAAACTAGGAGGTGTCAGGTCCACCAGCAGGACCGGAGCAGCAATACTCAGTCACGTATGAGGATCTCTGACGTGTGGACAGTAAAGGCACTAATATAAAAGTGTTTTGGGTTTACATTGCTGCATGAAGATGAGGTGGGGACTTATTACAGCATAGGTACAGGAAATACTATATAGAAAACCAAGGATAGGTAGAGAAATAGCAAAACATTTTAAAACCATTCCTTTTCTCCTGGTTCTTGCCTCTTTGGATTCTGTCCAGGTGTCAAGGACCTGCCACTCTTTTTTGCTACCTAGTGGCAGTTGGAGCTTTTTGTGCATATGCGTTCCTACCATTAGAAATCCAATTAAATGCAGATGCCCTGCTTATATCTGGATGAGGGATGCAGGCCCTCTTAATAGTGTTCCTTCTGGAGTCTTTTCTTCCGTGCATGAGCAGGCTGCATATGCAGATCCTGGTCAGTAAGGTGCGTGAGGGACTGAAGCTTTTTTGTAAATTTTTTTGCTGTGGCTGGGATTGGGGTCCAGTTCCTGTAGCAGGATCAAGGTGTTGCATGAATAAAGGCAGTTGCCATTCCAAAATTTGCTAATCTCTCCAAGATTAACAGATTTTTTTTTCTTCTTTATTATTGCACTTGTTTCTTTTGTGTGTGATACAGTCATGTACTGTACCTGGATGTTTGACTGCAGAGTATGATTCATTGCTTAAGAGAAGCACTGCACAGCAACTTTATTGTGATCTGCCCAGGGGTCCAGAGAGGGCCATAAATAGTCATTGCAGATAACTGTATTGTATTTTTTCTTCCCATTTATTTCTTGTGGTCTGTGAAGCATTTATACAGTTGTAGGCAATAAAACCTGCAATGAACTAAGATAAAACTCTTACGCTAGTAGTGTCAATTAAACTAATGGACCTAAATGGTAACTGTGAACCTTGAAAAACCCCATGTGTTGGGGTGGTCAGAAACATTTATATGCTGATGCATGGCAGGGCAAGGTTGCTCCACATCTTGATTTGCAACCATGTCTACCAAGAGACAGTAATTGTATTGTGTAACCCCATTAAAAGAATACCTCTACAGAATTGCTTTTTGATATCAAGATACGTGACAGAGAGAAGCACACTGCTAATTTGTGCTACCTATTTTGTGTTTAAACTCATGTTAGCTATTTCATTACTTATATGTAATACTGAACTCTTGATAGCAATGTGTATTGTGCAGTCAGGAGGTAAATAGAGCATATATAAATTCTGTTTTCAAATAAAAACAGTACCACAGTGGAAATATGTATGTTTTTATAAATTTTGAATTTCACACAGTCCGTGCACTGCTGACCATGATACAGGAAACAGAAATAGTGAGGCACAAACTTCAGTCTGTTGCAGTCGGATTTTTTTCCATTGACTTTGGAAGGAAGGAAACTAAATTTAAGTGATGAAAATTAATTTTGGGTGGCATAATTTGTATTTAAACTTCAAAATTTAGAAAATTTAGTTGCTGCTACACATGTGTACGACTGCATTTTGCAACATCAATGACTTGGTTGAACGGGATCATTGACGATTTGAAGATTTTTGATGTTTTCTTCTGGGAATGGTACAATGTTTCTGTTCGCATTACTCACCTTGGACAAAGTTCTGGAACACCCCTCCTACTTCCAGTAAAAAAATTCCAGCCAAATTACTGCATATGTTGTACACATGTGTTGTGTACAACTAATTAGTACTGCTCTTGGGAGAACTGGGGGAGAGGTGCAGATGTTGTCCCTGGGTTTGGAGTGGTTTCCCACAGTGCCTGTTTCACAATACCTTTGTGAATGAGCATCACTATTCTCTTCCAATTTTCCTTCCTTTCAGAGCTGCAAAATATTGATGGCTCGTAGTCTTCTCTTAATGTTACAATTGTTCTTTGAAAGGCTGGTGAAAAAACCGAAATGTTCAGTAACCTCACAGGGTTACGTGTATCTTGTGCAGGTTTATCCCTTTTTCCTGCTTCAGCAGAGGTTGCTGCTGTGAGGCAGAGTAAAGGGGTGTAATTTGCAAATGTATTGCTTTCTTTCCCACGTAGCCTGTGCCTGACAGCCGTGCAGATTACCGCTAGCCTCGTTACCTATATGTAGACAGGGCTTTATTTTTCTTTAGTAGTAGTAGTAGTTGGGCTTTTTGTTTGCTTGCTTGTTGCGTGTTTGTTTTTAATTGAAGCAGCAAATTGCGGTTAATGTGCATTGTTTTCTTGATGGGTAAAATGCTACCTCTTATTTAGGTATGAGTGTGTGATAAAGAACTACAGCCTATACATACCTCTTATTACAGCTCCTGTCCATCCCTACACAAAATTGACTGCTCATTCTTGGTGCTGTGACCTGCAGTGCTTCAAAATGCCATTTATTACTGTACCCAGGGGAAGAGGAAAAGCAGACCCTGTCGAAAGGCTGAGAAAATCCCCCAGCAGATCTCTCACTACAGCTTCCCTCTGTCAGGGCTTGGTCGGTGAGCTGCTGCCGTTCAGGCTTTGTTCGGAATTGTTGCGGTGCAGCTGATGTTAGGCAGTGAGGAGCAGTTGCCTCTGAAGCGCAGCAGTACCATTGGTTGTTCCTTCTGCAAAAACTGTGGTGTGTTCATGCTTCTTTAAAGGTTAACAAACCCATCCGTTGTTTCATGCAGCATATGCCACATTGCATTATGAAGACTGAGAGCACTCATGTTGAATCATTTCCAGATTTCATTGAAGATTATTTCTCAGGAATGTGAAAAATCCTGTAATTTTAAAACGCCTTTAATTTTTTCCCCTTACTTTTTTTGATAAATCCGCAGTCATTATTCCAGTGTTGGACCCATGGTGGTATTATTTTCTTCTGTTTTTATGATCTATGACTTCAGTTCTTTGAGTGAAGAGCTTCCAGGTAGAATCAGAGTAAGATATCCTTACTTCCAGTGCAATCATTTGCCTTGTAGGTAGGAGAAGAAGATAAAACTCAATACCTAGGAAAGTAGTGTGAGAAGTTAATTATGTATTTATTAAGTTTATTAGGTGAGGAGAGCTGCAGCAGGTGTTTAGACTTCAATGTGATATGAAAAGCTTGATTTAAGCTTTTCATTCAGCTGCAAAACATGAGATAAGTGTACCAAAATTTTGGTATCTACTAACATTTCATACTTTACTAGAAATGTCTCTGGATTAAAGCAGGCGGCTTATGTCGCCTAAAAGAAATAGAATCTTTAAACTTAACAAAGTGAAAGTATTAAGAAATTGTTTGGACTCACCTCTCCATTATAATTTCTTGGTTCATAGCCATGTAACAGTGTCCTTTCTGTATAAAATTATATGTGAAAATATGAAGCATCAAGGTCAGTATGTTTTTTCTTTACTGCAATGTAATAAAAAAAATGTATTTCTTTCTTTGTATGCTTTTTGATTGAGATTTTCAGCTAAATAAATGACTAAAAGTTCATTAGTTACTGGACAATGAGTTGAACAGGTATTTTATTTCTTAATACAGAACTACAGACTGGTTGAGATTCAAAAGGGCATCTAGAAATTGTCCAAATTATCCATGCAAGAGTCAACTAGAGCAGGCTGCTTAGGATATTGTTCTTGAGTATCTTCAAGGGTGGTGACTCCAAAACCCTTTTGGACTGCCTATTTCAGTGTTGAATCATGCTTTTTTTGGTCTTGTGTTTAGGTTGAATTTCCTGTATTTCTAATTGTTCCCCTTGTTGTCTCCTTTACTCCTAATCAAGTATGTAATATATGTTCCAGCCCCTTCCAACCCCTTTTCTGGACTAGCTCCAGTGTGTTCAGATCTGTCTTGTGCTTGGGAGCCCGGACCTGCACACAGCATTTCCGATTTAGATTCAAAAAATCAGGTATATATATGTAGTAAAAATGCTAGGCCACAAACATTTGCTTCCATCAATAAACATCTCTTTAGCTGAAATTTTAAAATTAGCAGAAGAATATATTGTGTACTTTTTCATCAAAGTTGCAGTAATAAGTGGTTGTGTACTTCTCACTGCCTGTGATCCGAAGACAGATTTTATCAAATTCAGACAGAATGATAAACAGCAGATTTGCGGGGTAGCTCCCTGTATGAATAAACAGGTGTGTACATCCAGGGCTCGGAGCTGGTGTTTGAGGGTGCAGCCACTGGAGCATCCATGTCATGTTTGGCAGTGGTGATTGGAGGGAAGGGCTGCAGCCCCTTCTGCTCTTATAGGAATGCTACTGCCCTCATAACATCTCTGCACTAAACTGATACATGCTTTTCCTCACCTTCTAATGAAATTGTCTGCTTAATTTTCACTTTCCTTTCACTCTACTAATCTCTAAGTAATCCTTCCATTCCTCTGAGGCTCTTTGTTTTATTTTCCTAGCCCTTGTCCTCTTTCTCCCTCCTGACAGGTACAGGTGTTAGTGTGACTTTATTTACCTCACTGCTAGGAGCTGTCAGACGTCATCTGTGTTCCTGAACTTTAGAGTGCTTGTCTCTCCACTCTTGAAAGTTGATGCACGAAAGTCAATATCAGAGTTTCAAAATTCTCCTAAGATTTTCAGGTGACTCTGACATTTATCTTAAAATCTAAGCTGTTCTCCTCTCGCATCTTCTGTGTGCTACTAGGAGATTCTTATGTGTAGGCTCATTGTTAGTAATTGTTTTTAGTTCAGTTTCTAATCTAATGTAGATGGAAAGTGAAAGCTCTTTTTTGGATTCAAGTTAACTGGTTGTTATTACAGCAGCAAAAGCCAATCATGATAGATTATTTTAACATTGTTTTCCAAAGTTTGCTTGATCTTTTCTCAAAATACTGCATAACTGTTCTCTTAAATAAATTGTTTTCAGTTACCAGTTAAACTGTACTTTATTCTTTGCATGTTTTTGCTGACGATTGCAGAGACGCTTTGAATGAGGTAAGTTCATCATAGCAGATGGTCTCTGCTAGTGCTGAGAAGTTATATCTGTGATATCTAGGGTGGTCCAGTCTAGAATTATTTGGCTTTCAATGCTTATAGGTAATTTTATGGCATGTTTTAAGGTTCAGTAAAACTATGGCATTTGACTAAAGGATTAACCTGTGTATGAACACACTGTTTAGATAACTTTTTAAGACTGGAAAACTATACAACTATATCTACCTCTGCTGAAGTAATAACTTTCTGTTCCTTGAAGTCAAAATACTGGTGGTGTGATGATCCTGAAAGAACTAGAGAACACTGTTTTTTGATCCTCCTGCACAAGCAAAAGAGGAAGGAGATTATGATTGTTATTATTTCTTGTTCCCTGTTGACATTTGATTTGCATGTGCTTGTTTTTCAGTTGGTGATTATTTGATTCTGTCTACTAAAGAAAAAAATAGTAAAAAAAGAATGCTTGAATTTTAAGGACTTAAATAGTATCCAAACACTTATTTATTTTATTTAGATGCTTTTAATCTCAGCAAGCAGAATGTTTTCTGATGTGATACAGCTTTGATTTTGATAGAGCTGTGCCATCTTGTATTAGCTTGGCTGTTGTCCCTAAGCAGTTCCAATCATTCTTGATGTATATATTTGTGTGCAAAGTTGGTGTTTTGGATTCACATACCTAATTTTAGGAGCAATCAGAACCCCAGTATTTGTATAGACAGTAATGTGTTATAATTGCAATGATAAAGTTGCCATTCTTTCATTTAAGCCTGAAATTCATGTCATACAAAAGAATTGTAGTCTAAGATTGATTAAAGCTATACATACATGGAAATTTTCCATTTAATATCAGGTAACTTATGGAAATGCCGTTTAAAAAAAATCTAAAAATATCTCATACATTTTAAAAGTTCTTAAAGTTAGTTTTTAAACTTTCTGTTCAATAATGGATCTTTTCTGAGTGTTTATGGCAAGATTGCAAGTACGAGAGGTATGAGGCTCATAAAAGAAAACAGACTGTATTTCAATGAATGACAGCTGTGTACTATTTCTAGGAGATGAGCACTTGGCAGGCATCATGAATATCTACTTCAAGTTTCTAACGAATCAGAAAAAATTATATCAGCTCTATCAAAGTCAGAGTTTATTCAGTGTACATCATCTTAGGAACAGAAGCTACTTTATGGTAATTTCAACAGAATATTTAATTTACCTAGTTATTTTCCCCATAATCTGGTAGTCTTCTAAAAGTTTTTTTCTGACTTAATATAAAAACTGTTTCTGAATTTGTATGTTCAGCTGGAATTAGTCAATCAGGGGCATAAAACAGGGTGCTAAGGTAAAAATTTAATGAATAAACCTCTGGATTTATTCTTTCTTTGGGAAAATGTAAGAAAGGTTGATGTGATGCTTTGTATTATGGAGTCAAATGTAGTTAATAATAATCTGTTACGAAGAAAGGAAAAAAGGAAAATCTCATAGGTCTTGTGAATAATTTGCTAAATGCGTAATGGGCTTTTGTTTAGGTTTCACAGCTTTTGACAGTGACATCTCATGTTTTAGGAGTGATGCCCTGGTGTTGCATGACAGCTTTTTAAATGGCTTTTGGTTTTTTTATCACAATCTTTTGGAAGAGTGGCAAGGCCCAGAGGGAATTTGGAACATTGTTGATTCTTAATTTTTTAAAAATCAAGTTTTCATTTAATAACAACTTGTTTTGTACAGGTAGAGTACTTCTGCCATGTTAATCTGTTATTTCTCAGTTTAATTTACTAATCAAGAATGAGGCATCATTTTTGTAATTCTGAATTACGGGTGTGATATGTCTTCCTTAAATGCATGATTTCTTGTACATAGTGAAACAAAGGTATCTGTTACGTAAATGCTGATACATTGCAATTAAATCTTGATCAAGTGGATTTTATAATATTAAATGTCTATTTTTGAACAGATTAAATTTTTTCCTTGCTTTTGGTGCAGTAACCATAGACATGCAACATTTCTATAGAATTCTTCCTTGAAGAATGTAGTATTAATCTGGTAACCTGTGTGGCTAGGAGACGCAACATCAGCATTTTGCCTTCTCCTGGTTAGTGCTCTAGCAGGTGTATATGTCTTTAAGGTTTTCTTCCAATGGAGGAGATATTATATGAGACTTCACATGCTTCTTACTGCAGATTGCCATATAATGCAGACAGGAAGTTTAGTACTATGCTTTTGTGAAACTGTTTAATCTAGGCCAGTAATTCCATTGGATAAACAAATAAATAATGACAAATAATTAGCAATACCGAGATTGTTGCAGTTTCTTTTTGCTAATGTTGCCACTCAGCTCTGGTAGCTCTTGAATATCTCTTAATTTAGTTGTTCATGTATGTTGGTACCTTAGTTAAGAATTTTTATTTTTTGTTTTAATTTCTCTGGTAGATTCCATATTTGATGAAAAAGGGCTTTTCTAGCTCTGTTTTGCTCGAGTTGTTCTTCAGAGGAATCTGTGCAATACTATAGGTGTGATCTAATCAGAACTTTGCTGGAACTCTGTTTTGCTAGATTCTGACATTTCATTTCTATTTGGTGAGAAATTGCCCTCTGGCAGCCATTCCGTGATGAACCCTCTGCAAAGAACTCTATGAATTCCTTGACTTCCAGTCTGTAGCACAAAGATATTTAGTTTCTCCTCATGGTTATGATAATGCACAAAGGGAATTTTATCCCACTTTTAAGTATCTGAGAGATTTACTTCACGCCTTGTGTATTGTCTGTTAGCTCTCCTGCATCAGCAAGTCTACTGAGAGCATTTGCAAATTTTGTGATATGGTAATTAATAAAAATAGTGTATGACATCAGCCAAAGTCTGGTTAAGGAGTTCCATTACTGTTTCTTCATCACCCAAGTCCACTGCTTGTTGCATATCTAGAAAACATATTAGCTATAAAATGATCAGCAATCCATCTGGGCTTCTCTTTTCAGACAGTGTGTACTTAAATTGTAGAATATTTTGCTGCTATACAATATAAAGAAATATGAGTTTTTATCCGTTGAAGATGAGAGCAGACAAAATTAAGGAGGGGGTGTTCTCTGAAGCCATAGAAAAGCATCTCTGTTCTTCAGCATGTCCTTCTAGTAAAGCCTTTGACACTGTCACCCACAGCATTTTCCTGGAGAAACTGGCTTCTCCAGGAGTGCAGTGGGTGTACTAATTGAGGGGTAAAGCACTGGCTGGATGGCTGGGCCCAGGGAGTGGTGGTGGATGGAATTACTGGTGGCCCATCGCCAGTGGAGTTCCCTAGGGCTCAGTCACGGAGCCGGTCCTACTTAATGGCTTCTGTCAACATCTGTATTTTTTAAATGCAAGGCCTCTTTTTGTTTAAGGCTTTAAAATTGTTTGTTTATTTCCATCTAAATGTGTTAATCTACTGTTATTGTATGCCAGAGTTTCTATGATTACTTTTTTTACGGAGTCTGAAATGGTCTGTGTGGGTATAATCTTTAATTGGAGCAGGATTTGAGAAGGATTTGTCTGCTTTCACCTCAGGAGTACTTGTATATTACCATTAGCAGTGCTAATGTTGCAGGTGTAAATGGACATATTTGGAGCTGGGAAATGCCAGTACCAGTGAATGAGTACTTTACTGGACAATGAAGTAGATTCTGTGGGCTAGATTCAAAGACTTCTAATTACCGAGCATTTTTGTGAAAGAATGGTTACAGTCCTGTAGTGTTGTTAAATTACTGTTCCAGCAATAGAGAAGTTGAGCTTGCAAGGAGATGAGTTGAAAATGCAAGAAAAAAGTGAAGGAAACATGCTGGTCTACAGAATCTGAGCAGTGTCTGTATGGTCTGGCAATGAAATCTGAAATGTCAGGACTACAACCTCAGAATGATTTTCACTGAAGTTTATCCTTGCTATTTGTTATCCTTGCTATTCTTATTTTTTTCCTACTTCCTGTTAAAACTTGCTCTCCATAATCCTGAATTGCCACTCTTATTTTCATGAAGGAATATGCCCACTTTTTTTCCACATTGGTAGTCATCTACTATTATTTATAGGCATATGTTTCTATTTCTTTTGGGATTCTTTTGTCAATATTTTGGTTTTTTGGATATTCAAATGTTATATTCTCTTGCATATTGCATTATTAGGAAAGCATATATTGTGGTTCTAAATTTTCTCTGTTTTTTCATACCATGATTATTTTCCAAAAGCATATTTCAAAATGCCTTTTTCTATTTTCCCTCTCCTTTCTCCCACCATCTTAGAGTAAGTGCTACTTAAAAGACTTAAATTCTGCCCTTATTCTAAGATAAAGTAATGGTACTAAACATTAGGTGTCCTGTCCTGCCCTGTCCTGTTTTATTTTGTGGCAACACCTTAATACTCTCATGGGGACAGTTAACTTTGACAAGGTTCCCTGTCTTCCTGGAGGGTTAGGTTTCATTTGGTGTGAAACCGTGGCCCCTGCTGGGACTAGAGTTTCCTATTCAATAATTTTTCCCCCATTTCTGCTCTCTCTAGTCTTCTGGCCTTTATTTCAGGCTTTGGGAAATGTTATATCAGCATACCCCATTAAAAGTAAGAGTAGTAGTAGTTGAATACAGCAATTTAAGTGGTGTTCTTCTGTGAGGGAGTGACATTAAAAATTTGTCTCTGCATGTTGGCATTAACCTACTCTATCTGTGAAGTAAAGTAGTGTCAGAAGGACCAATTTGCTATAGAACACTGTATGTTCATGACAAAGGAGCATTGTCCAGAATGGCTGGATACATTTACAAATGCACAAAATGCCATTCTGGAGTTTACTTGGTTTTGTAAATTTTTTTTTTTTTTTTGCTTTGAAGACAAACGTAATGTTGTAGAAAGTGTAACACATCACTAGCTGCCAGATGCTTCCCATTACAAAATACCACCTTCAGTTATTTTGTTAAGGTCAAATAGTTCAGACAGAATTTTTCAATGCTGAGTTCTGTATCATGCTGTTATTATTTTTTAAAAAGCCCCCTTTCTTTTAGACTAAGTAGCTGATCTGCTTCAGAGCAGTAAGCCTGGGAAAACGTCATGGTTTTGATCATGCTTGTCATCTTCATGCTTGAAAGCTTTTCCCCCACCCCCAGCCCCCTGCTGCTTCCTTTCTGTACTCTAGCAAAGAAGTCTAGCCTTTGCTAGAGTGTAGTTTTTTGATCACAGAAGCCTGTCTGACATGACCAGGGGATGTAAATGTTCCCTCTGAGCTGCTGTAACAAGGTTCTTTTTTGTCTCCTCCTCTCCTGAGTAAGCCTTGCTACTATGGTAGGCTGAGTTGGTGGAAAGATGCATACCTCCAGTGAAAGGAGAAGGCTGAGGATAAGCTGAGCTTAAGATACTGTGGTGCTCCTAACTTGCAAGTACAGTTTGCCTTCAGGAGGAAAGGTTGTCATAGAGGGGTGGAAAATGACTGTAAATGAGATACCAGTATGAGAGTGAAGTTGTGACCAGAGGTGTGCATGTTCGATAGCTCTGGGAAGAAGAGAAGTCTCACTGGAAGCTTGAGAGTTTTGAGTGGAATTCATGTACTAAAGTCCCTTTTCTTCAGAGTGCTGAATTAAAAAATTCCCAGTGTCCTAGATTTTCTTGGGCCTTGACCTATAAGTGAGTGAAACCCTCTAGTAAAAGGTGCCTTAGTCTTTCACTCATATCATAAGTGTCAGTTCTCGTTTCATTGTGTACCAGTGGTTTTATGGCAATCTGCATGACAGAACTATCAGTGCAGTATCAAATGATGGAGTTGGTCTTTTCCTCTATTTTGATTTGCATTTTAGACTGGGAGATGCAACATACACTTAGGTTATGCATTCTAAAAATGGTTTCTTAATTAGTGTTGATGAAGTTTTCAGTTGCATTCCCATAGCTGTTTTATGTAAGCCTGCCTTACTCAGTGTACTATGTGATGGTTTGTGTTAATAATTAGCTGAGTGATACTATGCCACTATAATTATTTGATGTAATAGCCCTGCCTTATACAGAGCATGACATTCAGGGCTTTTCTGAACGAAGAATTAATTCTCTATTGGCGTTTTCTGAGGAAAATGTCACTGTGGTGCTGGAAACTCTCATAAATGTTTAATGGGTTTGTTTTCGTAATACATTTATGAGGTGAGGGGGTTTTATCTCCAGTTCACAGATATAAGACTGATATATAAATCAGTAAACACCTTATTTTTCTGTGTATTAAGGACTATATGGAACTCTTTACTTCAGCTGAAGTGGGTTTATCATTGACAGATCAGAAAATAAGAAACACACACCTGCAAGATAGGTGCAATTTTGATGTCAGTTATATCCTATGGTACCGCCAAGCTGTGTGACAGAGGCAGGGGTAGGATCAGTATATTTTTGAAACTTATTGAATTGTCTACTGGATCTTCCCCCTGCCACCTTTTTGGTATTTTTTAAAGTCTCTTTTGCTTTTGTATCTTCCAAAACAATAATTCAGAGCTCTCTTTCAAAAAGATATTGCTTTAGTCTCAGGCCAGCTTGACTTTTGGTGTTCAGTCACATTGGTCTTAGTTGAAAGTCCTAAGCCTGGACGACAAGTATATGTGTCAGGAGCTCCAGTTAAAATTCTAAGGGTGATTTTGTTTATTTGAATTTATGCCCCAATATTTAAGGTTTAGACTCCAGTAGAAAGGACCCTGAGGACATGCAAAATTTTACCAATTAAGTGGTCCAGGAAAACTGAAACATGCATAATGGAAACCAACATCTAAAACCAAATCCCTGACTGAGAGGACACTGCTGTAAAATGGCAATTTCCAAGATGGTTTATGCAAAGCAAATCCACAGCTGGCTGAAATTAGCTAAAGAATTGTGAAGAAGTGTAATAGTTTGTCTATCTGTTAGCTGTTTTCAGCTGAAGTGCTGTTGAAATCAGTACACATTAGAGGAGACAGTACCACCAAAAAGCTGACTGTATTTTTGGGAGGATATTTCACCTTTATATTTAAACAGTCTGGTGTAATGGAAGGTGCCTTGCCTATAACAGGGAGGGGTGGACTTAGATGACCTTTAAAGTCCCTTCCAACCCAAACTGTTCTGAGGTTCTGTAATTGTCTTTTCATTATTCTGTGTTCTCAGAACCGTTTTCAGAGTAGGATCTTGTAGTGCTCATGTAATGTTCACTGGTCTCGAAGGCATCAGGTAGCTATTTTAAAAGTATTTCAGAATCTGAGGAGTCTAATCAGTCTATGGCAGTATATTCAATTATGGTTGAATAAAGTAACTGCAAATATCCCTTTTAAATGATCTGAATTGCATAGTTTTACTAAATTGACATTTTATCCTGCTGGTATATAATTTTTTCTCTATAGTCTAAATTATATACATCTCCTTGTTAAAATTTCAATCCTGTTTTATTTATCAAAGATAATCTAAACTATTTTCATTAAAAATGTATCATGTTCTTGATAAAATGTGCTCTTGTTTTACCTTGCTAACTAGATCAGTAATCTCCATCAATCATGCTATGACACTCAAAGAGAATATTTTTTTCCTTCAATGATCTTGGTCCCTTTCAGAAGAAAAGTTTAAAAAATAGTGCAATTTTCTCATGCTGCATTATAACATGTACTGTAAAAACTGACTGGTTACACTTCTTTTTGTAATTTTAAGCAAAGCCATCAAGGAACTAGGGTAGATGCTTCTTAAAATTTAAATTGAAATCCTTGGAAAAACAAAGCATATTGGAAAAATGATGTGCTTTCTGAAGGTGAACTATGTAACACACTCTGCTATTTCCATGGCACGTTTGGTTTCCATGCAGTATACTTTTTATGTAGTAAAAGAACACCAAAAATGAAAATAGTAATATTTTCCTCTTTTTATCTCTGGCAGTCCCTTTTTTCTTTCACTGGATAATAACAACTTTTTTTTTTTTTTTTTTTTTTTTGGTCAAGGTAATGAAGCTTCTGGTGTAATACACCATGAGGAAAGACAGTGTTTACCTACTGCTCCAAATTAGTTTTCAGTCCTGAATTGTGTTGCAGCATAAACAAGAAGTCAGTGATGTATTATTTTGTTTCACATATGTTGCAAGACTTCCCAGTTTCAAAATAGGGAAAAGGAGGGGTTTTTTCCCTAAGTTTTTGTTATATTTAGAGGTGGCAAATTGCTAGTTTTCATGCAGCTAAAATTATGCCTAAGTCAGCAGTTGAAACTGAGAAACAGATTATATTGTTATCGTGTTGACTTTTATATAGCTTTTGTGTTTTTATGTTAGGGTTTTTAAGCAAAACAGAGTTTAGCACAGCTTTGATATGTGTGTACTGCTGGCTTTTCTTTGTATACGCAAGTGTACAAATACTCTGTTTTACCTGTTTGGTTTCTTTTAAACTTTCTTTTAAAATTTCTTTCAAACTGGGTCCTTTAGTAACCTTTTTGCATAATCACTGTTGCACTGTTCAAGGTCTGGTACGTTCAGAGCACATTTTTCAACTTTCTTGCTTGACTGTTGATGTCCTTCCATTGCATGTGCATCTGTTCAGATGCTAGGAGAACCATCTTTGCAGTTTCATTAGCTGAATAAGAATTAGTTTAAAATTCAGTGGGAAATAGGAATTGTTATTACAGCAAACATACAAGACAAGCCCTGGCTCTGGCTCTAAACATGAGCTTCAGTAAATTCTTCTCTTGAAAATTATTTTGCTATCTAAATGTGATTTTAAATTTGAAACTAAGCTCTGAAGTTAATAATTTTTCCTTGGTTGACCTAGTTTTGTGTTTTATTACAAGTATAGTGCACCTGGAAATGCCTCCTGAAAAAGGATTTTGTAAATTAAATGCTGTGTAACATTATAGCCTAAATGCAGCTCTGCATCTGTGCACTTGGTTTCACTGTATTTCATGACCTCACCAGGGTGTTGTAAAAATAACTGCAGTGAAGATTGTTAAATGCCTATATATTATAGTAATAGGAGCCATGTAAGTGCCTAAGATAGATAGATAGACAGATAGCATTAGTACATTAGAGGTTTCCTTGAGAACACTAACCAGATTAAGTGCCAGTGTTCTCCTATGTAGCAATGTTAATTGCCAATTTTTGGCAGTCACACAGGCGCTAATTACTTCTTAATAGAACCGATAGAAGAAAATTTTCCACTAAGCTTTTATGGATAATTATTGCAATTTTTTTTCTTCCTGGAGCTTGAAACTTTGCTCTTACAGCATCCATCAGATCTGTCTTGCAGATAAATGGTAGCATTACAGCACATGCAAGATTGTATTCTACAGCCTTACACCATTCTTGTCTGCCTTTTAAATGAAACAATTTAGAACCTTCTCCTCCCTATCAGAATAGTTTCAAACTCTTCAAACAGAAAGTTTGTACAAATAACACATAAAGACATTGCTTTGTTTTGTTCAAATGCATAGTGTATTTACACAGTGCATTACATAACAACTGCATCGGTAGGGTCTTTCCACTGTAACCAGAGCTTTTGAGACAAAGTTTTGCAACCATGAGGAATAAATCTAGAGGAGTGCTGGGATTTAATGTGCTGAATTTGCCAGTGTCTGTTTCCTTTCTATGGCTCATTCTCTTCTTATGTATTGATGTTGTGTTCTAAATAAAAAGAAGAAATCATTGGACGAATGGTCTGAGAAATACAAGATACACTCAAGATGCTAAGCATTAAACCATGTCAAGAGGTGAATGTGTGATCGCAGTTAGACTGGAACACTGTCGGTATTATCTTATGCCACCCTTCTGTCAAGAGTTTGTCACAGTTCACTGGGATTTTGGTGTAATACTCATGTTTCATAATTTTCATAAATCAATATGTCATGCCTTTTCTGTGGTAAAGAGGCTAAACATTTGTGGTTTTGGCTGCTTACCCCAGCATGGCTTCAGTATTCCTCATGGGTAAAGTATCTGTGTTGGGTTCCGTCCTGTATAGTGTCTTTATTGATGACCTGGATGAGAGGATTGAGCCCGCCATCAGCAGATTTGCAGATGACACCAAGCTGGGGGAAAGTGCTCATCTGCAGGAGGATAGGAGGGCTCTGCAGAGGCACCTGGACAGGCTGGCTCATTGGGCTGAGTCCAACAACACGAGCTTCAACAAGACCAAGTGCCGGCTCCAGTGCTGCAGGCTGGGGACAGGGCGGCTGGACAGTGGCCCGGCAGAAGGGGACCCGAGGGCCCTGAGTATGAGCTGATGGACATGAGCCAGCTGCATGCCCAGGTGGCAGCAAGGACAGTGGCATCCTGGCCTCTGTCAGCAATCGTGTGGCCAGCAGCAGCAGGGAGGCCATTTTCCCCTTTTACTCAGCACTAATGAGGCCCTCGAGTGCTGTATCCAGTTTTGGGCCTCCTGCTTCAGGAAGCACATTGAGGTGCTGGAGCTTGTCCAGAGAAGGACAGTGGAGCTGGGGAAGGATATGGAACCCAAGTCCAGTAAGGAGCAGCTGAGGGAAAAGATGTCTGATCCAAACCATGACCTAACACCACTTTGTCAACTAGGCCACTGAGTGCCACATCCAGGTTCTTCTTAAATGCCTCCCAGGGACAGTGACTTCACCACCTCCCTGGGCAGTCCATTCAGTTACCCTTTCAGTGAAGAAATTCTTCCTAATGTCCAATGTAAATCTTTCCTGAGGCAGCTTAGGGCTGTGTCTCCTTGTCCTGTAGCTGGTTGCCTGGGAGAAGAGACCAATCCCCATATGGCTACAGCCTCTTTTCAGGTAGTTGTGGAGAGAGAGATAAGGTCTCACCCAAGTGTCCTTTTCTCCAGGCTAAACACCCCTCAGCGGTCTTTTCCAGCCTAGTTGGTTCTCTGATCAGGTCTTCAACCTTAGGAGGTTTCTTGAAGAGCAGTACCTTTAAATAGATTTAAATAAACATAAATTTAAAAGGATATTGATGTTTGTACTGGTTAAATTCTAGTACTTTATCAGAACACTATTAAGATAAAAGCAAGAGTGTGTTGGTGGTTTGTGGGCAGGTAGGGGCAGGGTGTCCCAGTCCATTCACTCAGTGATGGTTGATGCAGTGTTCACCCAGTTGTCCTGTATTTGATTCCCACACTCTAAGAAGTCTGACTGTTTGAAAGATAACCAGAATTTGGACAACTTTTTTTTTTTTTTTTTTTTTATTCTCACCATAATAATAATCCAACGAGAAGGATTAGAGGATAGCCAGTGTTTATACATGAAGTATTAATCACAAGGATTTTGTTCTTAATGTTATATGCAATAATTCCAGCCTATACACTTAAATTATAAATTTCAACATGATACATAATCATAATCACAGAGTAAGAAACCTTTGTTTTAATTTCAAAAATAATTTTGATGTTAGTGAGGTTGAAGCTATGTTTGCTTAGAGACCCATTAAAAAGATCTCTTCGTGTTTGTGTGTATATTGGGATGATGTGTTTGTAATGTAGTATATATTCATTCTCTTTTCTAGTGCTAGTTGATTTGCATTAATTGTTCCCCACTGCTTCTTAATCCCTTTCTATATGCTTATAATTACAAAAAAACCTCATCAAAACAAACAAAAAAAATGCCTTTCTTTCATAATCACCTTGCCATCCCAAACGATCTTTTTTCACTGTCCTTACAACTTAGTGATTGAGTATCACAACCCTTGCTTACAGTACTTTATGTGGCATTCATTTGCACATTTCAGGGATTTTAAAACTGCAGCTGCTTATGGCTTTGATGAAGATGAAAAGTATTGTTGTTCTCTTGAAACTTAATAAAATAAATAAAAATGCAAGTTAAAAAGTTTGTTTCCCTTTCTGAACTTCTTGTCAGAATAACAATATTGTAATCAGTTTGTATTGAAGTATTTTTTTAGTCTTTTAGTTAGTTATTTAGACAGATGGAGTCAAATGAATAGATGGGGAGGATCGGGAACAGCATGGAGAGAAATGGCTTCTAGGAAAGGATATGCTCTTAATGGTTGGAATAGATGGAGTGTAGCAGAAACACCTGTGTGAAGTAACCATCAGCTTTGGGTGTAACTAAGTTGACTGCTTCCCTCATCTCCTGGTGGTAGAAACAACTGCAGATGGTTCAAAGACATGATTTGAATAACCAGTGCAGGACTGTTGGGAAGATGTGTAAATCTAAAAAGTTCCATTTTCCAAGATCAGCCAGATATGGATGTGGAGCATCCATATGAAAGCATAAACACCTGTCAAAACAGACAGATACAAGAATTCATGTAAAACAGAGGATGAAGAATGATACTCCTTATAAATCACTCTATATCTTGTAGCAGTTTAATCCAAACTCTCATTAATATCTGGATGTTGGACTAAATGGCTAGCACAGGGACCAATAATGATATCATCCTCAGCAGCTGTCTTCCCATAACTTGTAATTCCTTAATAGAATATTGCAGAATGCTGATACATGTAGAAGTTTATTCCTCAGAACAAAATTCTGACAGTGTGATGATTGTCCACGGTTGGATGTAGTCCAAGGCACTCTTTTGAGTTCCAGGCACTCAAATCATGGAGCCTCATTAGAGCCATCCTTCTGTACAGTACCAGATCTGCTGATGCCACAGCCACTGTTCTGCCACCTTTCCTGCAGTCTGTGTGTGGAACAGGGTTATATGAGGAAATCTGCTGCATTTCTTGTGTAACACCTTAGATGTTTATTTGCCATTAATATACAACAGATTTTGTAATGTGTTTTTGGAAGTAGGATTCCCTTCTACTTTCAGAAACTTTGGCCGTGCAGGAGGGCCTTAATTCTGTACCAAAGCCATTACTGTTTCAGATTTGAGTTTGTCATTAATTTGAAGCTGAATTCAGAAGCAGTACAATTTTGTTCCAATGAAGATATGAACCAGCTTATACTTCTTAGAAGGAAGGATTTCTTACAGTAGTAAGTTTGTCACACGTGGAATTTTAAGCCTGTAGTTAACATCAAAGTAAGGACAGGGAGTATGTTTCAATAACTGACATAGTTTTCTAAATCTGTGACTGATTTATTGGAACCCACCAGCACAGGAAAGTCTAAACTGCTGATGCCAAGTCTAAAGAAACCCTAACAGTAGTACTAGAATTGACTGTGTTTCTGCTAATAGATACTACATTCTCCTTTTCTTTATAATTGTAAATTTATTAGGTATAAATCTGCATATTTTAATTATAATTTCAGTGAATTTTGGGAGAATTAAAAATGTAAAATGGTTTTGTAGTCAGAAGTCTTATTTGATGGTTCAAAATCTGTGTTTCTCTGGTTTTGATGATAAGTACAAATTTTGTGATGAGGCAGCCATTTGTGGACTGTTCTTTAAAAGACCCTTAATTAGATTTAGTCTTCCTAATTTTATCTCATTAAGTGCTAAATGGTTTGTCTCTAGTGACTGTTTAACAGTCTGGATGATTTAGATTGTATACTTACTCTTTTTTGGCCCTTGTCTGAGATAAGAGAGTTACAATGTTGGCTGTAGAGGTTTCTGATTTTTTTAAATGACAGTTAAATTTTATGGCAATACTGAAATTACTTTATTTTGAGCCTTGTGAAATATTTTCCCTTTGAAAACACAATTTATTCTGTAAAAGTTAAAATGCTAAGGATTTATAATGCTATAAAAATATTTTCTGGGGATTTCTTATTTTAGTCTTGCATTGTTCTGTAAATCTACTTGACTGAGAAAGGAAACAATCTTTGGGAGTTGACCTTGGGAGGCTGTTAGGTGCTCTGTCACTCTCCCTCTTCACCAGGACAGGAGAGACAATAAGATGGAAAAAAGCTTGTGGATCAAGACGGGAAGAGGAAGTCACTGAGGCAAGATCAAAACAGACTTGGGGAAAATAATTTAATTTATTTCCAATTAAAATGTAGAGTAGGATTGTCAGAAACAAAGGCAAAACCTAAACCACCTCTCCCTTACCTCTCCTTTCCCAAACTCAGCTTCACTCCAGCTATTCTATCTCCTCCCCCCCAGTGGTGCAGGGGAATTGGCAGTGGGCTTGTAGTCAGTTCCTAATTTGGGTTTCCTTCTCCTATCTCCTCATGCACTTCCCCCGCTCTTGCTTGGGTACCCATCATGGGATGCAGACCTTCAGAAACAGGCTGCTTCAGCAAGGGTCCCCCATGGGTCAGAGATGCTGCCAGAAAACCTGCTCCTGTGTGGGCTCCAGGCTGCAGCTCTGGCTGAGACCCTTCTCAGCCGTGGGCTTGCTGTGGGTTGAAGCTTCTTCCAGGGCTTTTCCACCTGGGGTCCTCCTGCAGATGGGTCTCTACTCCACCATGGACCTCCATGGGCTGCAGGTTCCAGCTGCCTTACCATGGTCTTTGTCGTGGGCTGTAGGGAATTCTCAGATCCAGTACCACAGGACACCTGCTGTCAGCCGGACCCGTAGTGACAGGACAAGGGGTAATGGTTTTAAACTAAAGAAGGTCAATTTTGACTAGGTATAAGGAACGAATTTTTCACATGAGAATGGTTAAACGACGGGACAGGTTTTTTGTAGAAGTGGTAGATGCCTCATCTCTGTAAGCATTCATGGTCAGGTGTGAAGAGGCTCTGAGCAATTTGTCCTAGTTGAAGATCACTCTGATCATTGCAGGGTAGTCGGACTGACCCTTAAAGTTGTCTTTTGACGCTTGGTGACTGTGTGATCGTGGCTGCCGAGCTCAGCTGTGCCCTGGGGTGGGCCCGCTGGAGCTGGCTGGAGCAGCTGTGCTGTCACCCTAGAGCTCCCCTGCCAGCACCTGGGCAGCTGCACACCACAGAGGCCGAATCAAGTGTACAGCTGAACAGGGGGTACCTCTGATTGACAGGACACCCCGATACTGAAGACAAGACGTGGTACAAGTTCTTGTCAGAATTAGGAGACATGAAACTGTTCCAGACTAGGAGTTCTACTGGTGACTTTGGAATACGTAAAGGCTGTAATTGTTTAATTTAAGGATTCCCTGTTTATGCAGAAAAAAAAAATTGCAATAATGTCTTGTCAATGAAATGCATTATTTCAGATGTGTTATCACAGTTGATATTGTTGATTTAATTCAAAACACTATGGAGGCTCTAAGATCTTTGCTTTTACTGCATGATGGAAAGTCTGCTATGTCAGTAGCTGAATAATGCAAATTTGATGTCTGCTCAGCCTGCTGGGTTGATACCTGGCAGTTTTCTTTTTTGTGTAATTCAAGATGTTTTTCCCCTGTCTCCTTCAATGGCATTACTGTTAGAGCACCCTTGGTAATTTTCCATAAATATTTTCTTCCTTGAAATTGAATATAATTATAATTTTGGTTTTTGATTAAAATGTTAACAAAGCTTTGACATTTAATTCACAGTGAATTAGATATCTTTAGTGTTATTACAGTATCATTTTCAGGAGGACATTTGGGTTGAGGGGGCTCTAGGTGAGAAGCAGGTTTGGACAGATGCTTTGTTGCACTTCAGAGGGACATTGCAGGTTTCCTTGCAGAAGGAACTTGTACTTTGGAATGTGGCACTCAGCACTGAACCAATGGCATTATGCCAGGAGCTAAGAGACTTTCTTAGGGCATGAAGCTCATTCTGACTTGCCTGAAATGTTATCTATTCTCCAGAGACACAAGATTGTCATTATTAGTACAAAACTACTATTTTAATAGGTCTCATAATAGTAAACTGTTAAAGTCAGCAGCCTGAACAACATCAGATTCAGTCCTTATAAGAAAAACACTGACACCTTACAGGAAAGAGAAGTAATATTAAATCAGTTGGGTCACACTTCTTTCCAAAAGAAGTGATTTTTAAATTATTTTGTGACTGAAAGTGAATTTGATTGATGATTGATAATTGACTGATTTTAGAGTCCCCTAACATCAGCATGGTAATGTAGAAGTATCTGGAGCAGTAGAGGTGAGGAGAACTTACAGCTAGAAGCGAAGTCAAAAGAGTACAGTGTGTAAATTTCAGAAACAGACAAGAAAAGGCAGTTATAAACCTTTATGAGTGACTCCTTGCGTCTCCCACTTGAGAAGTATGCACAAAGTATTTTATATTGAACAAGTACACTAATTTTTTGTTCATTTAATGTGTTTATCTTGTGAGCAACTGCATGCTACAGTATGTCATTCAGGGAAGCTGATCTGAAGCATTGAGTTTTTCTGAGCCCTGGATGGCATGAGGGCAGGAAAATGAAATTATCTGGGCCTTTTAAAATTCTGAGATGGGAAATATTTTAGTTCAGGAGGAAAATGAAAAACTGAAAACAGAAACCAAGAGTCTATACGCAGCTGTGACCGTGTACAGACTTTTGCTTCTGGGACAACCTGAATCTTGCCACCAGGTTTCTTCTGTTTTGTGTGTGTATTTACCCTGCTGCTTAGAACAAAATATTGAGGCTGGCAAGTGGAATAGACTTGCACAGTTGGGTGATGAAGGAAAAGAAATCCACAGGTTGCTTCCACAAGTACTTTGTCGTGCAAAATGATTTCTGTTACCTGGTTGTCTATCAGGGCCATATTCACCAGATACTGTAGAAGAATGTCCCTGCTGGTATGCAGTGTGACAATAATACAAAAATCAATGGGTGAGTATTAACTGGAAGCAGAGGAAAACGGTATTAATCAATATGATTAGTTCAGCTGTGGCTTTTTGCATATTTTGTTGGAGGAGGTAGAAGAAAGATAGTGCTTTTCTGCAGATAGATCCAGCCTACCTTTGGGGGATATCACTGGAGAAAGTGATAAATTTTCATTTGAGAATTAACACTGTGGGATAATCATAGATACACTACTATTGATGTTCCTGCTGCAAGGCTAAGTGAGAGCTCACGGTGGAGAATGGGGAAGGGAAATCAAAGCAGGTAATGCTTGAAAATGTGATCCACTAGAGAGGAAATGCTTTCAAAAAGACTTTTAGATTAGCCATCTTACCTGCACTGTTGAGGATAGTTCTGGCTGAGACTAGTTTATCTTCCTCAAGGCCTGGGAAAAGGATGTTGCAATAAGCTCTGCAGTTGCTGTAAGATTTCTACAGCAGATCATAACAAGATTTTTTGGCCTGCGATGTTTATGAAAACTGTTCAGCAGAGTGTATGAGTAAGAGTGCCCAGCATAGTACACAGATGTTACAGATCATGGAAGAACTTGTAACAGCTGCCTTTTCTCCATCAGTAATCACTCTGCCTTGAGGAATGGAAGCCTGTATTTCTTAGTGGCTGCAGAGCCTGTCTCTAAGAACAAGTGATTGCAGCACAGCAAGAACTGATGCTAGAATATTATTGATGGCTTACCTGCTATCAACTAATTATTGCCTTCTCTAGTGAAGCCAGAAATTGTAGTGGACAGAAGACATCATTTATTCTTTTTTTTCCCCCCGCTATTTACCCACCACAAAATAATAAATTGCAGAAGTTTTCTCTCTCAAACCTGGCCCAACTCTGTTTTTACAAATAGTGGCATCCCCAAACACTCCAGCTCCTGTACTGTATTTTTGCACTCTCTGATTCCCCAAGTTTACAAGTAATAACATGTTTTGTGATTTCTGTTTGTCTGGTCTAAAATCTGCAGCCCTCAATCTCAGTGTCAAGAGTCATTCCTGGCACCACTTTTGTGGTGGGTGAATGCCAAGGATTTCAAGACCTCTAGTCATTGGTGCAGTAGTACCTTTGCTGCGAAGACCTAAGTGATATGAAGAGCTGAAAGTGCATATATTCAAATGCACCATTCAAATCCCCCCCTTTTTTTTAAGCCATTGGTGTGAATTTTGGAGGCTTTTTGAATTTTAATAGTTGGTTTAGTAGTTTTTATTTCAGCTCTTTATTCCAAGGTAAAGACATCCCGTGTGTTGGGGCAAGTGGCACATATTTGCACTAATCTCACCAGTTCCCCTTCTGGTGTGGCGCCACACCTCAGGTCCTTTGGTCACAGATCTCAGGAGCCCCCCTGCCTTGCCAGTAAATAATTCCAACAGGCTGGGAAGAGTTTCCCTGAAGGAAGAGAGACTGAATGACTTCTGTCAGGATCATTTTAAGAGTTTTAAAGCAATGATCTTTGGAATAAGTTGGAGCAAGAAAACATCCAGCTGTGATCATCACATGTCATGGCAGTGAGTTCTGCATCATTTAAGGTTTCTGGAGGTGAAATTCATGAGCCCCCTGAGCTGTACAGTTATGTGTAAGGTTGTATGCAGTATCTGCTTCCAGAAGATTGTTTTACATATCCTAATTTCATAAAACTCTTACCATTGATGTCCTGCCTGTATGAAGGCTGTTGCTTTTTGATCTTTGTTCTCCAACTTTACAAATATCTTGTATGTTTATTGTACATTTGATTTTTTCCCCATTTTTCAGATAATGGAGGAGATACATTAAAGTTTGTGATGTACAGTACATTTTCTAGGTCTGCTTGTGTGTATGTACAGATATGTTTCTCAAATCTATTGCTTTCCCCTTATGCAGATCAGTTCTGAGACATCTCCACTTTATCGAATGGCTTTAAAAAACCAAAAATAAAGCCAAAAAGACAGACTGAGATTTTGTTCTTGGACAAGCATCAGAATATAATTATGCTTAGCTCCGGTCAATAACCAGAATGTATGTAGAGCTTAAACTGGCCATTAATGGTGTACCTTTTTTTTTCCTAGACCATGCAGGCATGATTTTTCCTGTGAAACTCCTTTTAAAGTCTTTATTTAAGTAAAGTAAGTATGTCTTTGAGGGGGAAAGTGTTTTTCAGCATTTCAGTGTATTTGCTGCATGACTGATGCAGCCTGATATGACTTATCACAACATGACTTGTCATCAGAAAAAAGCTGAGAAAACAAAAGTGAGTTCCTGGAAGCTAATGCTGAGAAAAGAAGTGCTAAGGGCAGAGCAAGAAAAATGCATGCTTTAAAAAGTGGCTTCTCTTTTCATCATCTTGTTCTCTTTGCACATAAAGAAAAAATGGATAACTAATAGAAACTTGTCAAGCAGTAAACTTTTAGATCAGGTCTTCGATTTAGAGACTGTTTTCTAGTTATCAGACAAAGGAAAAAATGTAAAGAGTATTGTTTTAGTTCTTTTTGGGGGGGAAGAAGGGGTCAGGCATTAAATTCTTAATAAAGGAAGAAAGCTGATAATGAGCAAAATAACTGTGGAGGTTGTAGATTTTAAATATTGTTGCATTTTTATCAATCACTTTTGGTAGTGGGAAGGTTGAAAACATTTATTTTTAGTACCCTAATCTCTCAAGATTGAATTTTAACATGCAATTTTTATTAAGTTTTTTATAATTAATTTTGTAAGTTTCTGCTTTTACAGCTGTTGTTCTTCAGCTAAAGAACTTTGTGGAAGTCAAAGCACAAATCCAAATATTCTTTTTGGTTAAATAGAAGTATTTAGTAAATTTCTGCATATTTAAGAATTTGAATACACTCAGGAGCATGATCACTTTACAGAAGTTCTGCTGCTAAACTCTTGTATGGCAAGATAAGAAGGTGGATTAAAGCATTCTTAACTGGTGTCTGTAATGAATTGAATTCTGAATTTACTTTAGGTAGAGTGAGTTTATCTGCATGGTAGTTATACCGAAAACAAATTTGAAGCCTTTTGGAAGTTATTTCAAGGCCTCCAGGTGTTAAATGGGGGAAAATTTAGTGCAGCCACAACCTATCACACCTGTTCTTATGTTTCAAAACATAGTCTGTGCCAGGTCCCAAGTGTTTAATATAATTTTTGCTAGCTTTCTTCTATTTGTATAAGGTAGGATTCTAGTGCTAGGGACCGCTGATGGGAAGTTGATATGTAACAGCATAACTTCTGAATGAGTGCTGCATTATTTTAGCCAGCTACTTTCAGTTGATGATGGGAGAGAAAGCATGAGCAGAGACAGGAGTCCTAGTCTACCAGAAAACTGGCTGGAAAGGAGAACTAAAGAGATGCAGCGTGAAGTCAGTAACCAACATTTATATGTTAAGCGTATTTTGTGCATCATGCAGTTGAATACATAAAGTTTCTTTTCCTTCAAAGAGCCAGTGGGCACAGAGTACAAACTGCGAGGGGGGTTTGGTCCAGCTGACTAACTGATGTCCAGTCTCACTCATTATGTCATTGCATTAACTTTTGTTGTCATTGGATCCTGAGAAATGTGAATATTTGGCATGAAATTTTCTCAGTCTTGGGGTTTTCTTGGTGGTTTTAAAGATTCATGTGCTTGAACCTTATTAGAATCACTCTAAAGAGAGAAACTAATTTTATTATGTGTCACTCGCAAGCATTTCCTAATTATATATTTTATTGTAAAGTCTGTAATCATAATATTTCTTAGTTGCAGTTCAAACACAGAGGAAGAACAGCAGGGAACTTTAGATGTAGTTTAGCAAAAGAGTCTGTATTAGAAATTTTTCAGTTCAATTTCCTTTCTGTGCTGGAATTTATGTATTTTATTTCCTAGTTAAGGGAGTTTAAAGAGATGGCTTAATAATGTTTGATAATCCTTTCTGAATTAATTCAAAGCGACCTAATATACTAAAGAGCATATGAGTCATTTGGAAAAATTTACAAGTTGCCTATTTCAATGGATGTTCTTCTTCTCTGAGTATATCTTTTGTTAGTGAAATCTGCCAGCTGTCTACGAATTTTTAAGGAGTTCTAGTGTATCACAGGTTAATAATTGTCTTGAAACTTTCAATAGATTTGGAGTTATTAAGAATAAAACCCAGACATAGTACAGATGGGTTCTTTTACTTACATAGTGCAAATGCAGTATGTCAGCTTTAGAAATCTTATTGAAGCATAAAAATAAAAAAAATCAATTTGGGATAATGTTTAGTCAGTGTTCTGTAATGACATGGAAAATGTACTTAACTCAAAATTAGGTATAAGTTGTTATTGAATTGAGAAGATGAAAAAAATTTGCATCGGGAAGATGAAACAGATTTTGTTCTGATGTAATGTGGGTTAATTTGTTCATTGAGACTCCCAGCTTTTGTATTTCCAGCATTGTAGCAGAGATTTGCTGGGGTTTTTTTTGCAGCTGGCAGATGTTTCCTTTTGGCTGTGTTGCTGTTTTGTAGTTGGCAGCTCTAAAAGTTCAGGCAGTTACTCCTTACCTTTATGAACATGTTCTTTGTGATCTCTCCGTGACTTCTCAGCATGACTGTAGCCAGCTTAATTTGGTTCTGTGAAATAAGCATCACCACCATGTCAAGCCAGTGACTCTTGCAGACAAATATCACAAAGAACAAAAAAAGAATAAATCTATAAGAATAAATCACCTAGAAATATTTAGTTTTACAAGTATTTTAAAGTGTGATTGTTCTTTCTCAGATTTTGTCTCTGTGCAGAACATGTGTGTGAAAAATGCTTTTTCCTCCCCAAGGGTTTCATCTAGCTTGAGGCAGGGAGAGAAAAAGAAAGAGGATATGGAAGAACATGAATGAAATATAAACACAGCTTTGAAAGCAACTTTAGTGGTTTTACTTGTCCAAGTGTTCTGACAGAGGTAAGCCTCCCTTTCCTTGTCTAGACTTTATATGTGTTACCATATGAGTGGCATCTTGTTTCTTCAATTACCCTTCCTCCCATTTTCCTTGAAATGGGTAAGAAATGTTCAGGAAATACTTTTCAGCTTGCTGGAGTGGTTTGACAATTTTTATGTTGTAATAAGTAGTGTTTGAAAACTCAGTTTAGGAACCATCTGCAAATATGTAATTTATTTTCAGATGTAGATAAATACTCATAGAAACTACCTAGCATATTAATTTAAAAAGCCATCTTAGACTCATCACTTCCTTATTTCATCAGTGCATATCAGTTGAGCAATTGGAAAAATGTAAGATCTCTTGGAAGGGCTTAGGCAATATTTTGACTGTAAATTATTATTTTTTTTTTTTTAATATGACTGACAATCCTGAGTAGCTGTGATTCTGTGATCTTTTCTTCATGTGGCTGGTGAATCCCACCTCTGGTATGTTGAAGTGATTTAGTCCAGTCACTTGCATGTTCCTGTAACAAGATTATGGGAACCTACTGGTGATCATCGAGTTCCCTTTTCCTGGTAAAATGTCTTTTTTTTTCCTCCATTAAATTTCACTTAAATATGTTAAAAAGGAAAGTTTGAAAAATTCTCTAGTTCTCTAGTACTCGAAAAAAGTCTAAATTATTGTGATAATTGAAAACATTTATTTTGAGGCAGATATTGTTATGCAAATGTCTTCAGCCCTCCAGAGCAAGATTTCCAAACTTGCAGCATAAAAGGTGAATAATGAGGCCTAAAGAAACAGAGTGTTGTTTGAGAGGAGGAGGAAAAGGAATCTGTTTGGAATACTTGGTGTAACCCACAAAGGCAAAATTGCTGTCTTCCACAGAGCACTGAATATGAATCCTGGCTGATTTACTGCCCTCCTGGTGGGTCTTGCTGAGGCAGGCAGCTGCACAAAGTGCTTCTTTTGCATCCCATGTGTGTTGTGTGAGCTTTACTGAGGAACTGATGAGCATCAGCACGACCTGATCTTCACAGAAACAGCACCAGGTTTCTTCCAAGAGCTCAGTTGTTCCATCCATGGGATGTTCACTATGTGGGACGATGGTGTAGCTCAGGATGGTGTTGCTCAGGCTGTCCTCAGTGCCCGACGCAGCCCGAATGCAGTTTGTTCATCTGGAAAGGGTGTGATGACAGACCCAGTCTGCAGGGAGCTGCAGAGGGGGCTTTCTGTGTGCCATTTCTGACTTGCAGGTCAACATATTTCCAGGCAGGTTTTGGGGTCTCCTGATTTGCATCCATTATTCTTAAAGCAACTGGGAGTGTTGAAGTTTTGCATATTCTTAGGGTAAGAGGTTTTGGCAGAAATAGTCCAGACATTACAAAATATGCGCAAAGGCAGGTTCTGCTTAGCTTTCCATATGCTCCCTGGGCCAGCCAGAGCACTTTTGAGATAGTTGCTCTCAGAACCAAAGCTGCTGTTCTTCACAAAGCTCGTGGAATCCCAATTTTCTGCTCAGCAAGGAATAGTGTGCTGTGTTACCGTTCATGAAGTGCTGTTTTGGGTGGTGTGGTTTTAATGGGGCTTTTTTCAGGTTCTTTCAGTAGTTGAAGTAGAATGATGTCATCTGGAACCTCTGTAATTCCTGATTTCTTAATTCACATGTTAAAGAGAATATGCAGGCAGGATATTTTCTGGTGGTGAAGGCAAATTTGTTTAGACATATATTTATCATTCCAAACTATGTTTAGAGGCAGGTTAGCAGATAGAAACTGAAGGACTTCTGTCTCTGCAACCAATGTGTGTTTTTCTATTTAATCTCTTCACAGAGTACTGAAAATGTTCAGTGCTTGATTTAGAAGGTTAGGGATGGAAAGGAGAGCAGCCATAACTAAAAAGGATTTACTTTCTTAACACAGTTTTTATTTTTTCATTCCTTCCATTCAGGGATGCTGACTACCTTCAGTGTTATGTTAAGTAAAATGGATGACTGTTTTTCATAGCTGCTAAGTGTGATTTCCCTTCCTCTCTTTTAATCTTATATGGTTTTAATATTTTTGGTATTAGTGGTTGTTTCTGAGATAGAAATGTTATTAGTAATTTTGGAGAATTATTTTTTCTTAGGTTAATAAGTATCTTAGGAGTGTTCTAGATGACCAAAGATGCATAGGGAAAAAAAAAAGGTATTTTAGTGCCTGAATACCTGGAGAGTGGCTTTGTTCTGGGATTATTTTTAAGGTTTTGGAAATATGACATGACTTCCAGTAAGTTGCCTTTACATCATTCTAATTTTCATCTTACTTAGTAGAACCTGTTTTATTCTTAAAAACTAACAAAGTAAACTTGCTCTTCTCACTTCAGAGAATCCACTTTACTTTAATTAGACTTCAAATAGCATAAAACTATGGAAGCTAGGTAAAATAACCTTTAATTCATTCCTTTCACTATTCTCTTTGTTGGCCATGAAAAATAAAAATACTTATTTGCCTTTAAGTTTGCAGTGCTTCAGCTGTGCAGTGAATGTCTAAGCTGTCTTTGTATGAGTCAATATTATCTAAATTTCACAGATATTTAGAATACAGAAGTTTTCTTCATCATTTTTTGCTCCTTATTTTAAAATTATATTTCAAAAGACTATGTCATTAAAAATACTCCACAATTTCAATTTGATATCTTGTAAATAAAATAAAGGAGGTGAAATTTGGTACATCCTAATTATTTGGCAAGGAGGACAGTAGGAGTGTCAAACCTAGTAGCTTAATAAATCATAATTTGTAACAATTTCAGTACTGGGTAATTAACATTTGAGAAAAAATCTTCTGCAGATTAGTGAACTGTCAGCATATGTGTTAATTCAAGTTTAAAGCCATGAAACAGTTCCCTGCTTCAACAGGGAACTTGGAACAGATGAGCCACTGTGACTCCTTCCAACCTTACCAATCCTGTGATTTGCAGAATAATTTCAGTTATGCTCAGGGTTTGTTTGACACTCATAATGAAGAGCAAATCTTACAGATAAATTCCAGTACTCACTACTCTTCTTCATCTGCAGGTGTATTTGTGAATTATTTCATTACTATTTCTTACATTTTATATCTTGACATATTTTATTCTATGGGAAATATCTGTAAACAAAAACAGTGTTTGTGTGAAATGATGAATATCAAGCCTTTTTGGTGAAGTATACAGTCCCATTTGTTTTTCATAGGGCAAGACAGTGGGAAGCTTGGCAAACAAGCATAACTTAATTTGCTTTCAAAGATGTGAATGCCTCTTGAAGTGAAAAGACCCACTCTGTTGCAGATCTAAAATTAGATTACAGATTTTATACTCAAAACTGACAAAACAGAATTGCTTCATGGTAAGTGCCATTTCGTTGATATGAAAATTATTTAAAAATCCTTTTTATGTGGCGTTTTTGGTTAAATTTAAGTTCAGATTAAATGCTTTAGACCTCATAGTCCTGTTCTCTGATGGATGTCTATCTTATTTTTTTATCTCAAAATAAAATAAAATAAAAATAAAGGGAAGTCAAGAAGTTACTGGAAAACTTGATCCACATTCCAATATGTGCAAATTCCTGTATTCTTGACACAGCTTCCCCAGCCTTAACCCGTGAAGATTTTCAAGCCCTTCAATGAATGAAAGAAATTACGGAGAGAGATCAGAGCTTCTCTGCTCCTTGTCAAACCCCATGGAAAATTCTTACCTATAATTTCATATAATTTTTATACTTGTATTTATACTACACATACTTACACAACTTTCAAATGTACATTTTTATTCTCACCTTGCCTTTATTTCAGGCTTTCTCAGGTGACACTGGAGAGCCAGGAAGGGGTGATCTGTTAGGGAATGCGGCCTGTGAGTTGGGTGCCACAGGAACGAGGCCCAGCCAAGGCCCGGCCAAGGCAGGTGTGGTTACAGGATGCTGCACTGCTTAGCACATCTTGTTTGCTTGCTTCTGAGCTTTCTGGTAGTTTTCCAAAGATGTGGCAGGTCTGTTGGGTGGATCTCTTTGACATTGCAGCCTTAGGCAAAATATTGTGGTGTTTGGTGCAAGATAACCACTGCTATACAGCACAGTTTGCTGAGACTGAAAGCAGTGCTCCTTCTGATCTAGATGAGAATTGAAAAAATGATGCATCAGATGGATGTGCCCCCTAATTCAGGCAAGGCTGTTCAGGTATGATGCTTGGCCCAGGCCTGCTCTTCGTGGCAAAAGAAAATTAAATACAAACATGCCGTGTAGGCAATTCCACACGGTCCTGTACTGTCTTTCTAGATATGTCTTCCACAATAATGTTTTTTCCTGTTGATTCATCTTCCTGATAATTATTTTGTTGTTTCATAACAATTCACATTTTGAGCATTATTCCACTTAACGATGGCAGAAGACAAAGAAATTAAAAATATACAGGTGTAGTATTTTGCAGCTTTATTGCTGCTTGTCTTCAGCAGATGCTGGTTTTGCTAGTGACTTTCTTGTTTATAGTCTGTTTTCCTTTAACCCTCACATCACTTGTCAAACACAGATTTAAACTAAGACAGCTTGTTTTCCTCAAGATGGTTCCCTTTATACCTTTTTTGCTACGCAGAGGCAGATATCTGAATGGATTACCCATGCCAAGCTTGAGCATGAGATTGATTTAGGGGCAGAAAGTGGGTCATGTCAGTCTTGCCTGAAAAATATAGTAAGATTTAGATGACCTGCTTTACCCAATGGTTCAATTGTGATTTACTAAAACAATTCTTAAAATAGATAATACATTATTTTAACTCTTGTCTAAATTATACCTTTGCCAAGGCAAGTACTAATTTAAAGAACATTAATATATTCCCTCCCAGTTTATTGATCAGCAAGTCAGGTATCACATCTTGGAGAGACTATTAATTTAATGTCTTCCATTATATAGATATATATAAAAAGGTGGACTAAAGAGGTGGAAAAAAGAAGTTCCTGCCCACTTGAAATATGTGTGCATCTGGGACAGCTGATGCACACATGGAGTGGCAGCACAGCAGCTACACAGTCTAGCATGACAGGTAGACCTACAGCTGTAGATTGCATAGCAGGCATTCCTAATTTTCCCTAGTAGCACAGTTCCTAAATGCTATCATTAATCATTTTTCTGTATTTAATCTAAATACAGCAAAGTGTGGATTGCACTTACTACTTACAAATAATCATAAACCTGTGAATAGTAATCATGAAGCCTCAATGAACAGACTATAATGTGTGTGGAATATATAGGTAATGCAATTACTCCATATTAGTATAATTACTACATATATGTAGACGTGGTATTGACTTATACATGGATTAATGCAGTTCTGTAAGACTTTGTTTGAGAGATTTTGTATGAAGAACAACCAGTTAGATAGGTGCTTGGCTTGTGTTAATCATTGACGCATTTTAGGTTTATATAAAATCATCTACATAACTTTTATTCTGGTCAAATCCCTGTCATGTCACTTGACTAGAGGTACATACTATCTGTGTGAGGCACTAAGCAAGCAGTCAGCAAGAAGGACAGAATTTTCAAAATACTTGTTTAGGTTCAGTGGAAGGGAGGACGTCACTGTCAGCTTGTCTGGGCTTTACCTGGGTACAAAAAAAATGCATTTGAAACGTAAATGTTTTGAGAATTAAGTGTACACCAGTGCTAAATCCCTTACTTTTTCAGTTCCTCAGAATGTAATATAAACTCTGTTTATATTTGAAAACAGAGAATTTTGACCTTTAGAAAGACCTGAGTGCAAGAAGTATAAAAAATTGTATTAAAAGTGTAAGGTTTGCTGCAAATACAGGAAGAAAGGCATCCACTTTGGAAGCTGATGTTTACATAAAAACCCAAAATGTTACACTGTTATTTCTATGATAATAATTAACATCATGCCAGGGGTAATCATAATTCAAATGACTTGTATGTTTTGTTTCTAACTGCTGTATTTTGTTCTTTTTAATACTTGATGACTTTCATCAAGCCAACAGCCCTTCTGAAGATATTTTTGTGCAGTACTTGATGAAAATAAATCACTCTTTTTTGTAGACTCCCCTTTAGATTTGTATGGGTTGTTTTCCTTTTCCACACCTCTACAAAGACTTTTCTATAAATTGTCTCCAGAGCAAGTTAGTAGCATTGTAAGATTATTTTTTTAAAGCATATTGTGATGTTCTAGATGTGATCTCGAGTGCTTGTAAGTAAAGCTGATTTGAGGAGACCAATAGCATAGAGTCAGGTCTTTCTTGACTTTGGCACAATTGTTATTTCTACCAATTCTTCGCCCTTTTCTCCCCAGTTTCTGCCCTTCTGCTATACCTCTTAACCACCTTGACTGCAAGCTGCAGAAATTGATGGCTTGCATTTATCTTGTGCACAGTGCAGTGGTGCTCCAGCTCTGCTCCATCTCTAAGCGCTGCTGTATTAATAGCAACCATGCAGCAAGATACAGGGGATCTGTAGAATCTGCTGTACACAGATTTCTGAAGCACTAGGAATACTAGGTAATTATCAACCTAACATATGTACTGTAGAAAAATCCTTCAACCTAGACAAACTCTTCGTATCTAGGTAATGAAATCATACATTACCTAGACATGAAGAGTAATCATAAAAAGCATCTGACGTTTTCTTTTCTGTTAATTTAAAACAATCAGATCTTTATTTTAGAGGTGACATGCTGTTTTTTAAAACTGGAATGGTCCTTTGATGTTACAGTGATGTTTTTTATTAAAAAAGTAAAACCAAAAAGGTCTGAACGTTATGGTGTCTGGAGGAAATCCATTGTCTTTGAGGGAAGTAATTGGCATTGGTTGTTCCTCCTATTGCTCATGGCATGAGAAGATTTAGGGGCAGCTTCTTCCTCTTGCCAGCACTGGAACAGAAGTTACAAACACAGGCCTGCTTGACTGGGGGAGGAGGTTGGGGGTGTCTGGTGAAAGGAGCTGCTCCCAGCAGAGGCAGCCAGAGGGTGAGACCAGACTGCCTGAGGCTCTATCCTGAGGATCCACAGTCTCTGGCACGGCCCCTGTGCCAACAGTTCTGTGTCCTCCTGGGGAAAGAAAGGTTTTCTTACAGTCAGTCCTAGCTTGTCATGTCCCAGTTCTTGCAGTCGTCTATTTGGCCTATACTGTTAATGAAAAGTACAGTCTGGCAACAAAAATGAAATTACCGTATTTATATCACCAGAACCGAGCTATTATTAATGGACTTAATAAATTTAATATATTCAGCAAGAGTGTCTTTTTCTGTTTGGACATCCGCTTCAATGCATGCATGATCTTTTGATACTCATTAAATAATTGCAGTACTGAGAGGGTTACTGTTTCTTTCAATGAAAACATCACAGCTTGATCTAGCATTAACTACATCTGGCAACAGGAGCTGACAGTGCAAATAGGATTCTTAAGTGTGCTAAGAGGAGGTTTGAAACACTAAAGTTTCAAAGTGAAAGTGGCATGTTAGAAATTACTCATTTGGAACACAGTGTCCAATTTTAGGTTGCTTTTCAAAGTGGAAAAAATCTAGTGACTCAGCGGATCAGCTAAGATACAGGGCCATTAGAATGTCTAGTGTGCGGTGAAATTTGCTACATATGAAAGTGGAGATTACAAAGAAAATACTGATCAGGATTTGGGTGAAACATGCAAATTGTGAATGCTTATGAAAATGAATAGATCCTTTTTCTTCTGTTATAAAAAGAAGCGAAATTACTGTGGAATAAAATCACTTATCTGTATTTCTGGTCTGCCTCAGTGGGTAGTTACTAGACAGGTACTTTATTTTTAGTGGTTTATTAATTTAATTGATTTATTTATTTGGTCTTCTCATATATGACTAGTTGCTGAATCAAAAAACAACTAGGTGTATCAGTTTCTATGATCATGTCATAAATGGAGGACTGTGTATTACTGTGAAAAGTGGAGGTGCTCTAAAGGCAGCATTTTTCTCTTCTTTTCAAAATGCTTACAAACCTCTATCTGAGAGCCGAGTATCATGTAAAATATGATCAAGCGTGGCACATGCAGTGCACTGTGGAACGGTACCGTTGCAAACATTAGATCTTTTTTGTACATTTTAACAACACTGAAAGCACAGCTACGGTTTTTGACCATCGTGCCAGCATTGATCTACACCTCGCACATTAGCTACTTGCTAGACCTGTCAGGAAATCCACTTCTGGGCTGTTGCATGTTTTTAAAGCCTGTGAAGCCTCTCTAGGTGCTGTCTGCCCTTGCTGCATCCTCTGGCTGTGCCCAAGGGCCTCGGCTGCAGACTCTGGGTGGCCTGAGGCGTTGTGGGGTAACCTGTGGGCCGGGAGCTCGGCAGACCAGCTCGCCCTGCTCTGCTCCTTGGTGCAGGGACAGCTGCCAAGGGCTGAGCAGGGGCCTCGGGGAGAGATCCTGCGCAGCACCCAGCAGCCTGAGCCACCACCATTTGTCGTTCATGGATGTTTCCCAGTCCCACCTGCCCCTTGCCGTCCTGCTGAGAAGATTTCAGCTCCCTGACAATCCTTCACAGGCCCTGAAGAGATTTGGTGCCCCTGGAGCTGCCCCGCTCTCCAGGCCTAACCAGCCCTGGTCCTCCAGCCTCTCCTCACAGGGAAACGCTCCAGCCACAGTCTTACTGGTGTGGCTCCACTGAGCTGATTACTGTGACTTACCAATGTTTCCTACTGGTAAGAGGCTCCAGACTGGACTCAGTGGTCCAAAGGGTCTGAGTAGAGGCAAGGAAATCCCACTCTTTATACAAGATGTGGTTGCCTTTGCTTCACATCCAAGCCGTTGATGAGTAATGATCTTTCCTGGAGGTGCGCTGAAGATACGTGGTTCAAATGTTCAAAGCACTGGATTAAAAAAATAGATGTTGTACATCATTTATGACCACAGCATTATCTTACCTGTTAATAAAAAATATTATAGTGAAAGTCACATATCTTAAGCACAACACCTTTATTCAAGATTGTTGAGTCCTTAAGAGCCTCTTAAGTCCATTGGGGTTTTGCGAGGGTGTTGCCAGAAAGCTTTCCCACAGCTTGAGTTACTGAAAGTATCAACAGAAAATAAAAGAAATCAGGTTTGGTAGTCTTGCAACTTTTTTGCTTATTATCTGGGAACAGCAGCTGCAGCCCTTGAGGCAAACTTGTGTAAATGTTCTGAGTCCTGACAAGCCAGTCTTCTCTACTAGGAGCTAAACTCTCATCTAGAGTAAACTGATTCACTGTTAGTGAAAAGACAGTAGTTGTTTTGTAGTACCAAAAGGATGCCTTTTGCTGAGAACTTGGATGTTGAGAACTACTTTTTTATCATGAGAATAGTTATATTTTATTTCCCTTTCTATAAAAAGAAAATATCTTTTCACTGGTGCTATGAAAATATGATTGACTTGGAGTAGTTGTTCAGTTTTCCTTCTTACAGAATTGGTGCTAGACTTACACAAGCAAACAAACAAATTACCAAAAAAAACCCTCTCCAAACCTGAGAAATCTGTGGTTGTTATGGATTGGTGGCATATATAGGCTGAAATAAAAAAAAAAATAAATCTCCATTTTAGTTCTCATTCTAGAAGATGAAAGATAATAGTGTAGAAATCAGTAATTTCCACAACTTTTTTTCCTGTTTTCCTCATTGTGAATACTCAGAGTCTGCTTTCTGTAGCTGGGGGTTTAGTTTGTTTGTTTTCAGTGCAGAAACATATGATTTCTGCATTGCATGCTCTGCTTTCTATTTGGTTATTCAGAAAGGTGCAGTGTAAGAGAGTTACACTTACTAGTGTAAGAGAGTTAAATAATAAAAAAGAGGAGAAGCACATGAAACATGGAGCTGCTGTGGCACAGATCTGATGCAGAGTCAGACCTGGCAATGGGCCAAGCCTACATTTAAAAAATCCTGTCTAGTGCCAAAAGTGGGTGAATAAAACATTTTGGTCAACTATGAGATCCATAAAAGCGGGTTAAGAAGTTGATATTTCATAGGATCTTTAAGGTTCAGGAAGACCTCCAAGGTCATTGAGCCCAGCCTTTGACAGAACACCAGCGTGTCAAGCAAGCCATAGCAGTGAGTGCCGCGTCCTCTCATTTCCTGAACACTCCCAGGAATATTGTCTGCACCACCTCCCTGGGCAGCACTGTTCCAGTGCTTGAAATGTCATTTCTCAACTTCAAAAGCTGTCAGTAAAAATACTAAGATAGCCTTTGATGTCTTTGTTGTGAATTTTACACTTTCTTGCTTGTTGTGGTATTTCTTCTGAATATTAAGATCTGTGAATACCGAATACTAATGTATTCAGATTGTTGGGGTGTTTATTCTGATGGAAGCTGACTACCTTTTCTCTCTTTTTAGGCAGATAATAATACTCACTACTCATAGGAGATTTTCAATGTTGACAGTTTTGTGGAGTCATTAGTTAAACAGTTAAGAGAACCTTGGTAAAGTTGAATTCACTTAAATGGAAGACATGAAAAATTGGAATGCAGTATTATCAAGTTCTAGTATTTTCATTTTACTTCTCTTCAGAGGCTTTAGAATCATGACTGGATCACTAGTTTTGATGTGGCTTCCAGAAGTAAAATCAAGTATTTGAATAATTTAGTGTGCAGAGGATCTTTCTTAAATTTTGGTTGCCATAACCTTCCTCTCAAATGACCTTTTGTTACTTCTTTTATTGAGATCACTAATAGAGCATTTTTCAGAATTTTACTGTAATTTACTTTAAAGTCACACAATTATGTACTTTATTACAATTTGGTATGCCACACAGTCAAAGTCAAACACCTGTTTGATCTCATGATAGCAGAGCCATATATTGTGGAAAATGCAGTATTTAATGGTGGATTGATACATCTGATATACTTGTCATTTCTTCAGAGGCAATGCACAACTGAGTTAGATGTTAATAAACTAGTTGCAGTATTTCCATCTTCCGCTGTCATATTCAATTCCATTTCAATAAATTCATATTTTTAAACTTAATTATGAAATTTAAACCAGGAAGTGAAGTACTTTCAATGTAGCAAAAGATACCTACATTCTTCTCTGTAAGTTGGAGAAGGCTGCTCTTGAGTAATTTTCAGTTAGCTCTCATATTTGTGACCACTGTAAGTAAAAACAAAACACCATATTGTATGTTTGAATTATTTAGTGTGCATATTTATGACTGTAGTGTTCACGTGGATCATTTATACTCTGTTTTAAGGGGGGCAGTGATGCATAAAATGTAATGCTAATACATGGTACAGCATTAGCATTTATGATAGTGTTTCATTTACAGAATACAGCATAATAGGCATTTTGAAGGTCTGATGCTTTTCCTGTGCCAGTAATCCTGATTAAAGTAACATAAGAAGGAATTGACACAAGCTGGTATAGTCCATTATGCCAGTAATCCGTGGTTTAAGGAATCCTAAGATACTGTGCATGTTGGTCTGAAGGCACTGTTGAACCATAGTGTTAATGGTCTACAGAAAGATTTAATTTTGTCATTTTATATTAAATATATCTTTTGTGTCCTTAGGGGAAAAAGTTTTACAGGGTGACTGAAAAAATATTATCAATAAGCAAAGACTCTGGATGTAACTGGAAAAACCCCACAGATAAACAATCTCTGGTGTATTTTGCAACTATTAAATAAATGTATGTGGTCGATTAAGGCATGAATTTTATTTTTCAAGAAATAAAGTTTTTATATTGATTAATAGACTAACAGAGATAACTGGCAAACACCTATTAAGATTATCTCAAACTGTTGCAGTACCTAATCACAAAATGAAGGGAAGACTGAGTGGAAGTTAATTGAACTTATTTAATACTTGTAACCCCCGTAGCTTTAGATGTTGAAACTATAGATGTTGATTTTCTTGGGGAGTTTTAAAGTAAAAGAAAAAACAGTCAGAAATAAAATCAGATGGATTGATTAAATTTCAATTTATGGGCTTATCATTACATACTTCAAACAAAGTTTTGTGATCTATATAAAACAAGAAACTTCATGACTGAAATCTGGAAAACATCTGTCACAGATGACAGAACCCGAGAATTATTTTGTTACAGCAGACACAAAGATTTACACAAGGTCTAGTAGGAGGTGTAGAATAAACCTCTGTGATATATACTCACTAGTTACGGGAAAGTAGGAAGCTGGTATAAATGATGAGTTGGAGGTAGGATTTTGCTCTTCAAACTTGCTGATAATGACAGCCATATCAGTTGCTGTAGCACATGTGGACAGAGGGTGGACAGATCTTCCCAGATTCGGGGAGAGCTGACTGAAAGTCAGTATAAATGATATATAAGACCAAAATGTTTGAAGGGAACAATTCTTCTTGAGAGCCAGCTGAAGGGAACAGAGGTGGTATATGTTGTTTTGGATTTATTGAGGACAAATATACCAGTGAAGTGAACGCTGATTTGCTGAAGAAAGGGCAATTGTTTTGAGGGATGACTTAACTGTTGATAGCATTTAGGACTAATGATATAGGTTTTTCAAAAAAATCAGCCAAACAGAACTTCTGCATTTGTTTTTGCAAACATGAATTCCTCGTAAGATGTGTGAAGTCATTGTTTTAGAATGGCTAAAGCATGAACTGCTCATAAAAGAAGTGATCAAAGTGAGAGTGAGAATGAGGAGTTCGAACTTGTTGGTGAATAAATGTAATGAACATTTAAAGAAATGTCACCATGTTGTGTCATTGCATCTTTAACTGATTTTCATGAGTTTAATATGGATTTTTTTTTAATTGCTGCTTACTCAAGGCAATTCTGGCTTTTAGTACAAGTACAGAAGGCATTACAGTGAAACCAATAATTTATTTAGTTCTACCAATCCATTACTCCTGTTCCTAAAAGCCTGCAAATCACAGGATAGGGTTGGCTTTTTTTAAGAAATATTGTGGAAATAAAGACCAGCTTTATGCATTTTTTCTGGCTGGAAGTAACTTTGAAGTTTTAAAAATGATACACTAATATCACAACCAGGCCATGTGCTTGCTGTATTTTAAGAACTGCAATTCATTTCTGAGACAACTTACAGGAACTCAGCTGCTGGAACAAAATGTTCATTGCAAAAAACTGAGATACTTCTCAGCTATAGAGATACCTATGTGGAAGATTCAGTGTTTTTCAAAAAGAAACTTATGCATTATATTTTACTGATGAACTATGAACGTTGAACTGTGGTTAGCAGTCAAAATGATTAGTATGATTCTTCAACTAGTTAGCAACTTAAAGGTAGATAAATCTTCTAATCTTTACTGATAGATGTGGTGATTTGATCGGTTTCATACCTTTTCAGAGCTGTTTCAGATCACTCCTAGGAAAAAATCCTGTGGAAATTATAGTAATTTACCAGACATTTGTGGAACAATGATCGGATTTTTCTAAGCAACCTAACTAGAAATTGAACAAGAATTTGGTATCATGTGGTATCAAATCCTAATAGGAAACTAGAAAAGATTATGTGGGAGAAATATGACAATGTGTGTAAGTTTTTGGGCTATTTCTGCAGGTAAATACTGCAGTTTTGAAAAGATCTCGAAAAACTACAGGAATACTCACTCCCTTCAGGTCCCTTTCCCCATAGAGCAGTGAAATATGGGTAAATCCAATACATGAGTTTCTGGCCAAAGCCAGGCCAGTGCTGCATCCCCATCAGAGAATCAGCTGGACTGCAGCTCCATCAGGTGGTCACAGGCAGCTGGCGTGGGTTTGGGAACTGGGCCACACACACTTCTGTGAACAGATGCCAAAACAGGACACCAACAAAGGGCAGGCAGAAATAGTCATTACGTGGAGGAGGTGACACTAGTGTAAATCATAAATTGGATCGGCAAAGTTAGAAATACATTTTGTTGCTTCCCATGGAGTTTTTTGTTTTGGTTTGTTTGGTTGGTTTAGTATGTTTCTTTCTTTATTTCTTTTGGTTTTAATGTCTTTTTTCTAGTATTCTGTTTAGTTTTGATTTTGTAAAGAGCTGCCACTTGCATCCGAAGCACTGTGGCCAGCAGGTCGGGGGAGGTGACGCCGTCCAGCTCTGGATCTTCAGCACAAGAAGGACATGGATCTGCTAGAGCAAGTCCACAGGGAGCCACAGATTTGATCGGAGTGATGGAATGCTCTCTTCCATGAGAAAAGAGTGAAAGAATTGGGGTTGTTTAGCCTGGAGAAGAGAAGAGAAGGTTTTAGTGTGACCTAATAGTGGCCTTCCCTTTCCTGAAGGAGCTACAAGAAAGATGGAGAGGAACTTCTGACAAGATTATGTATTGACAGCACAAGGGACAAAGGGAGGTTTTACAATGGAAGAAAGTAGGTTTAGATTAGAATTTAGGAGGAAATTCTTTACTGTGAGGGTGGTGAGGCACTGGAACAGGCTGCCCAGAGAAATTGTGGGTGCCCCATTCCTGGAAGTGTTCAGGGCCGTTTTGGATGGGGCTCTGAAAGATGTCCCTGTCCATGGCAGGTCGCTTGAAACAAGGAGATCTTTGAGATCCCTTTCAGCCTGAACTACTTTGTAGCCTATATATGTTGGTAAATTACACCTGTGCTGGAAATTCAGGCCATCTCCTTCATACTTGAAATTTTAACTTTGCAACAAGTGAAACACAAGTTTTTCCATCAATTTATTAGCACTGTTTCCAAAGGCATCTCATGCTCTCCTACCTGTTTTTTCTGAGATTTAATTTTTCATGAAAACCTTAATTTTCCTTCTAATGCCTGGTCCTCGAAATGGATACAGAGTACTCAAGAAACTAAAATTTGAAGAGTAAATATTAAAGAAGAAGGAGAATGTCAGTGTAAATGTATTTGCTGACTCTTCCTAGTTCTAAAAATGAAACAACTACAAAGAAAAATGCAGACAGTGCATGCATGCATCTAGAGATGCCCAGGTTAGTTATCCGTACAAGGGACATACTTATTCTTCCTGCTACACTGGTAACAGATATTGAGAGAGCTGAAGGAGGCTTGGTTAGAAAGGGAAGTAAGCTGAGAGAAAACCTTCTTGCTTGAGTTGGGAGGGGTTTGTCTCTGTTTTTAGCACAGGAGTGAAAAGTACTGCCTGTTGTTGTCTCACTTGAACCTGATTGAGCAAATTGTCCCTTATCAGTAACCCCCTAAACAGCTGGGAGTACCCTAGTGGTTTTTTCTGAATAAGGTTTAAAGATGATAAATTTAAAATGTTCCGTATTTTGCTAAAATTAACAATGATCAGGAGGAGTCAAATTCTATTGTGCTAAAGCTTGCACGGAAAACAGAATTTAGGCTTCTGGTTCTTGCAGATAGAAAATGCTTAATATTTGGAAGAAGAAAGATGTTTATATTTGGTTTCTTGCCTTTAAAAAAGAATTATTTGAATGTATCAATTTCATGTAAAAGAAGGAGAGAAATCTTTGTGCACTAATTTGTATTTCTCTATGCCTAGTGTCATGATTTGCTTTTATTGTTCTTTGGTGCTTTTGATTAACCTGATTCTGTTTAAAGACCACTTGTAGAAACTCATTTGACTAAGGATGGAAAGATGTCTTCACAAACTGTGGTTTGAAAAGCTAGCTCAGTTAATATTTATTTGATGCTGGCTATGAACTTCTCAATTTATCTTTAGAAAATTGGCTGATGTATTTTGTATTTGGTGGTACGTTTGTGAGTTGTTAAAGTGATAATTTAAAGTTTTTCACCTTTCATTGTCCCTCAAGGTGTTCGGCCGCGGTGAACCTCTGAGTGTTGTAAGCAGGTCTCTTTAGATGCGCTGTGGGTGCAAAGAAACATCCGCCAAAGGTGATACAGATGTAAAGACTCTCATTTACCATGGATGCTCATTGAGGTCTTGAAACTATTTATTTGTGTTCTCTGGCAGCTCCTGAAGTGTGAGCCTTGATCTCAGCTTTCTCATGTTCTGTGAAGAAGTAGCATTTGTGTGTGTGGAAGGAGCCTCGGGACCTCTGTGCTCTGCGCTGCTGCGCGGGGTAGACTGGAAACCTGAGTACCTAAGCTCCTTGTGTAACAATTCAGGAGATGCAGGTACATTTAAGTGGGGATTGCGGCAATCAGCAGATGGGACAGGGCTGAACTGGTCAGGAGAAAATGCTTTTGTTGCTGTGTGGGTTTTAATCTTGCCTCCTGGACGCGGGTAGGATGTCCAGCTCCTTCCTAGTGTGAGTTCTTTCTTTCGCAAACAGCAGAGGCATCACTTATTATAGGAAATGTCAGGAAGTGTATGGGAGGTGGCGTCTAAAAATAAAAGTGATAATTGCTTTCTGCTGGTGGGAGGATTTATTTTGGAACGCGGAGAAAAGAGGAAAGAGTGGAAAGGCTGCAGCCAAGGGAAACCACAGCCGGCTTTAGCCTCCATTTTGGTGTTATCTCTCAGTTATTGCAGATATTTTTGATGCTGATTGCTTATGTTGGTACTTGGTGTAAAAATTCTTAGCGCAGATACGTGGTGAGCCTCTGATGAGATGTTTCTGCCATTGTTTGATAACATGAGCACTTTCCCTCTGCCATGTAGTGCTGGTGGCTGGGGAATCAGCAGGCTGTTGGGTGCTGATCAACCTTAAGTGCAAAAACCCCAGATAGGGGTTCATCAGAAGTATTGGGAGGGAGGGAGGGAGGAAGGTTGGTGGAAGACTGGTAGATCAGGAAATATGTCCCTTTTTTAGTCTGCAAAATTACAGGAGAAATGGTTGAGACTAGTCTGCTGTAGTCCAGTGCTACAAATAGACAACATTGCAGCTATTTACCCAGTCTGTTGTATCTTTTATGCTTTAGTGCCTGAAAAAATAAAACTGAAGAAAGCTTGAGAATTTTGGCTCAAGTGGACATATGTGATAGTGAAATACATTTATATATTGAGTTACATGTCTGTTGATGTTTAAGGATCACTGAAATGGCAAAGCATTTATTTTTTGCATTGTTGAAGACAAAGTATTTGTTAATTTCTTCTTTTTCTTAATCCTTAGTCACAGTAGCTTTAAGATCATGCATGTCTGCATACTTACCAATATCAATCTGTGTTTACCAAAATTAAATATGTTCAGGTTTGAGATACACTTGTAACAGCATTTACAGTACATACACATGTGCACAAAGTCTTAGAAGGCATAGCTCAAGTAGTAAGCAAAATTGTAGACTTTCTCATTTAAAAGAAAAATTATTTTTTCTATACTAAACAGATTTTCTCAGATACATTCTCCTGAAGGAATTAAATAAAATGTTCTCCAATTCTGAAATTAAAAGAAGGAAAGAGATGATCCTTTCCCCTTTTTATGCTCTAAGACTGGATCAAAATTATGTCTTTTATGAATTTCTGAAATTATATAGACTAAACAAAATTCTCAGTTGATCTGGTTCAGCGTTCAATTGCCCTGTCTCTTCTAAAGGTTTCTTAATGGAGTCCTCTTAGCTGCACTTAAGGCAGATTACTTTTTCTCTACATCTTAGGTGTTTAGTGGCTTCATTCTCTCCAGTTTTCTTTGCAGGTGTGTCTGTCAGCAGCTTTAGAATACTATTCTCAACTGTTCTGATTCCTTTTTCTATTTTTTCAGTGTACTGTGCTGGGTATATGCAAGACTGGTAGGAAAGAGAGCTATAGAAAAGAGGAGTAAGCAGCAGAAAAGCATAAAGAAGATAGTGAGGTAGAGGTTACATTTTTACTGGGCTTAGTGGCTGATCATTCAACATAAAAAATGGGTAGTTTGGATGGCATCTGGATTTATACAGATAGGAAAATGTTATATGGTGGTTTGGTAAAACAGACTAATGATTTTTGTTTGCTTTATTGTGGTCAGGTGGCTGTATTTGAGAATTTCCTCCTTTTTGGAACAAATTTGTTCCCCTCTTGACAATTTTAGTAAAGATAACAAGGAATTTAAGATTAAAGTGTGAATTGGACTCTCTGTAAGGCAGAAGTGAAATGCATAGGCAGTGAAATTTCTGGGGCATATCTTACAGCTGTGTCAAACTCATATTGGGTAGAAATAAAATATTGTTTCTGGATCTGTCAGTCATGGACCTTTCAGAGCTAATGAAATGCAAGAGGCTTTCTGAATGAGGTCCTATTTTAATACTCATTCCACTTTTTTAACTTTTCCTGCTGTGGCAGAAGTGCCATATTTCTTTCCTAAGATGAAATACATGATTTTCCTTCTTTGTTGCCGTGTCAGATCACCATTAGCTGTAGCTGTTCTTAAGTCTTTAACATAATATGTAGTATACAGACAGCCACACCAGAAACATTTATATCCAAGAGATTCTTAATTTTGATCCCTCTCAACCTGTAGTTGTTTTATTTTAACTGATGGTTGAAAAATTTTTCTTCGCAGATTTATGTGGCAGAATGGTGAGAGCTGATGACAGCTTTGAAAAGTTCAACTCACTTTATATCATTAAGTTTCCATATGTTTTACTCAATTTTCTTTAATTAAGAAAGGTCACAAACCAGTAAGATACAAAAGTGGGGAATAGTACACCACTATAAACACAGTTATTGAGACAGCATTTATTTACTGACTGTATTGGAATTTAAAAAATATTATTTAAAAAATCTAGAAATTAGAAGTCATTATTTAAACATGATTTTAGTTTTTAAGTTTGATAGCTGGATGTGTGTTTGGAGAATAATTCTTGTTCCATCTAGCTCTTTTAATAGTTATATGGATTTATTTTTTTAAGGATATCAGTCTTACCTGGCTTTGAAAAGGCAGAATTCTGCTAATGTAATTGTGAAAAGCTGTGTAGAGAGACCTGCCAGGAAAGTGTTCTGTTTGTCTGAGATGCTGACATGATGATGTACTTTTCCATCCATCCACTTCTTTTACTAATACAAAACTATGGTTGATGCAAATGGCAAAATAAAATTGATGTCTGATCAACAAAAGCTCTGGTTTTCCTGTTCTGATTTGGGATGGGCATGGAGAGAAGGTCTGCTTTGCTTGCTCCAGAATCGGTAAGCACCACAGCAGCATGGAGAACAGAAAGCTAAGTTTCAGATGTCGCTGGGATTTCTTGAATGCAGAGCCCATGACGCAGAGCTGTTGCTGGTACATGTTAACTTTGGCATCAGGTTCCTTCCTCATCTGTGTACACAGGAGTTTGGACAGAGCCCTGTCATTGTGCTGTGTCTGAGGGTACCTGGTGACAAAAATTCTCTGCTGTGTCTGCTAAACCCTTGTCTCAACGTACCAGGAGTCAGGGAGCATTTTTTATCGCTGTGGGGCTGTGCCAGCTATGCAGCAGCACATGGCGCTCCCATGCTCGAAGGGAGCCTCCTGTGCCCTTCTCTTTCAACCTAAAGTCAGCCAAATCCATAGGTTTTATTTGAGTGTTTCAGTCATTGCAGCAGATACGTGTCTTTTATTGAGAGCTCTGTAGATGTCCTGCTGTGATCCCGTAAGTGCTGTGACCCTCTCAGTAAGCTCTGCTACCCGTATGCCCTGTGTCACAGCTGGTGCTCCATCTCTCAGAGTCTCTGAACGCAGACAGGTGTCTTATAAGCAGTTTTTAATGTTTTTTTTTTTTTTTTCAGTGAATCTTCTAAAGCCTTCCACATACAGAAAATTTAAATCTGCACTTAACAAAGTCAGATAAGACAAAATGTTAATATTTCTCTTGGCTCAAAGTTTGCCACAGGATACAACAGTATGTGAGGTGTTTTTCAGGAAGCAAGAATTTCCAATGGTTAGCAGAGAAATTGTTTTAGCGCTTTAATATGTCTGCCTGGGTAGGGTAATTTCAGCAAAATACCACAGTATCCTAGGGAACTATTTTACTTAGTATGACTTACTTGATATCCAGAAATACTGAATATAAAGCAGAGAAAAATCTTTCATATAGCGTGGCGTTATGCAAAAGCTTTTTCTTATTATTTAATACTGTAGTACCTTTAGGCATTCATGGAAGCTGGTTGCACCTAAAAGTTGATTAGGCTTTAAGGTCACTGAGGTTGCTATTCTTGCAAACATCTGCAGATTTCCAGACGCATCTTTTCTATCATACTGTGGAAACAGAAATTAAAAAAATATATATACATATTTTTTGTTGATAAGGACAACCCGTATTCCTGCATAATTTTTCTAGTAGTTGCCACACTACATTTAGTCCTTTTTCTTTCAAATGTGGTTTTTATCCTTATGCTAAATATCCTGTCCATTTTAATGAATCATAATTTCTGAGGTAAATATTTTTTTTAAAGAGAAGAGTGCTTATGAAGGTGGAGCTTCATTAGTTCAGAAACAGGTGACAAGAAGCTTATAGACATTGTTAAATCCATAAAGTTGGTGGAGCTTTGAATTCATTGGCATTATTAAAGACACCTGGAAAGGTCCAGATATTGTGGAGACACTTTCTTTTTTGTGGCCTCTTTCTGGTATACTGGGGATCTGGGAGAATTTTCAGTGTTCTTGGTTGTGGAACGTTTGGATTTTTGTTTATATTTTGTTTTGGTTTGGGTTTTTTGTTTGTTTTTTTTTTTTTTTCAATGTAAAAATCTGCTTTGATCAATAATACATGTCTAACTGCGGGTCCAAAGTCCTTTTTCTGATTTAGGTGGTTCTTCCTCATCTTGTGTTTGTCCAGCTGATCATATTCTTATGTAGAAGCAGCACATTGTTGGCTTGCATCTTACCTGTTTCAGATCACATCCCATGCTGGTGATTTAAATTCTGATCCTCTTCTACAAAACAACTAAATTGCCAGTGCCTGTGGATCTAAAAAAGGATAGTCTCCCTTGCTCTGTGTTGCTACTTAAACTGCAGGAGGGCAGCAGAGCTAAGGCGCGCACCTGAGCTGTGTGATTTGGTCAGCTTTTCTGGTGCGGTAGTGACCCATTGGCCCGTGGTGTTTTGGTGCTGCATCCAGGGAGTTTTGCTGGTGGCACGGTGGGATGCATGTATGAGATGGATTGGAGTCTGTGAATACCTGCAGCAAGTTTTCCTCTGTCAGCAGGCTGTGCGAGTGATGGCAGGGTGCCAGGACTGTTGTCCCAGGTTTCTCTGGTGTGCAGGGTTATCCCACACTTCAGCTTGTGGGGTGGCAGGGCTGTCTGAGAATGATTTCTTATGACACTATATGTGGCATTATTTCCGACATGGGGAAGCCTTCATATTTTATCTTACTTTGGGCTCCAGTGTCTGAAATTGGAGGCCTACTTAGAAAAATGGGAGAAGAGCATTTGCATAACTCAGGTGCTCACAGCATCAATGTCATGTGGGTATTTTTAACCCTGATGGATTGTGCAGGAAAGCATCGTGCCTAAATTCTGTAGCATGTGACAGTGTCATGGAATAGATGTTATCCAGACTTTCATTTTTTTCCTGAGGCATCCTCTTCTCCCTTTTCCTTGGTTAATGAAAAGTTTATTGTTTTGTTCCTTAATCAGTCTAGTCTCAAGTAGACACACAGGAGTGGAGGTGGGGGACTAATAAAACTTACCTGTACCCTAAAATATACCTGTTGCAGACGGTGTTTTGCAGACTGTCATTTCGAGGATGACACATAAGGAAAAGACCACAAGTTATTGCATCTTTGTGTCTTTCTTATCCATTACACTTGGTACCCTGTAACAGAAGCAAATTAGATTTGTTTTGACATGATTTGTTCCTGACCAGAATAGCCAGTGTGGGCTATTACTCATCAGTCTGTTGCTTTGCCCGTGTTTACAAGTAGTCACTTTCACTGTTTCTTCCAGAAGTTTTTTTTTAGGAATTGTGGAGTTTCCAGTAGTTCCTTGCATTTACAGGGAATTTATGGGGAGCAATAGTATAAATTTTAAAAGGTAGGTATTCTTTTCACCCTTTTCCAGTCACCTCACATCTCAGGTTTTGAAAATGGTTAACCTATCTCCTTCAGTGGTCTATGATTCACTTACTTTTAGAAAGAACAGTTCTCCATTCTTTCATGTTACTTGGATTCCTATTTATTTGCATTTCTTTGCTTCTACCAGCGTGTCTGCAGTTGTAACTCTACAGAAGGGTAACAAAAAAAATACAACGAAGTGAAGTGACAACTGTATGTTGCTATATTATTTATTTCAAGTTAAGAAAGAATAAGATTCATGAGAAGCAGGACATTGGGGTCAGACTTTTCTCTGCAGAAATAAATGTTGCATTATATATAGTTGTCCACCTTTTTTGGCAGCAACTGCTACTTAGCAAGCCAGCCATTATGCTCTGTATTTCGTCACTTAATTCATGATGAGAATTTTTTTGAAGGTGAAATTCCTGGTGCTTTGTATCAAGGATGTAAAAAAAAAAAACCCAAAGATCCCCACCAAAACCTAAACCAGAATAAGAAATTACAGCCCAGGCATCAAGCACCTCAGAGGCCTTACAGCTTAAACAAAGCATGGGTGCAACTGCTCGATTATGTTTATATTCAGGGGCACATTAAGCAACTTGATACCAAGAGTAAAAGATCTCTGATAACTCCTGCTGTAGTGGTTTGCTCTGGTAACCTGTGGGCTGTTAGGATCAGACTGCAATGCCTACAATTAAACTTAAAATTCCTAAACTCTCAGCAAGATAGTTAAGAAGTCTGGCTCCGATTTTTCAGTTTCATACCTTGGCTCTGTCTCATGTTTTAACCGTTGAAATTAAATGGTTTGATATCCTTACAAAAAATGCATAAATTGGTTTCCAAGAAACTAGAATAAACTCTAGTTTTTCTGAGATGGACTTTAAAAGTTTCAAAATTTAAAGTTCAGGAAAAAGTAAAATACAAATTTCATTTGGCTCTGAAACCAAATATTATTATTAACAAAAAAGTTTATAATATAAAAAGTAAGCAAGCCTGCTTATTGCAAATAAAAAATAAATTAAAAAAGATGAGTACATTGTACATGTAGCTAGGCAGACAGTTCACTTTAGAACACTGATTTCATTTTTTAAAATATGTTCTCTGAACTTTCATTAGAGACATTTATTTAATACTGAATTTGTAGTTATCAGCAGTGCAGTCAACTTGTCATGTTTTAAACAACTAATATTTGGGGGCACGGGTTTTCCCTCCAAAATCATGGTAGTCCGTGTAAATGTCAAATGTGAGTGTTAAAATAATTTCAGATAAATGGTTTTTGAAAGACCAGGTAACTGACAGGTTGTGTCTGTACTGATTGCTTTCAAATCTCAGTTCCTTTGCTATAGGTTTCTTTGCATTATCTTAAAATAAAATAGCTATAACTGTAGGAAGGCATGAGGGGTAATAATTTTTAATATAAGTTTCCTTAAGAAATTATGGAAGACTGAGTTAAACTCATGGGTGTTTGAAGAAAATTGTACTGCTTTTGCTAGGCAAGAAATACTGCCCTTCTGTTTAAAAAAAGTATATCTCACAAGTAGATTTTCCTTATAAAGTTATATGTTTTCTGTGACCCTGTAGTTGCTCAGGTACGTACTATCTTTAAAGTGGTGGCTGTTTCTGTGTGTGTGTGGCACACACACTGTTCTGTGGGTAGCTAAACCAGTGTTTGTCAACTGATATTTCTGTTATAATTGTTACAATTCTGATTTATAAAATGCTACGTACTAAAGTGATTTTGGAAAGATGATTAAGTTGCTTGTTGTATATACATGCAAATTAAATAGTTGTTTCTGGTTTGTTTTTCTTTTTTTTACAAGAAGATCTGTGACTGTATAAAATATCATAAAACATTATTGTTTATTAATAATAGATTTAGATGGTGATGCAAGTTTCAGTATTCCTCCTTTTTCCTATTGATGTGATCTCACACATGTGAGAGGCATGTGTGTTGAGCAAATGACACAATGAGATGGGAATCACAGTTAGAACATGTCTGCATTGGGAAAACTCTATATTGTGTCCTGAGTGCTGCAGAGGTTTTGGGGCAGTGAAGCATTACACTTCCTTGCTTTTTCTGTGACCTTATTCTCCACATGGAGCTGATGCTCCTGGCTGGGGCAGGGAAGTGGTTTCTGATGTGTGGGGTCTCTGAGCATGAGAGGGAGATTAGGACAGCTTGCAAATTCCCAAAATGTGGGAGGGGCAGCAGGATAGGGGATAGTCTGGCAACGTGCGTAGCTGCTGTATTGATACCATCTGCTTACTGCTATTGTGATAAAGAGGAAAGAAGTTAAAGCTGGAAATGGCTGTTTGAAATACTTGGAGACACACCAGTCTTGAATTGATTGTGATCAATCTGCAAGCAGTGGGAAACAGAGTGGGACAAAACTTCAGTTCTCTCCTACAGCTCCTATCTGCAGCCCCACCAGTTTCACAGGACAGCAAATCTACATGACATCACCCCCCAAAAAGACCAAACCAAAACCACACAAAAATACATTGCCAAGATGTTTTAAGTATGACATTGCCAGGTTTTAAATATGATCATCTTCTAAATTCTCTTGTTTTTATTCTAGTAAATGTCTAAAAAGCTCTGTGGCTTGCACTAGATTCTGCAAGCAGCATTGTCGTACTAACACCGAGAGCATATCAGGTGCAAAACCCACCCAAGTTTTATATAACCAATTTATTATCCATGGAGATGATTCGCAAAGGCTGAGCTGTGTGTTACTGTGGAGACCCTATTAGCAATTTTAAGCTGGATTTGGTATATCCATGTGAGCTGCCTTTGCAGCGGTAACTGCAAGGAAGAATACCCTGAGGGGGAGATGATGGGATTTTTCATTTTCCTTAATCTTAAGTGCAGTTTTGTCAAGCTTCTTAATGAATGTTTAGCTTCAGTTCTCCCTGATGGTGAGGAGGAGTGTATTTTTAGGCAGTGTTTATGTCCCCATGAATTCTGGAATTTCTCACAAACAGGTTGTTCTGCTTTTGGTGACAAGCTGCTGCTGCTGCTGCCTCACCTCTGCCTCTCTCCGTTGTGGCATGTATTCCTGCACATTCCTGTGCTCCTGCAGCTGCGCTGATGAAGAGTAATGTGTATAGCGCCATATTTTAGCCCCTGCCTGGTTTCATATACCTTATTTTGACACTGGCAGTGGTCATATTGCTTATCTTCACAGACATTATTTTTAGTTGCAGGAGCCTGCCCAAGAACCTCTCTGAATACTGCCTAAGATGTACATAGGGAGGAAGGTGACCTATTTTGACTCTCCCGAGGATGCTTGCTGCCTTTTCAGTAGAACTGTTTTTTGCTTCTTAAAGAGAAAGTTGCCTTAGGCCGCCTTTAATACTATACTGAAGGTAATTTACGTGCTTTGTACACAGGCAGGTATTATCTGTAAACTCTTGACCACTTTTTAGAGACATGCACAGACAGAAATCAGTGTTCAAAATGTGCAGTCCCTGCCAGATTTACATAGGGAGGGAGATGGACCCTGCTTCACCTGTTAATTTTCTGTGTTTCCAGACAGCTTAGGATCTGGCTTTGGTGGGATGTGTGTCCTCAGATAGTTCCTTGGTTACATTACTGCTTCTATAATCTGGTCTGTTGATGGGACTGAATTGTTGGCTGCTCATGGGAGTGCTCATTTTGTATGATTTTGTAGGCTTTGACTGGATAGTAGCCATTCTGCAGGAATCACTCATTTGCTAGTGATTATTATATGTCTTATGGAGTAATAAAAGCAAAATAAAATCTTGCTACCCTTTCTGGTAAGGGTTTGCTCTGCCTTCTTGTAGACGTATTTTGAGTATGCCAGATCAGGCTTTATTTTTGCATAATCTTTTCGTTTCAGAAGGATCACGCTTAGTTTGAGACAGTAGCTGCAGAGTAGTTCCTAGCTGGCAAATGGCCTCTTCCTTAGCTGTGTAGCTGGCAGGTGATTAGTGAAAACGTTTTACAAAATATAGCCTTAAACTTGGTGTTGATAAGCTAGTGTTTAGTTTTGTGAGCTACAGCCTCAAAGTTAATTTTCAACAAGGCCCTCTTCCCCACACAGTGCAACAGCTTGGGGAGAGTTTTAGCAAGATTATCTAAGAGGAGTAGTGTGTTTGCCTCAACCCTTCCAATTGGGAACCTGAATTCTGATTAAATTTTATGAGCTACCTTACTAGTGCCAGTTTTATTTAAAGCCTGACAAATTTGCATCTTTCAGAAACAGTTTTTTTTCAGCTAAGATTTTGGAACCAGATATGAAGAGACTGCCTGCACACAAAATCTGCATAAACAATTGTTTTAGCAGTAAGGCCATTCAAAATCAAAAAAACTCAGTTTTTTGCAGTGCAATGGGAGAAAAGAACTTTGAGGTCTGTAGCAGTTCAGCACAATTGACATACCAAGATTGTTACAATTCTTACACCACCCTTCCTTCTGTCTGCCCTTTCCTTGGTGTTGCATTCAAGCTCTATCACCATGGGGTGAGTGGTCCCTAAGGTGGTCAGTTTGGGGTGGGTAGTGTTGGTTTAAGCAAGCTGTCAGCATGCACGTACCAGGACAGCATCCACGTGTGCCAGGACAGTCATAGTGCATGTTTCTTCCTCCTCTTTGCCAAGGAATGAATCTCTGATGTTGCTGGGATCTCCTTCTCCTTCCTTGAAATCTCAGATGGGTGTGCACCACGCTTCACACCAGGCTCAGTTTTACTGGTCTGTCAGAATTTGATAGATCCAGTGGGTTTTCTGTATGTTGGCCTTTGTTCCCTTTGCTGTCCCTAAGAAAAATGCTTTTTCTAGATACCAGGTTTTCAATAACTTCCGCTGATGGCAAGAGGGCTGCTTATAGCTGCAGGATCTCCACTGTGATGCTCTGTCCCACTGTTGTGGTACAGTGCTCATACTCCTTTGCACTTTATCCTGTTTCCACACTTTTGAGGCTGCTGTTGCCACACCATGCTGCTTTTTTTTTTTTTCTTTTCTTTTAAATGCAGACGACACCATTGTAAAAGGATCGTAAGTATTTAATTCTGTTCCGTCTAACTGCTTATCACTACCAACTATATGAAAATTGTGGTTATGCCATGCGATTATTCAAAGATAATTCAAATTAAAAAACAAGTAGACATTAGGCATCTAGGCTTTTATAGCTAAAGCAGCAAAACCAAATCTCTGTGCAAGCCAAGACATACTCAGACAAAGCCTTACAAGTCCCAAGGCCTTTCAGAGTCATTAGGACATGTATTACTTGCACTGGTGATGCTGTAGTCACAAGGCTACACAGTGACAATACAAAGCACATGCAATGCATATTTCATACGATGAGTAATTTGTTGTATAACAGTATAAAAGAATTCCTAACAGTCAGGAGCTCTTTTAAATAAATACGAAACCCAACTGTGAAGTAATTAAAGGCCTGGTGGAGGTGTGGTAATAAGAGAAGGGTTCTAAAACTCTGCCATTTTCCAGCTTGTGACACAACTTCAAAGGCAGAAGAGATATGCATCATCAAAGTTATGTTTTTATTAAACAGGAAGCATCATCCCCACATTTCATGTAAAAAGAAGTAGATCTAGAAAGTGTTATTAATATTGGCTCTAAAGGAATGCACCAAAACAGAAGAACAGGAAGCTGAGCACAGAGAAGCTAGAAATGCTCGAAGGTGGGACAGCAGAGCATGGGGAATATGTCACTAGCTTTCAAGCTTGCTTTAGGGCAAGATTCAGGAAAAAAAAGCTTGTAATAGTTATGCAGATAAAGCCATATATATATGGTGATTGATCCATGTGTATTGGACCTGAGATTGGAGGAACCTGGGAGTCTCAATGCTGCAGAAACATAGGCGATGATGGTGCTTCCACACTGATTTGTCATGCCGTTTCTAATGTTAGAACCTAATGGGATTTCTCTAGTTTTACTCTTCAGCTTGCCTGAAACTGCAAATTAATTCAAATGTGATAATTCTGGGCCCTGTTCTTTAGAGGACATGGATCCAGACAAGAAGTGTTCCATGTTGAAAAGCTTGCTATGTGGTCAGTGTTTCTAGAACTTTCAGAAGAGTGTCCTGCAGTATAAGTGTTTTTTACTGTGTTCAAACAGAACAGAGAAAGCTTTTCAGTGTTAAACCAACAGACTCTGGAGTGTCCTACTCACTTTAGCCCTACATTTTATAATTCTAAGTAGCCCTATATTTTTAATACCCTACAGGGACTAAAAGTATTGTTGATGGGTTTGTGTGTACGTCTTGATTCATCGGGATTTGCAGCATCTTGATCTGCCTCTTGTTTTTTGTAACTTGTTTTCTACTGCAGTCTTTTCACAAGTTTGTTGAACCAAATTAAATTACTAGGTCTCTGGTGAAAGTAATCTTAAGTGTGTCCTGTATAAGTAGGCTTAATTTCTCTTTATATAGTGAAATATATTGATGCTGCTATAACTCTGTGAGAAAAAAGAACCAGAGACCATGGAATGAAGAGGTTAGAGGTGATACAGGAATGAGCAGGAAATTTCTTTAAAGTAGCTGGGAAATCTATGATACTTATGCTGCTTTATAGATATAAAATAGAAAAAAAACACCTTTATTTTAAAGATCCCTGAACTTCAGAGAACAGGAACAAAATCACTCTTCCACAGAATACAATTTCTCTATATTTGTATGCAAACGGCAACTCAAAGTTGCCATTTTCTCAAGCAATAGATTTGTTTTCATAATGCTCATTGCAGGTTTTAAGGATGTTGGGGTTTTTTCCTACCTGTCCTTCATTACCAGGGTTTCTGCACCTGAGGTGAAGCCTAAATCTTTCACCATCTGCAACATTCCAGAATTGGGAATTATTTTCCTCCTCCTACTAATTTTTTTTGTTTTTGTTGCTACTGAGGACCAGATTTTTCTTTCTCAAATGAATATAACCATTTAAAGATAGTGCCTGAGAGCAGAAAAGACATATTGTTAAAATTTTTGTTCTCTGAAAGCTCTTGAGTGAAACCATGCTTTCAGTAAAATAGGGCATATCTGGGCTGGGAGAAGCTTTGTAATTGGAGGATAACTTTGTGTTCAATACTACATCAAACCTGTATTTACAGTGCACCAGTGGTTGTGCTAACAGATATTGGAGAAAAGAGCTTATCACTGTGGGCTAGGGCATGAAGGAAAAGTGAGCTGTGTTTTTCTTCTTTACCTACAGATAAGAATCAGCTAACCAGACTGCTCAAGAGGAGTCACATTTTAGCCCAAGTGTAAATGGGGCAGATGTACTTTGACAAGACAGTTGGTACCACTTAAAAATAAAATCACACCTGTCATGTCTGAAAAAGCCTAACCCAGAACCCTGAATTTTGATATTTCTGTACTCTTTAGGTCAGCTGATGGCCTGTGAATTGACTCTTGATTGTCTCCCCAGAAAAATTAGACAGTTGTACATGACAGTAACGGAGTTGTCCTCTTTTCTCCAAATATATGGATTCTTCTGTGTGGGCACAGGACCTCGGGTATGGATTTGAATATTTCAATATAGAAAACCAATTTCAGTAGTGAAATTCAGTAGTATGGTTCTCAGAAATTTTTCTTCTGGTAGAGGGAAGTCTAAAGTCTTTTGTTTGTCCTGTACCAATGGGATGAATAGTAAAAGCCTTGCAGGTGATTCATCATGAGCTTCTACAGACTGAACTCCTTTCTTCTGAATTCTTAGTGCTCTTGAGACACCAGTTTTAGGTGTTTTTCTCTTTTGACTCATGATTTTCTTCAGTAAAAAACTGGAAACAGAATGCAGCCCATTTATTTTAGAAGGGTTTATTTTATTTATAAATGTTTTCTTAAAATATTAATATGGGAACAATATTGGAGAATGTTTTCAAAAAAGGCAGAACAATACTGAAGCTAACATTTTGTGCGTGATTAGATAAATTAGGTTTCTGAGGTGCTGGCTATAAAGATTCCATTTATTTCACAGAAAACAGACAGAAATAGCATTTAATAGTTCTTTTCCTAGTTCAGGTGATAAAGAAATTTTTTACTGTAAGACCAAATACTGCTTCTGAAGTTAAAGACTGATTGCTGGTAGCCCTCTTCAGGAATTTCTGTGTTCTCTTCCATTTTCTGTCATTATTAATTTTACAAAGTTTAAGAAAAATGTGACAGAACTTGGTTTTAAATCTTTGGACCCCAGATGTTACATAAAAATGGCTCTTGACATGTGAGGTCTGGGAATCTGCCTAGCCAATTTCCCCTAAGATCTTTAAACATAATTAAAACTCAAGTAATGTTGTGTAATGGCTGTTCTGAGTGGTAGCCTTAACTGTGAGAGTTTTCCAAATTTGCTGGATTGAAATTTAGAGAATTCAGTGGAAAAAATATCAGATCCCTCAATATTACTAAAATAAATTTCAAGTCTTTCTTGCAGCTTTTAAATGTTTATGACACCAATCTTTCTTTCTCGAGTATCTCAGTATTAATAAGTTGGGAATGGCAGAAAATGATAAGTCAGAAATGACAAATCCTGAATTTGCCAAGGAAATCATAAACTTCCTGCCTGAAAATTGGCATCTACCAAGGGAAGTTATCAAAGGCTAAAATAGAGGTAATATTTTAGTTGCCATTAAAAGCCAAAGAGTTGGGAAGTCTAATAACCTTGAAAGTTCTGCATTTCACGTTTTGGCTGAAAATGAAGTTTGTGCTTTTCGGGATGGCAGACACTGAAACAGAGAAGCTTGTTGTCATGGGAGAACCTGACCTTTATGAGAGACTGACAAAAGCAGGGATAGAGCATATTTCTTGTGGAAACTGTAGGGGAAGAAGTAGATCTTGGTTTCATTTTCAGAACTTTGAATCCTACCCCACTGCTAGTTATTTTTTACTGTGGTATTTACTTGAGTTGCATATGCAAAATTTCTTATTTTTAACACAGAAATTTTTGTTGCTGACCCGCTGCATTCTTTTTCATATTGAAATTACCCAATTGTGTGTATGTACCAGCATCCTGTGAAGCTGTATTAATAGAATCTGTCTGAGAACCATATGCTGTATTTCAAACTGCCTTTTTTTTTTCCTCCTTTCTTTTTTTTCCTGGGACTATAAGTGGCTAGAGACCTTACAAAATATGTCTGACAATCAGGAAAAATCTGACTAAGTCCCAGGGAGTGTTCTGAAGTGTATTTATTCAGACCTATGTATTATTTGCACCACAAACCATAGTGTTTGGTGTTTCTTTAATATGTAAATATTAAATGTACAAAATGGAAAGATGCAGGCAGCAAAATGGGAAGCAGAAAGATGACTTCTACTTTTTTTGAAAAATCACAGAATTGACAAATGGAGGACCTGTCCATGGCTTGCATGCATTCATATTTGAAATGTAAGGAAAAAAGCTTTTTCCACTGACACTTTTTTAGTGTCAACTATGTCAATTGTTTAAAATTATAAATGATGAGCAGTAAGTGTGTAAAAAATTCCCAGTGATTTCTGAACCTAACAAATCAGGTTTCTTGAAATAAAAGATTTATTTCTATCCTCAAGTACTTTTCTTAAGTGCAAAAAGAACAGATGGCTATTGCCATGCAGTTAAAAATGCTTTGTCTATGACAGTATAAAGCTGTTCTTTGAAATTCCAGTAAGAAGTATCAACTTCTCAGGCAAGGAAGTTTTACTGTAAATTATAGAACATGAACCAGTGTATCAGCAAGATTTTTTTTTAAAAATGCATTATTAATATAAATCATTAATAGTTTAGCTTTTGAAAATCTCAAGAGTGCATTGAACCTACAAACTATTGTAAAAATGTAAAAGAAAAAACAAACAAGCAAAACCCAAGAAACTCTTCAGAAAAATGAAACATAATCAAGTAAGATTATTAAAAATTGTGATCAGTGTACTGATGTGTCATTACTATCCAGGAATTTCGTTTTGCGAAATACTTCTGTGACTCTGGTGATGTTAGGTTACTGCTTTGGGTTGTTTTATCTATGCAGAGAAAATTAATACTTTGCTCTTGAGATTATTTGTTGTGCAGGTGAACTGAATGTCTTTCCAATCTGCAGTATTTCTTACAGCATCACCTAAACTGCACCTGTGTGCTCAAAGATGTGGAGTTTTTTAGTTGTGCAGCATTCAAAGCATCCCAAATGCCGGCCAGACATGTTACAAACAATATCTAGTAAAGCCATGAAAGCCCTGAGCATCTGAAATGCTTTTTGCTTCATAATATGCCTAAAGGTCTTGTGTTCAGTCAGCAGCAGTCTCTGAGGTCTCTGCTTCCGAAAGCAATTTGAAGCCAAAGGAATTCTGCTCTTGCAGTCACGGCTCTTGTACCTGAGGGAGGCTAAAGCTGACTGCCTCTGTAAATCACATTGGTTCTCCTGCACTTGGTGTTTGCTCTTGTTCTTCTTTTTTTCCTTGACAAATGCTACTTTGATAAATTCAGTTTGGCAGGCTTGCTTGAGGAAGAGGCTTTGTATTTACCACTCCTTTATATACATGATTTATTTTTCTCAAAATTAACTGTTGGCGTCATTCCCAGTCTCCTCTCTAACTCTATAAAATTACTTGTGGTAATACCCATCAGTTTTAACTGCTTCTTAGAGTTAATGCTGGGTTCAAATCCCAACCAGCTAACTGATTTTTCAAAAGGTGTTGAAACTGGAAATGGTTAGCAGTGCTGCAGTGTGTGTGTGTGTGTGTGTGTGTTGGAGCACATCTGGGCTGCCTGTGTCTGCTTTTGGTGCCCCAAAATGAGACAAAAGACATTGATGAACTGGGCAGAGCCCAGACTGCTCTCAGGTGATTGTCTGGAGCATGAGCAGGGGCTGGGAGAGCTGGGCTCCTTCACTCTGCAGAGGAGGCTGAAGGAGGTCACAGGCTGCCTAGTGAGCATTTTCTGCTACCTATTGGGAGGTTTTGAAGAAAGTGGAACTGGACTCCTCCCAGACATGCATAACAAAAAGATCAGGGACAACAGGCAAATTGCAAGGAGAGCAATTCCAATCAAGTGTAAGAAATTTCACAGCAAAGATGATGAGACAGCTTTTTGGGGGCCTAGAAAGCAGGGCATACTTAATGGATTTTTAAAAACTCAGTCATTAGAGTAAAAAAAAAAATCTAAGGACTGCTTTAAGCAACCTCAAACAAGTAGTAATTTTTCATTAACATTTAGGTCCCTTATAATTTATTTTAACTGTTAATTTTAATTGATCTGTGAGGAGCTTTAACAAAGGTATGTAGACAGCTTCTAGTTTCAGTACCTATTGTATATTTAGTGTCTGAAGGTGCTTTTCCGTTCTGTGATTCATAGACCCTTTTCATTATTTTTCATGAACAAGTAGCCTTAGAGAGGCTTTTAAATTACACTGTAGAATCCACTTTCTTCTCCTTCTGTTTCAAGGAAAACATTAGCAAGACTTTTTTAATAAAATGGTCCAGTAGCTCTGGAAGACATTATTTTCTATGGCTGTTTATTTTCAGTTAGGGTTATGAAGATATCCTTTAGAATCAAAAAGTACCATGGGAATCTGGTTGAACACTTGCAAGGAAAAAATTAAATCATAATCAAAGCAAGAGAGTATATCTCAAAATACTTTTGTATTATCTAGTGGTAAGGATATGGGTCATGTGTTAAAATTTTGTAGATATACTCCAGACATGCAAGAGTTCCCATGCTGAGCAAAAATAGTGGTAAGCAATTAAACTTCAATATTGGGTGAATGCAATTATGTGGAGGAATAGCAGAACAAGAACAGAGTTGAAGGAGATGTTCTAATCATTTTAAAATGTTAGCCAACAATTGTATTCCCAGACATGTTTTTTCCGTTTTAATTCTCAACACATATATGGTTTTTCAGTTGATAGGACTAAAAAAGATAATTTATGGCCTTCATATAAATGCTTCATTATGCTTAGAGGTTCCATTACATTCCTGTGTCAGACCACAAAAGACAAATACACAAAATTAAAAAAAGAGACATCAAGTCTGTACAGTGTTCTGATTCATTCAGCTAAATGAATCAGAACTAATGTCAGAAGTGGTTGTTGGTTTTTTTCACTTAATTCTTCAGGTGGAAAGAAATGTCAGTCAGTTTTGTGTCTGACAGAATGTAGACCCCTTCTTGCTTTTCTGGACCTCACTATGTCTTGATTGTCTTTTAGGTTATGTACAGCAGTCTTAAATGAAACTTGGTTTTTGAAATGGTGTTAGGTCTAAGAAATGTATAGTTCAAGATTAAAAGCTTTCTAGGCAATATAAGACTGCAAAAAAAAAATAAAAATCTGTTTCCAGTATATCAGAATAAGTCATTCCTTTTGATAGGTTGAAGAATGGTTAAGTTTTTGAGTGCCTTTGGATGCTGAGTTCTTCAACATTTCAAAGATGCCTTTCAGTGTAATTTCAAACACCTTTTGAATCTAGAGGGTGGGATAAGTAGAGGAAAGAGTAGGGCTCTTGTTACGGCTTCAATGAGTACATCATCATCCACATTAGTAACCAATTTTATCCAAATTTATCCTAAACCAAATTTTATCCAAATTTGTTACTTTCTACATTGGTACATAATTGCTGTGCTAGTTAAGGCTTTGTCCCAATGGCAGGCATCAGTGAATATCTAGACAAGTGACATTTACATACAGTTAGTTGAGAGTCATTGTTATGAAATTAAAAATCCTCCAGATACTGTCTATTTGTGTAAAACGTTGTCAGTGTTTTCCTCTTGCTTGTCCACAGGAAAATTACGGCCCTGATGCGGTAATTGTTTCTGTAGCAAGGACTTAGTCGTGCATGCCATAACCTCGCCAGCCTCTCTGCTGGTCACTCTGTCTCTTCTCACTGTCATAGAAATGAAACCCAGGCTTGACCAACCTCTCCTCCTGTGGGTGTCAGGGCTGGTTAGGACCATGTGTGCAGGGGCACTGGATCTAGGTCGTTCCTACCCTTCTGCAATGGCCATGTACATGTGTGGCCATGGGACATCTTGCTTCTAGCAGGATTAGAGCCACTACCGGCAACAGGAGCTTGTATGGGGCCCTCAAGCCTTTCCAGCCTTACTTCTCAAACAGTTATTGTTAATATAATATTAAAACTAGATTTAGAATGATAAAACATTTAAAACTATTTTTAAACACTATTTTCTTATGGCTGAAACACGCAGAATCTCAGCATTTGCCAAGTTACTGTTAAACAAGGCAGCATCTCCTGCCATGTTGATGTGAATTCTTTACAAATCATTTAAAGATGAGCCAACCAAAACAAAAACTCGCTGCAAGACCCACTGTCTCCTCCTGAGAGCCCAGCACTGTGCCTTGGGCTCCAGCTGTGGCTCATCAGTGCTGAGTGGAGGGGAATGATCAACTCCTAGGAGGCTACTGAGTCTTTGCTGTAAGGGCACACTGCTTGGTCATGGTCAGCGTGGTGTCCAACAAGTCCTTCTCTGCAAACTTTCGTTCCAGTCACTTAGCCACCTGATGCCAGAAGTTAAGTGCTTCCAGCCCATTTCTGCATGGGACTCCTGCTTAGATAATTTTGTCTTTGCCTTCTCTGCCTTTGGTAGCTCAGAAGCCACAAGGCCTTGGAGGAGACACAGTCCATCTCTCTCTTCTCACCTCTGATAGTGTCTGTGGCAGCGGTCACAAGGGTCTTCAGGGTGAGAGAGAGGCAAGAATGTTGACCTCATGTTCAGAAGGCTTGATTTATTATTTTATGATATATATATATTACATTGTGACTATACTCAAAAGAAATAGAAGGAAAGTTCTCAGAAGCTAGCTAAGCTAAGAATAGAAAAGAATGAATAACAAAGGTCTGTGTCTCAGCAGAGATTGAGACCCAGCTCTGCCGTGAGCAGTCAGTAAATCCAGACATCCACGGGAGACCAATCACGGGTGCACCTGTTGCATTCCACAGCAGCAGATAACCATTGTTTACATTTTTTTGCTGAGGCCACAGCTTCTCAGAAGGGAGAAAAATCCTAAAGAAAGTATTTTTATGAAAAGATGTCTGTGACAAGTGTCTAGATTTCTCAGTTCCTCTGTGGCATGAGTGGTCCACCAGCACGCACATGCTGCAAATTCCCCGCTGTCATTGCCTCCTAGGAGGCTGGGACCCATGCTGGTATTTCTTGTGAGCTTGAAGAAATGTTAAAGATACATTTCAGACCCTGTACAGCAAATTTCAAGTGATCTCACATCCTCTTGCACTTGATTTTTGACTGCATGTTGAGCTTTTTGGTTTATTCATAAATCGTCAGTGTGAATGCATCTTCATAAAATTTGGCAACTCTTTTGATTTCAGGACGTTCTCCATTTGTCAGTACATGAAATTTTTTAGATGCAGTGATTTTTATTTTCTGACTTGAACTGAAATTTCACAGATGTCACCTACTAAATTTTAATCTTTTTCTGTGCAGCTAGGAACACTGTCAGTCACAATGTTGGCTACTGTGCAGTTCAAGAAGGTTTCTGAATTTAAAGTTCTTTCTCAGGAGGGTAAGTAACAAGCAGCTGGATGAGAGGAAATTTCACTTATTCCACCACGGTACAGAAGTCCTGTAGCTGTTAGCTGAGAGAATATGGTCTTTCTATGGCTTGAAAATAAGCTTCCCCATTCATGTAGAATTAAACATCAGCAAAGAGTAAACAAACTGAATATACATCAAAGCCTCTTCTCCTGTGACATCTGGCTGAAATTAGGTTCTACTCTCTAAATCCATTTGCTAGGGTAGGCTGCAGGTACGAGGAAAAATTAAAGTTCTTTATTGTTATTTGATGAGAAATTAATGCCTTTAATTCCAGAAGCTGGAGCAGCTGATCTCTCAGTCAAGGTCAACAAATAAACAAGGCCAAATAATTAATCATATCAAAGTTGATAATTACTATCAGCTCCCATTTATAAAAATACTTGCTTACTAACATTTTTAAATTAGAAATTATTTCCAGTAAACAGGTTCATAGGGCATTTTATTTTCATGCATGAGAAATTAATTGGCCAATTTTACAATGGCATGTAAAGATTGTTGATTCTAATATAAACTAAGAAATCTTGGCTTTTGTAGCTCAATTTTTGCTCACTCATATTAACTTTTTTAGGTTAATATGGACAAAATTCCAGCTACCTATATTTGCACTCCTCCTAAGTCTGATAGTTCTTTATGTGAATATCCACATTTGTGAATGCACAGCCAGCTTCTGAGAATATTCTGCACTCCTGAGAGACCCTTTAGCCTATTTTCCAGTCAGTATTGTTTTGGAAACCTGTGTTCAAGTGCATTCCTTTGAAAATACTGAACAAAAAAAATTAATAACTCTAGCCTTATACAACAACATAAGGAAAGCAATGCTTCAGGCAAATCAGGACAATAGGAAAAGACTAGGTCTTTCTTGGGAGCTTTGAGCCATGCAGTCATCACATTTGTTATCTTACAGTCAACATGATGTGAATAGAAGTCAGATGCTCATTAATTCAGTCAGTCCATCTAAGCAAAGCTTGTGCTGTTTGAACTCATCTGTTCTATTTGTTTGAATACTTTAGTGCTCTTCATATTATTGAAAATGTCACGGTTTTCCAGCAACAGACCATGATGGCCAACAAATCAGCCTCCAAGTGTATTCACTGCTGGTTTTCTTTCCATCAAGCTATTGGGATATTTGCATCGTTAAGGTATCAGTAATACACATATGTTTCCAATTCTGAAGGAAGGTACATGCTCAAGAAGCATCAAAATGCAATATTTTAAAGTTTGTCCAAAATAAGAGTCAGAGTGACTGACTCTTTCAATTTATAATTAAAATCTGAATGATTGCCTTTAATTTGAATCATCTGTAGGGATAATTCCTGTATGTTAGGGCCAAGACACCCTGATCTTCCTTTCATGGAGATATTCCCCAGAAGATAGTGTTACTCAATTACAGCATTTAAAATAGAGATTTTTTTTTTTCTTAAAACCTGGCTTTCAAAGTATTTAAGAATTCAGAACAAGTTAGGCAAGGAAAGGCATGGTACGTATCTGGAAAAAGAATCTTTAGACTTACCTTATGACAATCCAGGGTAAAAGAAAATTGCAATCAAGATCACTTTCTTCTTTTTCTCCTCACTAAAGGTGGATAAATAAAGTTTCAGGAGTAACACAATTCTTTGCCTCTGCTGCATAAATGGAAGAAGTACAGAAAATGTGTTTATATAACTTGCTCTGTGGAAAGGGTAGCTTGAAGCTCACCAGCTGTAAGATGAAATCTAGGAAATTATTGCCAGCTCAGCAAACATGTAGAAAAGATGTGAGACAGAAAATTAAATGTACTTGATGACTTATGAAATATACTGACACTGACTTTATCTCTTCATGTCATTAGCTTATGACTCATCAAGTTTGTTTGTTGGTTTTTTTATTATTGTTTTGTTATTTCTATTCCTACTTTCCATTAAAGAAAAAAAAAGAAAAGCAAGAAAATTATTATGTTTTGTGCTAGGAAGTCACGTATTCTAAAGGTAGCCAATTGAAAATGTGTGAAAAATAAAAGCATATGTTAATTTTTGTATGTTAACCTGGAATAATGGTATTCCCTTAAGATGTGACTGAATTTACATGAATGAATATTACAATAAATAAAGAAAATACACTATAAGTAGTGTTTTTCTTATCTGTGAATGCCTTTTCTTTCTTTTAAACAACATGTTTTCCTCAGTCTGCTGATATTGCAGATTAACTGAAGTGACATGGAGCTTCATCACAATAAGCTGATTGTATCAGTTTTAACATCTGAAATGTGTAGTCAAACATGTTATTCCATTTATGCTATGGACATTTGTCTTTAGGCTGCATGTACTCACGGGGCTGCTGGACACACGGGTTAAATCAGTAGGTGTCCAGATATGTCTTACTTCTTGACATTGCAGCTGTGTTCACTCTTACTTTTCATTCGTCCCTCCTGTGTCACGTTTATTCACACAGGAGAACAGGATGACTCTCCCACCCTTAGAACAATCTTGCACTTATATGTCCTTAATTGCCCCAGATAAGCCAGGTTTTTTCAGTAAGTTGTGGCTCTGCCTTATAGGGTGAAGAAGTCAGGGGATGGTGCATGGCTGGAAATCTAACATTTACCTTAAATCCTACGACTTTGTGTATTTCTCCAACTCCACTTCCCTGCAAGAAAACAAGAGGAGCTTACTGGAGGAGAACATATAATCCATTCATATGAACATATAAAACATTCAAGTTATAGTTCAACTTTCTTAAGGGATTTTCTGAAATGAAGGAGTGTAGGAAACATAAAAGAATGGCTGACTTTAGCTAAGACAAGAATGCTGTTTAGCTAACACAGCGATGCTGTGTCTTGAAATTGCATCTTGATAGTTTCATTTAATTCTTATATTGTACATTATAAGTGCAAGTGACTAATCTTTTCCTTGGTAGTGGTGAATAGGAAAAAGATTAGTCACTCATACTAAGGTGTTGGTGAATATCAGTTTGTGATTTGATTAGATCTTCCTTCAGCTGCCACTTTTCCAAGCTGAAGAAACTTAATCTATCTATGTAGGGTATTTTACTCTTCTTTTCTATACAAAAGCCATTTCATTGCCCTTTCAGTTGCCCTTCTAGCTACCTCTTCTAATTCCACTGTGCCATCTTTGGGATGAGACACCAGAATTGAGGACACTGGACCAAATACGGTGTATTTTGGATACATTCACTGGCCTCCTGCCATCAGTGACTAAATTCTTGTTGGAGTTAAACTTTTAAATCTTTTTAGCTCACTTGGTTTGTAGATTTGATTACCCTGTGCTGGGACCCTTCCTGACTGAATTTCTAACATCTTCTCTTCACTGAGTGTGGAGGAACAAGAAAGGAAAGGAGAAAAAGGATAAACATGCATTTCAACTTGGTGTTGTTGTACTGAAGTATTCAGCGAGTTTCATAACATTACTCCTTGTAATGTGTAAGGTTAGTGTTTATTTGGAAAACAACAATTGTGATTATGAGCCTATTCATCTCAAAACAAAACAGGGTTGGGGGTGTTCCTCTGATTCTGAGTTTTAAATCTCACTGAAAATAGAAACAGCATGGTGCTTTTTATCACATAACAGTTGTTAAAGTTTTATTTATCTTTTTCTATATCTGTTCCATGAAGATTCCGGGCATTGTTGAATATTTCCAGGGGGTGACATGAAAAAGAAAAGGAATTATGAGGAAAGAATGCCCCATTCAGCAAGTTTCTTCCAGGAAGACTTGCCACACCACACTAAGCAGTTTTGTGTAGAGGTCTGTCTTAATATAAACCTTTGCGATTTTCTAAGAAATTGGTGTTGCGGGCTGTCATTTTAGCTGGAAAGTGGCAATAAGGAATACCAAGAGTAAGTAAAAGATAAGTGTGATTGTCTTTCTCATGGTGGACATTAATCTATCATTGTTTGTGAGAAACAAAGGAATTTTCTTCTGGGTTTGCAGGATGGATGTTCATAGGAAAATTTATGTACTGATATTCTTAGTATTTCTAGATGTGAACTCATTGGATTTTCTTTTCATAACTTTTATGAGCAAATAGGTCATTTATAATCACAAATATTAATGAATTAAGAAATGCCTCTTTGTGAAATCAGCATACAGATGTAAGCATGGAATTGCAGGAATTTATGCTGTTACTATAAAAGTAGTCATATAGTAGTCAACACAGAGCTCTGGCCTCACCTATGGAAATCAGACTTATTAAGTCCTTTGTGATGATCCTGCATAAAATTTTACTGCATAAGATCTTGGCAATGCTTTGTCAAGCTTATTTTTTACATGTCCCAAACTGCTATTCTTTTACAAGCATTTCCCATGACTGACATCCCTGCATACACTTTTATTATTTTCTCTGTGATAAGGGGCATGGAGAGAAAAGAAGGAAAAAGCTTTTTAATTTTGTCACTTCTTCTCTAGAGCAGGAGACTGCTGTTGCAATTTTCCATCACTAGCACTAAATTTTTCCTTATAGTTCATTCTTTGTTAATTGTCATAGTTAGGTTTTGTGGTTCTATAGACTATTATTTTGCATATGATTGCATGAAATTAGCTGAATATGTTTATGTATGAGTCTGTGTCAAGGTTCATAATGGACCATATATAGTATGCATATAAATTGAAAAATAGTCCTGTTTTATGGAAAACTGCATTTGTCATACACAGGACAAATACAGTACAGACTAATGCTTTTGAGATGAAGCAGTGTATTCAGTAAGGATGAAATACTCTAAATGGCTTATTCCCGCTTCTGTTGAATTTAAAAGCCATTAAAATTCCCAGCTTTTCACAATATGCCTGGACATACACAGTCAGTCAACGCTTCCTGAAATATGGAGTCTTTACTACAAAATGGGCTTTGAGCCTTGTGAATGCACCTTGATTCTCCTGTAAATTGCCTGGATAATTATTTTCATTTTCAGTCACCTCACAAAGGCCATTTGACCAATAAAATGTATTAAAAAGTTAACTTGTGTTTGGTTATATCTTCTCAATGACTCCTCTTGGTGCTCTTTAGTCTTTTTGCATAAATCTCTGGTACGTAAGAAGTGTTGCAGGGAAATAGCCCAAGATCATACTTCCTACTATAGTACTAGGGCAGCATTTTTAGGAGTAGAAGCACAAAATTGTGTTGATAATTTTTCTCTCATGCTCTAAGAATAGCATCTAGTCAAACACTTACTTTGACAAATGTAATATTTTCACTCACGTGTGAACTTGCATAATTCCATGGCTTCTGCTTGGGCAGTTACTCGTCTCTTGAAGATGAATAAAAATAGTTCAAAACCTTTCACATAGCCCAGCCAACCTTCTACAGTCCTCTTTTTCAGCTGCAGAAAGTCTCACCAAAATTTGTTTACTAGCTTGCTTTCTGTAATACAGTATCACTCCCAACACTCTGTGGTTCATTAAACTTGGCATAAAATTAAATACCAGTGTGTTGCAGCAGCAGAAAGAACTACAAGCAATTGCAAGCAAGACTTTTGGGGGGTGTGGGTAGGTAAGGACTTGTTTCTGAAGTTCATTTAATCAGTAAAAAAAGCCCTAGGATCTTATTAGAAGTAGTATTTGGTGCGAAACAGAGTAAGAGAAATTGGTAACAATGTTGAATTCTGACTAAATAAACCAAGATAATGGAAATACAGCTAATCTACTCTTCAGAACAGTAGCTAAAGTTATACTGTATGTTAAAAACAATAAATTGTGTTTATTTGTAAAATGTATATAGCTATCTTTTGATACCATGTCATTTTTAGGGCAATCAAAAAAATCAAATTAGAAGAATACTTACTTCTCAGCACTGACTATATTTTTAGAATTTTTCTTATGCTGACAGTTCTTTCATTCAGTACAGACAAATTGTTTTCTATAGATAAAGATTCAGAAGTTAGTAAAGTTAATTTCACAGAATCCTCCCTCAGAACCAGTCCTGGTCATGATCTGTGGTATTGCAAGGGACAGAAAAGCTTTTTACTCTTCTGTCCCCAAAACCGATAGACCAGTGGTACAAGAGAAACTTCAGTAGAGTAGTGGTAGGTAAGGGATGCCAGATGCATCTGCCAGGTGTACTCAGGAGAACTAACAGAAAACGCTGGATTGTGTCCAGAGCTGGGAATTCCATGCTTGGTGGGGAAAGTGTGTGAACATGAGCCCTGAAGACTGGAGATTTTGCCTACTTACTTTTCAGTTCATGTAAATGGCTTTTGATGTCTGAAGTAGCTCCAAAGCTGCAGCGTAGTCTTCTGCCATTTTGCTTGGCAAAGCCCTTTCTCTCTGCTCTTTGTCACGGGCCACTGGAGAAGGCCTTTCCCCAGGCGCGGCTGTGCACAGTATCAGCAGGACACCTCAAGGCAACGCGAGCTTCCTTTCGTGGACGTGGCGCTGGCTGATCCCTGTCTTTGCTGTCAGAAGTGCTGGGCTGGTGCTCAAGGTCTGCTGAATGTGGTTGGGCCAGCAGAACTCCACAGCTGTTGTGAGGCACAATGCCTGATGCTCCGGTGTGGGCTGCAGGGTGGGCAGCGCTACAGGAGGAGTGCGTGGGCACATGCAGAGGTGGTTGTGCTGCCTGGCAGCTGTGAATACTGCTGGTACAGGAGGGGTGGATAGGGTAAGGTGCAGGTTTTGTTCTGCCAGGGCTTCACAATATGTCTCACAGCCACTTTGCCTTCAGATGACGAACAGTTTTTTTTTTCCCCATTTCCAACAGTAATGGATTCCTAACATCCTCAGGAGAGTTTTTAAGTTAAATTAAAAATTAGCATGTCTTTTATAAGTTTTACTCTTCAAAGTCTTCCTTCTATCATCTTGTTACTATTGTACTTGCAAAAATGAGAAAGAGAGAATATGGATATGTATGGATAAGTGGCTGATTTGTGATTTGTGTAGTAGTGTTAATTTCATATGACTGTAATCACTGTAGGGTGGTTTTCCCCCTTTAATCTTCCCTATTTCGGTGTTTCTAGAAATCAGACATCCAAGACAAGCAGGTGTGTTACACTTTCTCATGCAAAGATGCATCCTGCTAATTCTCTTATGGTCTATTGGAACAGCAAGTTCATTCAGTGATAACACTCACTACTTCGAAGATTAAGACCTGTGTAGCTTTGATGCATGGAGCATTATTGAGGCAGCATGTTTGGTTCTTCTTACGTTGGTGCTACTAATGATTGCTAAGGTTTGAGCAATCTGAGCAGTTCTTACATTTTAGTTGCCAGTTGGGTGTTGCACATGCATGGTACTGCTGTGTATGAAAGCTTCAGTGACTGCTTTAGTATTGTCAGTGTGGTTGCTGCAGTACTCCAGAGTGGTGCAATCTGGAGTGCTGATGTCGCAGCACAAATCGCAATTCGCAAATCCCCATGTTCAGATTTTAAGAACATGAACTTAGTAGCTTGTGCTAGTGACCAGAACAGGAGCTCAAAGAAAAAAGCATTAATTTTCTTTTATTAGTGCATTTTAATAATGTGATTTTTATTCAGTAAAACCATAGCTGCTTTAAAAGTTGGATCGTGTAAATGTCAGTTATGCTCTGAACTAACATGGTTTTGCTCTTGCTTTTGGCTCAAATATTAAATATTTTTTACTGAACCCATGACTGCAGGAAAGTTGTTTGGCAAAAGACAACGGTGAAAGATTTGGAAAGCAAATAGGTGTCTGAAAAAATTCAGATACTGAAGTTGTGAAAAACTGTGTTTAATTTTGATCACGTGTTTAATCAAAACAAGGCAGAGGACTGAAAATAACATCATAGAAGTGAGCAGTGTAATGAATACTTACAATATTTGCATATAATAGATTTCAAAATATATGAGAAGGCAATGTGAGTTAACAGAAAGTAGAATTTAATTTGATTTTCATTGAATGGTGCTTCTTTGATCAAAACTTTTCATAACTCATGGATTAAATACAACTATGTCTTCATTTTCTGTGATGAAAGCAAATTATTTCTCCCCTGACGCTGGAGATCACAAGAATTAATTTTCACCTTTTTTTTTTTTTTTTTTTTTGGGTAGAATGCACAAAATGAGAAGTTGGAATGTCTGGTTTTAGTAAAGAATTTGGATGAGCAAGTCTGATTTTTTTCTCTTTCAAAGTTTTCATTTTATTGAGAGAAGGAAGTAGATCTATATAATGGAGTTGAACTGGTCACAATGTTGGAAAGAAAGCCTAAAATCCTTTTCCTTTTTCTCTTTTTTCCTGCTTAGTAAAAAATTTGTATGTTTAAAATCCAGAGTGCTTTTTTCCAGCCATTGACAAGGCTTACAAAGACATTACTGCTTGCTTCTTCTTGTAAGGAAACATGTTAATCAGGAGGAGAGATGCACTTCAGTGTCTAGACAAGCTTAGGGGTCTTTTTCAGTTAATCTCTAATGTATAGTTTTCAGTAAAATGCCCTGGTTTAATATGGATACAAAAAATAATTACAGACTCTTAAATATGTATTCTTTGGAAGATTAATTTCCACAGCCTGAAATTATTTATTTTTGTGTTCATTAATTCTCTTAATTAAACTCTGCCCTTACAGAGAAGGATTAAAGATAACTCTATGGCTATTAATAGCACTGTAAAGAACTTTATTAGTGAATTTGTTCCTTATTAGGATTCACTACTACAGTCCAGTGAAGAGTAATTCAGATTTTTATGCTCTGCAGTTCCCTCTTTCACTCCATCAGTAAAAACTGTCAGCATGAATGAACATGTTCTGTGTCTCTACAACATCTTGGCTCATGGATTCCCCTTTTTATTGTTTCCTTTATATCATCATGATGCATTCTTTATTCTCTCTTTTTTTTTGAGATAACAGTGCCACCCTTTCGGATCATACTTACTGGTAGTAAGGAACCTAGTTTCATCTGCAGAATCCGAATCTGATGTCAGTGACTAGAAATAGGTTGATTTAATTAAGGGAAGAACTAAAACTTTATTTCATTATCTGCAATGTGGGTGTGCTTTCTTAAACAAATCATGCTACAGTTGTAATGCTTTAAAGATTTAGTCTTTTAGATGTCAGGACTCTGTTCTGCCTGTTAATTCAGTTTATTCTAATTGGAAACCTGTAATCTGCAACTAGATAATCTGAACATAAGGGTGTTTTTTCCTTGCTGTCATGGTTTGACGCCGGCACAATGCCAGTGCCCCATGAGAATACCCTCTCCCTGGTGTCTGCTGTGAGATGTGACCAGGAATAAGCAAAGCAGGCTCCTGCTTAGAAATAAAGAAAGCTTTATTAACTGAACTACAAGAAAATAACTAAACTACAAGGAAAGGAAAAAAACCACACAAGGAAAATGAAAACCCTACTAAAGCATTTTCCTCCTCCCCCCACCAGATTTCCCAATGCAATACATTCCCCCAAATCACCAACTCTCAGTCCAGCACCACCCTTTAGAATACTCGATCTTCAGTTCATGAAGAGGAGAGGAGTCCTTCTTGCACCATCGGCTTCCCCCGGAAACACCACTGAGACCTCCTGTGCTTCCATGTCACTCAGCACCGCCCGGAAAATCCTTTGCCATCGTGACACCTTCCTTCCATGCCCAGTGCTCTCACCACTGGCATGGACCAGAGCTGCGTCTAGGGTTCCCCTTTTAAGGATGCTTTTGTCCAGTTCCAACAAAGAGCACAGTCTCTCACTTTTGGGCCACCTGTCCCCCCCAGATTTCACCCCCTGAGGCCAGGGGGTCTCAAGAACAGAGATCTTCTCCTCCACTGAAGAGCGGGGGCACCAACCACGCTCCTCACCTGTCGTCTCTGTTCACGCACTCCTTTACATAACATCACTGCACTCCCTTGGCTCTGAGCCATTGTCTCCCCCTAAATGCAGTCTCTGTGTCACAGGGAAAAAAAAAGGTTCCGTCCATGGCCACACAAGAAAAGTCCAGCCAAAAGGCCACTCCATCATCTCCTCCCCCACTCAAGAGTCTTCTACACTTCCCTCGTGGCCCATCCCCTCTTATCTCATCTCTTATCTCTCTTCTTATTCAGCTCCAGGAGGATCAGCATTTGCAAGGTTTCTATCATGCAAGAAAAGGGTTAAAAATTTCAGTCTCTGCCTGTCCGGAGCTCCAGAACTCCCTCGCTGCCCTGCCGGGCACCTTCTCGCCACACTCCCCCCTTCTCCTCCTCGGCCGGCCGCTATCAAATTCAGACGCCGGCTCTCGCTCTCTCTCTCCCCTGGGAGGGGGGGATGGCTGCCCGATGTCTCTTGGTGCTCCTCCACCCTTCCATCCTCAAGGGCCTCCTCAGCCCCCGTCTCTGTCCAGGCCCAGGCCTACCGCAGGGCTGCCCCTCCCCTGCCCAGCGGCAGCAGCTGGACGGGGGCAGGAGATCCGACCTCTTTCCCTCCAAGTCCCAAGAGAGCTTCCCAGAGGAGCAGCTCGGGTTTTTAACCCATGTGTGTTCTCAGAGGCGTGTCCAATTGTCCCAATGGCCACATCAGGTGCCAGTATTAAAATCTGAGCACCTGTTGGTGGCCACAGCATATCCCAGAAAACCCACTTCCTGTCAATGTCAAACCATGACACTTACTAAGCTTCTGAAAATCCTGAATATTTTCTTCTTCAGTAGAAATGACATATTTACTATATAGCACAATCACTTTTCAGATTTCATAGTTATTACACAAAAAAAAAACCCAGACCAAAAATCCCCAAAAACCCACAACAAACCAGGGCACCAAAAAAATCCACTCCAAAAAAGCAAAACAAACCCCCTCCCTCTAAAACAAAACAAAACAAAAAAAACAAACAAACAAAAAAAACCCCTAAAGCAATACAACTAAATTTTCTGTCTTCTAGTCTCTGCTGATTTAATGCTATCATGACTGCCTATGTGTGGTACATTGCATTATTTTCATTCTGTGATTTATATTTTTTTTGTGTCAGAGGTGCTGGAAATTTTGAATTCTTTATGTACCTGTGCATAAGGCAGCCCTCACAATGCAGTCTCATGAATAAGCTGAGCAATTTTAATGCTTAATTTGCTTCATTACCTTTCTGCTGTGACTATTTGTATATATGGATTCAACATACGGAGATTTTTTATAATATTTGATGTAATTTCTGCTTTGAAATGAATGCATGTTTGTGTAGCATATATTTGTTTTAGCTAGTCATTGAGGCACCATACTGTTGTTTATTTTTGTTCATTGGAAAAAATGCTCAATATAAGTTCTGATATTCCTCCATGGGAAAAAGTAGTATTTTCTGTAATGCATTAAACACAGCTGTTCCTGTGTGTACTACAACTCTTATGCAGGGAAATATTTAATCTTTCAATTAATGTGTATGTTTATTTTGGATTTCTTTAGAAAAAGCAAAGGGATCCTGTTTTCTTCTTGAAGTTTGGGTTCTCAGACAAGAGGTTTATATCATTTCTTCGGCAGATATGAGTAATGCTTGAATGCCAGCAAGATCTAAGACCCAGGCAGTGCTGGGTGTGCTGATCAGGGTCTATGAGAACCTCACTTAGTGGTTGTGAATGGTTTGATGTGATCAGAATTGCCATGGAGACTTTTAGTCTTACATAACCTAATACGTCATATACTTACACCCGGCTCTGGAAACCATGTAATTTCTGCAATAGCTTACGACAGATGTTATCTGAAAAATAACTCCCCAAAAGGTTGTTAGATGTAGGGAATTTCGAGTGTTTTTTCTTTTGTTGTTGATTGTTGTCTTTTTTCCCCTAAATAAATATTCCAGTGCATATGTTACAAGGAAATGTCAGTGAAAAGGGTATTTGAACTTTAGAACATCTACACTTGGTACTTGACTGTGTTTTATTTATCCTACTGTCAGGAGAATCTATTAGCCAGCAAGATTACCCAAAACCATTCCACTCTGCAGTACTTTAGCAGGATAATAGTAAAAGATAGCACACATTTTGCAGGAAGGGTTGCATGAGAGGTGTAACCGTTGTTCCAGAGCATATGATGTAAATGGATAAGAAATAAATAGAAGAGAAAAATAATGCCACATAAAGGTTGAGCTCCTTTCCTGAGTTAACACAGTAGTTACCCGAATAGCAGAGGTGGAAATTAGAAACCACTGGGCAGACTCCAATCTGCTGTCATCTCCTTTAGGATAACTGTGTAGTATATGAGTACACAGCCACTACATTCAAAACATTTTGTGTGATTTTATTTTTCTGTTAAAAAAGCATTATTTCTACTGCTGCAATACCTCTGAATGGATAGGAGCATGTTGAAGGACTTAATGGCTTTGGTTTTGCAGTATGATCACGTTGTTTTTAAGCTTATTTATCTGGACAAGGGGGCAATATTTGATCTTAAAAATACCTTAGGAGGTATCAACAAAGCTACCCGCTCCAAGTATGGGGACAGGTATCATCAGTGAATCCATTTTTTTGGTAATGGTTTTATCAGTGCAAAATGGCCACTATTGTAACTGTCAGGCTAGGAAAGTAATTTTGCCCTTGGATTTTACTAACCTAGAGGAAAGAAAAAACAAGATACAGTGGTCATCAGGTTACCTGGATATATTATAAATATCTGACAGCAGGTGTAAAATAGAATATAATAGTGCATATAAGCGTATAAGAACACTTGCATAAAAATGTACATAAAAGATGAAGAAAAGCTGTACACCTAACCTGTCTGTGGTGTTTTGGAAAGCTGCTTTGGTTTTAACTGAATAGATGTTAGGAACAGTCCAAACAACTATGATCCTTGCTTATACATTAAGGCTGAGTTTTTTTATGTCATGACATTTTCCTTAGTACTTGTGGTTAAGAAGGTAGTTGGTGTGTGTCACAGTCCATAGATATTCAATAGAAATATTTAGTAAGTAATGGTACAACTAATGTTGTACCAATAAAGTACCAGCTGGCAGTAATTTAAATGTACAAAATTATATCTCTAGAATATAAGTCTTATTTATAGAATCAGAGAATGGTTTGGGTTGGAAAAGCCAAGATCATCTAGTTCCAACTCCCTTACCATGGCAGGGACACCTCCCACTACATGAGGTCACTCAAAGCCACATCCAACCTGTCCTTGAACGTGACCAGAGGTGGGGCATCCACTTGTGATGAGGGCTAGCTCTTCCAGGTTTCACTACCTTCACAGTGAAGAATTTCTTCCTAACATCTAATCCAAACCTGCTCTCTTTCAATCTGTACCTATTTGCCCTTGTCCTGTCATTGCAGTTCCTGATGAAGGGTCCCTCTCCAGCTTCCCTGCAGGCCCCTTCAGATCCTGCAAGGCTGCCATGAGGTCTCCACACAACCTTCCCTTCTCCAGGCTGGACATCCCAGCTGTGTCAGCCTGGCATTGTAGGGGATGTGCTCCAGTCTGTTTGTTGACTTCATGTTCCTGCTCTGGACTTGCTCCTACAGTTCTGTGTCTTCCTTGTGTTGGGGACACCAGAACTGGACACAGCCCTGCAGTGGGGTCCCACCTGAGCAGAGCAGAGCAGAGCAGAGCAGAGCAGAGCAGAGCAGAGGGGCAGCATCCCCTCCCTCGCCCTGCTGGCCGCGCTGCTTTTGGCACAGCCCGGGGCAGGTCTGGCATTGTGGGCTGTGAGCACACACTGCTGGCCCGTGTGGAGTTTTCCATCTGCCATCCCCACCAAGTCCTGCCCCACAGGGCTGCTCCCAATCGCTTCTCTTCCCGACCTGTGGGTGTGCCTGGCATTGCCATGGCCCGGGTGTACGAGCTTGCACTTGCACTCTGTTGAACTTCTTGATGTTCCCACAGTCCCGCTTTCCAAGCCTGTCCAAGGTCCCTGTGGCTGGCACCCCTGGCCCCGGGCATGTCCCTGCCCCACACAGGGTGGTGTCATCAGGGAGCTTGCTGAGGGTGCTCTCGATGCCACTGTCCCTGTCACCAGCAAAGGTGTTGAACAGCATCAGCCCCAGATCCAACCCTGGGGATCACCGCTGGCCTCAGGTCTGCGTGTGGACAAGGAGCTTTTTGCCAAAACTCTTTCCATGCAGCCATCCAGGCAGCTGTTCATCCACCAAATGGTCCATCCAACAAACCTATGTGTCGCCAGTTTAGAGGCAAGGATGTCCTGTGAAACAGTGTCCAAAGCTTTGCATATGTACAGGTAGACAGTGCCAGTTGCTCTGCCCTTATCCACCAGTGCTCCCTTATCCACCAGCAGCTGCATCACAGAAGACAAGATTTCCCCTCTGTAAAGCCATGCTGGCTCTCTCCAGTCTCCTCTTTGTTTTCCATGTGTCTTAGCATGGTTTCCAGGAGAATCTGCTCTGTGCCAAGCTTGCCTGGCACAGAGCTAAGGCTAACTGCTCTATATATCCCCAGGTCTCCACTTTACCTTTTTTAAAAATGAGGATTATAATTCCCTTTTTCCAGTCATCAGGAACTTCACCTGACTGCCATGATTTTTCAAGTATGATGGATAGGGACATAGCAATTCGTCTACCACTTCCCTCAGAACTCACAGAATTTAATTTAATGTTAACTTTTCCTTATCCCTGAATTACCATCTTCAATATGTTACATCTAGTCTGAAAAAGTGTCTTAATTCCTACCAGGAAGATGCAATCTACCTAGCTCTGTATAAAGGGTTTTCTCTTTTAAAGGTACCTAATGTCTCAGAACTTATGGCACTTAAGTAAATATAGTTCTTTTGTCTGAACCTAATCAAAATATTTCTTCTGCCTTTTAAAAATTAAGTGCAAACCCATACTATTTTAATAGTGTTCATTTGAAACTGTAAAATAATTTTCAATACTTGCCTTTCTTTAGACATTTCAGAATTGCCTAATTTTTCAAACACAGGTTATATTTTTCATACATTTTACAGCACTTTCTAAATTTAAAAAGACATGCTTTTTACCTTGGTATTCAGGTCCATTTTTTTGGGCCTGAACCCCAAGTCTACATTCACAACTTCCATTTGCTTTGCCAAAAGGGAAAATATTGACTCTAGAATAATATGTCTCAGTATTAAAATATGAGTTGCGGCTTTACAGTCTACATGCATAATTTTCTTTTCACTAATAGCCCAGAAAATGAAACAACTGTTTGTTCAGTGCTGTCTGAAAAGATTTTGAACAGCAGTGTTTCTGATGAGATTCATGGTATCTTTCAGTGCATACACCAGATGTCTCATGTGCTTAACATCTCACCAAACATGTTCTTTTGAGTGGTGGAACTGCATTTTTCTTTGAATCAAAGCCAGCCAAGATGACCTCCATAGGATCGCAGCCGAAGGAGGCACTTGATCTGTCTTTCTAGTTCTTCTCTGTGCATCCTGCCAGCTGCACTGGAGAAATTCACTTTTTACATCTTTACATCTAAGGACCACTTCAAAATACCAGGTACAAAATATTTCATTCCTGCTGCCACAAGTACTACAGTTATAAGAAAGGGATTGCGGTTTATAAGGATGAGATGAGGTGAGGACTCTTCAAAGTGGAGTGTTGGCAGTCAAAGAAATGCTTTAGTAGTTGAGGCATTGTGCCATTGACCTGAGCAGAATTTCTGATATATGGGGGGAATGAGGGGAGGAGGGAAGAGAGAGGGGGAAAGGAAGAAGAAAGGGAGAGAAGGGGGAGAGGGAAAGGGAGAGGAAGAAAAAAGTATTCCTGTCTTGTAAACCCCAGAAGACATTGTGAAAGGAAGGTACAGCTAATAAGACAGGGGTTTTTTTCCCTCTTGTCTTGAGGTTTGGATCAGATATATATAGCCAAATATATTTCCATATATAGCCAAAATCACTATAGAAATAATTTATGAAATATATAAATTTAAATTAAATATTCCAGATGATTTTTAGTAAGATGCTCGCTCAATTGAAAACTCTTTTCATGAAAGCCAAAAAGCCAAACCAGGCTTCAAAGGCTAAACACCAACAAGTCTTTTAAAGGAGTGAATCATTTTGACTTTATCTTTGGTTGGAAATTTGTGGTAGCTGTTCTGAATCTTGGCTGCAGTTGGTTATTTGCATGGCTGAGGCTGACAGTTGCTCCCCCACCCAGCTCACCACTGTGTTTTCCAAATCTGTTTGCAAATGCTTTTCTACTCCCTGCACAATGTATTCTACTAATGTAGTTTACTTCTGTAAGGCAATTATTGACTTATCTAGGAAAACAGTCCTCTCCAGAATTTCACCTTCCACCTGTCATTAATACCTCTGAGAGTCATGCCTCTCTTTTGCATTAAAAACAGCAAAACTAACTTTATCCAAAGGAAACCTATGCCACAGATGCAGAAGCATCTGGACTGAGTACACAGGAGAGGGACTGGACCACCCGCAGTAAAAACACAGTGTTGTGGTCCTGAGTACTGCACCATGTACCTTGTGGGATGCCAAAATTCTCTTTTAATAGTTCAGTATTGCTGGGAGTGCAAGTATGTTAGAGCCAAATAGGTCCAGCAGTTTTGTGGGATATGCAAAAGCAAAAGAAAAAGCAAAGAAAAGTAAAAGCAAAGAAAACTTTCTGTTTCTGTGTGTTATTAGCTAGCTGATCTGCAACAAGAAGCAGAATTGGAGCAGCAGCTACTTGTGCCAAAAACATGAGCTAATGGTCTTACAAGGACAAAAATGTAATAGTCTTAGCTTGAAAAAACATCTGCAGTCTTGTTTTTTGCCCCACTGAAATGATTATCTCCATCAAATGTGCTGGAAATACCTGAGCTAGAGTTTTCCTGGGAATTTAATGTTTTTTATTTTGGAGCGGGCACTGTATATCATTGCGAACATTCAAACATTAGCTGAAAATTCTGCTTCTTTACATTTGCTTCTCATGCATTCCCAAATTATTAATTTCTTTTTGGACTGGAAGGCAGATAGATAGCTTTCTTTGAAATAAGTGACTTTGATCACATTCAGCTTTAACTGTAAAACAACTGACCATCTGTGTAAACATGTAATATTACATTGTTTGCTTTGAATTTTGTTAAACAGCTCTCTTGGCAATGATCCTATTATTATAATATGAATGTACAATTATTGTTAAATCAGTTAATTATTTATTTAAAAATACTTAGCTACAGTTTGCTTACACTGTCTGAAATACGTTAGTCATAATCACTTGAAGGGCTCAGTTTTAGATGTCTAATAAACAGACAAAAGTTTAATATATAGAACCAAAAATGAGATAAAACTGGTTTTGTATATACTTCTCAGGTGCCCGTATAGCATTTTATTGAAAGAAATCTGAAAAAAAAATTATTCTTAAATATAAAGATAAAATATTATTTTAATTAAATTACTAAAATATATTGTGATACACTGTGAGCTGAGGTCATTTAAGCAAACATTAATTTTAAAGCTTTATGGTTCATAGCAGTTACTTTCTCTGTTAACACAGTTTGCTGATTTATTACTTCTATTTATTAGTGGTGTGAGCTTACCATGGGCTGTCTCCTGTGACGTGTTTTGCCCAGTACATCCAGATGGAAAAGATCAGATTGAGTTCCAAGAAGCTTTCAATAGGGTCACTATTGCAAAATGTTTTGTGCTGTCTCATTCTTGGAAAAATGTCTGCAGTACTGTTATTTCCTGTTGTTACATGCAGCTCACCAGCGGGGTGGGGGCGAGGTGGGAGCTTGTGCATTTGGGACCTCCCAGCAGAAAAAGATGCAAACTTTCTAATAATCATCATCATCTTTACCTATAGCATTGTTTTCATCCTGGCAGATAGTTCAACCTGTTGCATGAACAGCACATCTTTCAAGGATAGGATTATCAGCAGAAAGAGTATTGCAGGTGTGTCTGAAAGCAGGTCTATTGCATTAGCAGGCTTTCCATTTTTTTGAGTATGAAAAGCCGAGAATGCTGTCACTTCATCTAAAATTTGCTTTAAATTTTGTATTTAATTCTCTAGTTCTGTTCATCTGTGTTGAAATTGTGTTTTAAAAACTGTCCAACAGGAGTAAGTACTTCCAGGTTAATGTAAATTTCTTGCACATTTCATTTGAGTTTAAATGTGACTTGGGGCTGTAACCTAAATGGTGCTGAAATACAAAAATGTGGATGGCATCTAGACTCAAAGGAGTGTTTTACTAATAAAATCCTTTAAGTCAAAATGTCCAACAGCCTAACATGTGGTCTCAGAAAAGATATATTGGCTGTCCTTGGAGAACGGGTTTTTTTTTTGTTTTAGTACAAAAGGATGATAAACATTTATTTCTGGAGCCTATTTTAGAGGGCCAGAGGAAAGGGAAGGATGCCAGTTAATACTTTGCATAGTGAGACGGTTTATTTAAAATCAGACAAATATACCCAGTTCTTGAGACTAGCATTAACAAAAGAATTGCAGTGGAATTGTTTTATCAGCTTCTCAGCAAGTTTATTTTGGGTGTGCTAAATATTTAATTCAGAGCTATAATGTTAAAAGGTTGTTTGTTTGTTTTTTTAACAATAGCTGTTATTAATGTATTTGAAAAGTGTACCTAGGAAAGTATTTATGAAAATATGTGATTTTTCTAATCCTACAAAGGAACTTCTAGTCTCCACAGTTGCCATGGTTAGCATTAATTAACATACTTTTAGGAACTCCTACATTCTGTTTACCTTAATAGTTAAGAGCTTGGACAAATATTTAGCAGTCATTTAAATTAATATGATTTCTAATTAGGCAAATCACTGTATTTGTAGTCGTTGTGAATGGCTGTTTATATCAGAGACTGTTATGTAGGGAGTAAAATCTCTACGATTTTGTGCTATTGCATTTACAGCTGGTTTACAACATGTTTATTCAGAAAACATTAGCAATAATGAGAATGCGAAGATTAACCATTCCTCGGCTTTTGTCAACATGCAGGTATCTTCAATTTTGTTACATTTTGAGAAAGAAAAACAGTAGTAAGCTGCAAGGAGTATAACTGAGACATGTAAACAAGGATTTAATATTAATTCCCCAAAATTTTCTACAGGGAAGACCTTTTACTTTTATTACATGCGTATTTAAGCATAGAATTCCGATTAGCAATTTGTCTTTTGAATTTCCTTCTTTGTGCCAATGAATTTAAAATAATAGTATGCAGAATTATCTCTCAGATGGATATTTGATATGCCCAGCTTCATCTTTTTTTTTTTTCTTACCTGATAATATAAAGATAAAATTTGGATATTCTTTTTAAATAGTCATGCAGGCTACATCTACTATGTCAAATCTAAATTTGAAGAGTAAGAAAAAGAAAGGAGTATAATTGACATCAGTCAATTACAGTGGAGGAAAAATTGCTTATTTCCCATTAAGTTCCAGTTTTCTTTGTGAGTCGTGAAATCAAATTTTCCTTATATTTTATAAGGCAGGCTTCATTAATTCATTTGTTTAGTACTTAAAAGCTTTTTTTAAATTTCCTAGTCCTGAGTATTTTTTTCAGTGTTCAGGACAAGCCGTACCAGCCCTGCTTGCTGCTCTCACAATCTGCGCTTGAGCAGAGTCCGGGGTAGCCCTGGGTTAACTCGGCTGGCTAGTTAGCACTGCTGCCCATGGAGACATGCATTGTGCTTGCTTTTCCGAGTCTGTGGGCTGGTTTGCTGTGCTTGCACAGTGCTGAGCCTGAGCTGCAGTTTGCCTTTCAGCCTGGCTAACGAGCTACACGTGAAATCATTGCACTTCTTGCCAGAGTTAAGACAAGTGTCATCATTCTGTGATGATCCAGATGTGACAAAACAGATTTATTCTGCTTTATTTTTAGTGAAATTATTTATTTTCCTATATTGACAGATATGAGATGAAGTGAGTATATCACTCATTTGCAGTGTTTCACTGGAAGTGTGAAACTCTGGTGCCATTAAAATTGAATGAGACCGAATCAAAACTGACTTGTTCCGGTTAATATTTTAGAATGGCTATTTTTTGTTAAAAATATTATTTGAACTTGCCTTTTTCAGAAGGATTTTTTGTTTGTTTTTACTTTATTTTCTCAGGGTTCTGTTTGTTTATCATAGTTTTATCAGGCTTCTTCTGTGTGTGACAAGAATTGAAATTGTACTATTCATCATGAATACATACTACATATCTGCCTTCATGTCTCTGTTCTTCCAAACAACATCCCTATGAGACTTCATCCAAAAGTGTTCACAGGAGAATTGCCACGGCTATGTCAAATTCTTAAATGGGAACATGAGGAGCAGCTTGCTGTAATTTCTTTTCTTTTTTTTTTTTTTTTCCTTATTATTTTGTCATGGAAGAAAAGACTTTTTAAAAAAAATATTTTGAATGTGGGCTTCCTAGTTTCCTTTCCCTGAACTGCTAATTCAGAATCATGATGTTGAGTTTTCATGGCCATTTTAGGTTCTCAGGAGCCCAACATAGTCATAAATTTTCACTTACATGTTTATTTCCAGCCTAACTTGGCGTTCAGTCTGCTTCAGAATGTAAGGGAACAGTTGAGTAATAGCTGTCACTGAAAAACAGGCATTTTGAATTTCATTTATTCACAGAGGCTGAGATGGAATGTACTGCGTCCAGCTCTGGGGTCCCCAGTACAGAAAGGACATGGACCTGCTGGGGCAAATCCAGAGGCACTCAGGGGTCAGGGGGATGAGGCACCGTGCTCTCCTGTGAGGAACAGCTGGGAGAACTGGGATTGTTCAGCCTGGGGAAGGGAAGGGAAGGGAAGGGAAGGGAAGGGAAGGGAAGGGAAGGGAAGGGAAGGGAAGGGAAGGGAAGGGAAGGGAAGGGAAGGGAAGGGAAGGGAAGGGAAGGGAAGGGAAGGGAAGGGAAGGGAAGGGAAGGGAAGGGAAGGGAAGGGAAGGGAAGGGAAGGGAAGGGAAGGGAAGGGAAGGGAAGGGAAGGGAAGGGAAGGGAAGGGAAGGGAAGGGAAGGGAAGGGAAGGGAAGGGAAGGCTGTGACATGACCCTGCTGCAGCCTTCCAGTATCAGAAGAGGGATGGAGAGAGGCTTTTTGCAAAGGCATGTCGTGATAATACAAGAGAAATGGCTTCAAACTGAAAGGGAGTCGGTTTAGATTAGATCTCAGGAAGAAATCCATTTCTGCAAGGGTGGTGAGGCGCTGGAACAGGCGTCCCAGGGAACCTGGGGTTGCCTGCTTCCTGACAGTGTTCCAGGCCATGTTGGATGAGGCTTTCAGCAGACTGATCTATGGAAGGTGTTCCTGCTCATGGGCAGGGGGTTGGAATTAGATGGAATTAGATGATCTTGGAGACCTTGTCCAGCCTAGGGTATCTGTGACAATGTGTTAGTGTACTCTAAAGCATAATTCTAGTTTGCTGATGTTACTAATGTATTCTTTGCCCAAAACTTTGTGGTGGCAAAGACTTGATGTCTGTAACTTTGCTTAGGATAGGGTTGATCTCTTGGATGCTCTAACATCCAAGGGCTTCACACCAGCCTTGCCCTTTCGAGCTGCTGCAGTATGAGTTGCTGCTGACATACTACTCTAAGAGAAAGCTGAACTAATCTGCAAGGAAGTTTGTATTTACTCAAATACTGAATTAATCCCCAGTGCTTTGTTACAGTGTTTTAGCATAAACAGACATTGCTTATTAATACAGCTTCATATATGAGTATGCTGATGGATACATTGTAAAAACAAACAAAAAAACCAACCCACAACCCAGTTGCAAGACTGAGACAGATTCTGTAGCTGTGGTTTCACAAAACATCTACAGCTTGAGTTTATGCAAGTTCATTAAGCTCTTTGTCTATAAAAGCATCTGGATTTTATCTCAAGCAGAAAGAGGTGTAGGTGGCATTTCCGTGTAGTGAAGGTGGGTAACTAGAGGATACTTGGGCAGTATCCAAAAGCTGGCACAGGTTTCACCAGATACAGTCATGTTCACATGCTCACTGTAGATAAGTATGCCAAGATCTGCTTAATACAACATCAGCTAGGAAGTTCTTGGGTGAGAAATTGTTTGAGAATGGAATAAGGTTCTGCACAAATATTTCTGTGTGACTTTTCTAGTGTTCCGTCCTGAGCACTTGCTTTTTGTTATTTTTCACCACACTGTACTAAGTAGACCACTTGTCTCTCCTGATACAGCTTTTCTTTTGCTTTCTTTTGGCAATTTTTTAGCTTACACAACATTATACACTTGTTTCTAGTCTAATTTTGGTTCTTTTTCTTGTTGACCTGGAAGCTGTATTCTCTGGGGATTAGGGGTAGTGAAGGGGACAGGTAGCAATGCAGAGAAGTTTGCTGCAGGAAAATACCAAAGATATGGCCGCAGATTGAAGCTGAAATGCAAGCACCAGAGAAAAGGTTATTATTCTGCTGTTATGCAGCTTAAACTGTAAAGGGAGATATTGGTTCTCACTGTTAACAGGGACCTCTGTTTCATTCATTTTTAACTCTGGGGTAATTTGGGATTTACAGGCACTTAATAAGGAAGAAGCTTTGTTTGTGTCCTTAGATATTACAGACCTAGTCACAGAATATTCTGAGTTGGAAGGGACCCACAAGAATCATCAAAGCCAACTCCGAAGTGGATGGTCCATGCAGAGATCAAAGCCAGAACCCTGGCATTATTAGCAGCATGATCTGACCAGCTGGGCTAATCTCACCGTATATATTGAACTTCATTTTTGTCAACAAAGGTCTAATAACTATACAGGAAGTCATAAGATAAAGTAATGGGAATGTACATAGTTTGGCAGTTTTTCTAGAAGATTCTGGTACTAATGGTAGCGAGTGAACAGCTTTTGTGGGATGAGAGGTGCAATCATGAGATGTTAGAGCTGCTGATATAGCATATTTCCCAGTCCTTTACTTAAAGCAAGAGCAGCCTCTTCATGGGAGGGCTGATTGCTCTTACTCTTAATTACATATTTATTTTTGTGGCTTGTCAGGTAGCTAAGTTTTGCACAAAAGGTGCAATATTTGTCTATGTCAAACTTTGCAAGTTTTTGGGATTGCTTTAAAAATAAAAAAAGAAAATATATTTTATTCCATTTATTTTGTCCCCCAATTTTTTCATTTCACCACAAATTATTTTAGCTCCGAACAAGAACTAGTCTCATGACATGATTTGATTTTGGTTGATTTAAAATCAAATTCAGCATCTGTCCATTACTATTGATTTTCTAGTAAGCTTCAGCAAACTTTTAAATCTCGTAGCTGTACATAGCTATGGTGTAGTACGAAAGAGTACTACATGAATTATACCTGTTCCATCTCAGAAGTAATATCACCTAAGTTCCATCTTGTTAATGCAGCTTTTCTGAGAGCCATTAGCCTGTACAGAAGCAAGTAAGGAAAAAAAAAGAAAAAAAAAGAAATCTAGTTTGTAAATCCATGTGAATCTTTGAAAAACATTTTAAAAATGCAAATGGCTGAACATCTTAAGAAATATTACACCTTTTTACTTTTGTGAACTTTAAAAATCATGAATCTTTAAATGTATATTAATTTCCTTCCTGAAAAGCAATTTGCTTTTTTACTTAAGTGTCGCAAAAAAAGCTCAACAATTGTATGTGGTGGATTGAGGGCAGACAGTGGATTCTATATTCACTGAACATTGGGACCTTCCTCTAAATAGGAGGAAAAACAAACCTAGTGAAGCATTTATTGTAAGGAGACAACAAAACTCTCCATAAATGTACTTTGGATGTAAATTAGATAATCACACAAAGAAGCAGTGAAAAAAAGTGTTTGTGACTAATTGTAGAGACACTTTTCCGAGAAGTTTATTAATACAAGCAAGAAGTACAAGTACGTGTTACTTTCTGTGTCTTGTTTTAGTCTTATGATTACAAGTTGGATTCTTGGAATGAGATCCTGGCATCCTGTGAGAAATACAGAGTTTTGAGTATTGGTATAATCGAGTTAGGACATTTGCCCGCAAAAGGCTTTCAACAGGGGAGCTAAAAACTAGACAAAACTTACAAGTACAGCTCAAACAATGGAAATATTAGGTCAGAACAGGCTGCTTTTAATAATCACAAGACTTTTTCTTGGACTAGATTCTGAAGTTCTTTTAAACAGGAACTGCAATTTGACCTCGGTGGAAAAGCAATATGTTATGCTAGCTCTGTAGTTTTAAGCAACTTAATATAAAAATTTGGTAACATTGAGGATTGGGTTAACTGTAAAATGTCTTTGCATTGCAAATGGTTTGCAACTTCAGTGGGGATTTGGTTGGGGTTTTTTTTGTTAGTTGGGGTTGAATAGTTTTTTTTTCTTTTTTACCTGAACTTGATTTTACTGGTTAATTCTCCATGCTGTTAGTTGCAGCACAGAATTTCTGAGTCCAAATGCATGTTGCTAAGGGTGTAATCTTGTATTTTGGCAGAGAAATCCAACTCTGGGTACCTAATATTGCTAAGATAATTAGATATCTTAGATGAGATAAGAATAGACTGATGTCCTGGTTCATTCAGGAGTGTCACATTGGATTCTACAAAGCTTGAAGCCTCAGGATACGGCTGGCAGGGTAGAAGTGGGCATGTATGCAGAGCTCAAATCCAGTTAATGGCTAAGGGCCTCCCTGAACTATAAAATTAGGTATCTCCAATATTTGTACATGTGAATCAAGTCCTGTTTCATTCAGAAATGAAAGAATGGACACAATCTGTACAACTAGAGCACCTTTTTCTTTTTATCTTTTTTTTTTTTTTAATTAACCTCTTACTTACTTACTTTAATTAACCTCTTACTTCCATAGAGGGTGCACTGTGAAACAAAGGTTTGTTGTTTTTTTTTTAACTACAACAGTTTCTCTGTGTTAGTCATGAGTTCTCATGTTGCTTTTTCATCTTATTTGAATTTTACCTTCTGGGACAAAAAAGCAGAAGAAAGGAACAGCACACAGACTCACAAATCGTGGTGGGAATGAATCTAGACAGATAAACTGTGTTGTTGTGTCAGAGCTATTTCATGCTGGATTTATGTTCTACAAACGGATAAGTGACAAAAAAAATTTTGATGTGTACTACACATTTGCCCAGAAGGCATGAGATAAACTCTGTAGTCATTAACTTGAAGGGTAGTTCATAAACAGACTTTTCTGTTACTCTTGAGAAAATTTTTTGCTCTGCTATGTATAATTTTTCTGTTTCTTTGCCTGCCAAGGAATTTCTTTGGTTTATGTTGTATCAATCCATTCTATCACTGTTATAATTTAATAAAAGATGATAGGATGCAGTAGGATATTTAGATATATATAGGCAGACCCTTATATTTACACAAATCCATCCAGAGGGATGCTTAAATTTCAGGCTTACTGCCCAGAACTTCTATTTTTTTGTTCCTGTTTCCTTCTGAGAAATTCTCTCTGCCTTATTTTGCTTATGTAATGGAAGGTGATAATAAGAATTCTTTCACTTATAAGCTGTCATTCTTGGAATGAATTTTGGTACAGATGGGATTTGTCTACCTTTATTCTGAAATTTTCCTGAGTTCTTATATGCTATGCCCTGGAGGGGATGTGTCGGATCTGGCAGCTACTAGAGTTCAACTGTCCATTTAAACTTCTAGAATAATTTTTTTAATCCTTATTATTTCAGGGATTTAATGTCTCCGGTTTAAGGGTATATTTTTTGTCTTTTTTCTTTTTTTCTTTTTTTTTTTTTTTTGAGAAAAAATAGAAATTTAAATGCAACATGATACCTGACTTAGAATATTGAATAAATTAGTTGTTTGAAATAGTTTTAGAGAAAAATTATTGTGAAATTTTTTCAAAGATGCTTGAAAGCTCTGTGAATGATGCTTATTTGCATGTTTGCTGGTTTTAGGAGAAGGAGACCACTAAACTGAATTGAGGCATATGAATTTTTATGAATTTTGTATTATGCAACTCAGCTTACAGTATGAGCAGTGAAAGCTGGAGTGCTTTTTCATTTTATGGTGGTTTTGCTTTTATTATTTACCTTTTACTACTGGACACATAAGTGGGGGACTGATCTGACTGAATAAAGAATCACTGCCTTCAGTAGTGGCTTTCATGTTTTTTGCAGTTATTATGTGGCTCATATGCCTAAAAATAGTTTGAAATCAGTAGTATCAGCACCAAATTATTGAAAGCAGGAAGGAGAAATGAAAGTTTCTGTGGCACAATGGCCACATCTGGTTTTTCATTTCAAATGTATTGGTTTGCCTCCTCCAGAACAACACAGGTCTCCCAGAAGGACCCAAAGCAATGGCGCAGGTTTTTATTCATGCACCAGAGTTAGTTAGCAACATTTCAGCTACTGATTACTTTAGGTACACCCCCCGGGAGGCTGTGAAGGACAGAAATCAGTTTTTAAATGTGTCCCAGTGCTACTTCCTGTGGCATCTGTTGTAGTTATGTGTAGCTCATAACTACTGTTGTTCAACTGGCCACTGAGTTAAATGCATTTTGCAGGGAAGGCTCCAAGTAAACGCACCGTTGGTTTCATGCCATATCTAAAAATCAGTAGAAAAGGGATTCTTGAAGACTAGAAAAGATCTAGCAATGTAGAATCTAAAACAAGAATTCTGGGAGGTAGAGGAAAGCTTTAAATAAAGTGCATGAGTTCTTAAATACTTGTGAGTGGAAACCAAGCAACATTTTCTCTTTCAGCAAATGCTATTTCAGAATTTTTTTGGAGGATTTCAGATCTTATGGAAAATGCTCATAAAGGGAGATAACACAAAAGAGATTTTGTTTCTCATAGTCTCTTTTATGTTAAAAAAATGTCAAAATTGTGTATCCAACATATGATTCTACACATATAATATCACCTGTGCAGAGAATGCATATTTAATCCTAGAGTGTTTGAAAGGTCAGAGTTAAAAGATGCTCTGCAGAATTTTTGGGTTCAGAAGCTGTCATGTAGAAGCTAAAGCTGAACAATTTTGTCTCCTCCTGCACCGGAAGGCAAAGCATAATGCTGAAGAATTACACTTCACTCACTATGATATTACCAAGTAAACCCTGGAGGGAAAGAAAGGGAAATTCATTCTAGACTGTTTCAAGTTATATTTCTCTTGTATTCAGGTGATGAGCTAGCAAACTAGCCATCCTTATCATTATTGTTGTCCTCATTTTTATTATGATTATTTTATTATGTTGACAAGAAAAAAGAAATAATGGTCAAAAAAACTGGATGCTTCAGTTCTGGGGAAGACAAGCAGATAGCGGAGAATGGTTTAGTTTTTCTGTGCCTTCTCTGGTGTGTGCTTCTCTCACTGTTCTCACTCTGGCTGTTGTGCAGGTGGTTGACCAGATTGACACACTGACATGTGATCTGCAGCTGGAGGATGAGATGACAGACAGCTCCAAAACAGACACCCTGAACAGCAGCTCCAGCAGCACGACGGCCTCCAGCCTGGAGAAGGTGAAGGTGCGTGGCAGCGCGCCGCTCATCAAGCCGCCCGCGCACCCGTCCGCCATCCTCACCGTGCTGCGCAAGCCCAACCCGCCGCCTCCTCCGCCTCGCCTGACGCCCGTCAGGTGCGATGAGCCCCCCAGGCTGCCTCCCTTGGCCAACCCGCTCAAGACCAATGGCACCCTGCTGCGGAACGGGGGCCTGCCCGCGGCGCCGGGCCGCGTCCCCAACGGGGATGTGTGCTGTGTGCCCGGCAGCGGCCTGGAGAAGGCGGTGATGCCGCCCCTGGCACACAGGGCCGAGAAGGAGCGGTGTGCCCAGGCCGGAGCCAGGGAGCGAGTGCGGTTCAGCGAGAAGGTGCAGTACCATGGGTACTGCCCCGACTGTGACGTTCGCTACAACATCAAAAACAGAGAGGTGCACTTGCACAGCGAGCCCGCCCGGGCTGCGGGAAAGCTGCCACACCAGTGCCCTCCTCTGCCGCCTCCTCCGCCTCCACTGCCTCCGTTTCTTCTGGAAAATGGAGGGTTGGGGATAAGTCCCAGTAATAGCTTTCCTCCTCCAAGACCTGCAACTGTGCCTCCACAAACTGCGCCAAAACCCCAGAAGACCATCTTGAGGAAATCAACCACTACAACAGTGTGAAGTATGCCCCTTGTAATAACTCTTTGTTTTTTCCTATATATAAACATAAATAGGTAATGAGCACTTTCTACTTGAGCAATAAAAAGACCCAATGTATTACACCCTGTGTCCAGTGAAGTGGCATAAAAATCACATGGTAAGTACAAAGAGGAATACTTCTTGGTCTTACCCTTTTGGCAAAGGGTGCTGGAAAAATACTCATTCTTTAGCACTGATGTTGTAAACATCTGTAGCAGTTTCTTATTTGTAGCATGGTTTAAAAGACAATGAAAAGAAAGTTCAGTGTGAAAACACTGCATAGTGATATGTGATAGGTTTCAGTCTCATATAAGGGAATAACTATTTCTCTCCTGGCTTTTGGGACTTTTCAAATGTCTTTTGATGAAGCCAGGTGGAGTGCCAGGTAACAGCCTTTGACTGAATTCTAGCAAATGCTTTTTTTCTCTTCATGCGTGCTTGAGCAAATTCAGTGTATGTGGAGTGGTTGCAGTGGGGGGTAATCACTGGACTCTCAGCAGCTTGGTCTTTGGTGGGGAAGTTTAATTGAAAAAAATAATTGAAATATGTGTTGGCATGGCTCTGGAAAACCGAGTTGCATTTTGTTTCTCTCTGTCTCAGTGCATTGCTCCTGATGTAAAGTACCGAGTCTGAGATGAGCAGGGATTGTCCCATTAAGTTCCCCTTTTTTCTCCATCTGCAAAATGGTGGTGATATTTTATCTCACTGTGCAGTGGCAGTAGGCTGGAAAAACAAGGCCCAGTTCTGTGTTTTTCACAAAGCTTTTGTCTGGTGCAAATCTTCTTTTTGAAGGCAAAGAAAATGTTGCTTAAGGCCTCCAGGGACATCCACTTAATTCATGTAAAGAGCTTTGAAGTTGAAAAGCTCTGTGCAATTATGGAGCATTAACATGCAAAACAAGATATTTTACATGTTATCACATTTTGATGGTGAACCCAATTAATATTCTTACTAGTTGAAAAAAAGTCCTCAGTGTTTTTAATTATTTTATGACAGAATATCCTTTGATTCTCACAAAGAGAATTGCAGGGATTTAGTGTTTAAAAAAAATCCAGTCAATGAATAAATCTGATAAAAAATCTGTTATTTACAAAACATGTACCAAAATAGTCTCAATGGCCAACAGCAAACGCTATATTAAAAAAAAATTATGCTTATTTTAGCTGAAGTATAAAAATTACTTTATGGCAAAACAGAAAAAAAATCCGACAAAACAGATTTTGAATTTTAATTTCTATTTACATCTAGTAAATTAAACAGATATTTTATCTGTTTAATTTACTAGATGTAAATTAATATTTATCTCCTGTATAGGTATTCTAGTATTTAAACCAAAATAATAAGAATAATGGTAACAAAAGTCCCATCAGATGACTACTGTTTGTAAATCTTTGCATTAAGCAAACATTTTATTTTGTGCAAATACACATCCAGGGTCTAAAGCCTCAGGAAGTGTTCCCTGCATAAAAGGCAAAGAAAGGAAATCGTCCTAAATTCTTAATCATGCTTTCCCCTCGTGCCTGCCATGTGTTTTTCATGATGCACTTTACATTTGGTATTGTTTGACTGTACTTAATCCCACGGGAGCTGCTGCTGAGTGCAGCGAGTCCAGGCTGCAGCAGGAGACAGGAGACAGGAACTCGTCCTGCATCTGTGCAAGATCTTTGCTGCCCAGATCAGGATTATGGCAGGTGGATTCTGCTCACATGCTGGAACTCCACAGCACCTCCCTTGCTCATACATTGAAAACTGCATTTGAAATCACTGGAACAATGTGCAGACATACCCACATTGCATAGCTGTAGGATTTTCTTTTAAAAAGAAAATTCCTGCTGTCCTTAAAATATCACTGCTGTACAGATCATACACCCTTTATGAGCTAGTTTAGTATTTTTTTTCATTCTTATACAAGCTACTGTTTACAAGAAATACGATAATGCAAATCAAATATTGCACATAAAATATTAAAGAAAATAATGCTGAGTAATTTTAGAAGGTGATGGTGCATATGTCTTACCCCACTTGGCTTAGTTTTTTTGGTATGAGCTCACCTCTGACAGCAGAGTGCTGCATTTCTCCTCTGGGCTTGTCAGAGTCTTGTGAACACGTTAGCACCTTCAGACTGGATGCTTCACTCAGTGGATGTGGACTGATGTACATGTAAATTTCAGTTTTGTTACAGCTATCAGCTGTGGAAAGCTTAAACAGCATCCAAATTTGAGCAGTTAATGTGCAGTTTAGGTACCCAACATCTTATATCTGATACGTTGTCTTCTCACGCAGAAATGCTTTCTTGTCTCTTTCCATACACCTCCTGAGTATCTTCATATGATATGGCTGTGCCATGAAAAGATGTGAGTTTTCAAATGCAATGCTATATCTGACCAGCAATGCAGCTTCAAAATGTGATGGAAAAACATTGTTTTTCAGCAAAGTTTGACAACCCAGTCTTTCTACAACATGTTGCAAGGTCTCTGTTAAATCATAACACAAACTTTGAATCAGTTATATTTTAATGAGAATGTCTCTGGCCTGTGTCCCATTGTAAGGTGTTTTTGTCAGAGTAATAATTTCACATTAATAACATGTCAGAATAAAATTAAGGTTAAAACAGGTAAACTTGCAAAATGTGCAAAACAATTAACTTTAAATTTTGCAGCACTGTTTGGAAACTGGTAATAGAAATGGCGTAGCAACAAATGCAGTAGTGTGTTCAGCCAGCAGTATTTTTTTACTTTTATATGAGGAATGTAAAGTATGTGAAGCATTTTTGAACACCTGCAAAACAGTGTGCTTCACACTTTAGTGAGGAATACCCAATAAACTAACTGGACAGGAGTTGTCTGCATTTGTAATGTAAATGTAATATTCTCTGAGATTACATTTAGTGTTTTGCAAATGTGTTTATACCTGAAAAAAATGAATGTCCAATAGCAGTACTCAGAGCTTTAATTCAGTGTTTGCCACTCATCAGTCTTCTGTATGGCTTTAGTTTCCTAAGTTATTTTAAAATCTCAACTGTTCAGATCTAGGCTTCCCAAATGCAAATAGGAGAAGGTTGATTGTATCAGTTTAATGAAGGGGACAAGTTTAGGAAAATTAGTATTAAAAAAATGAAAATTACCTTATTTGTAATAATGGCATTCATTAAAAAGGTTAACCCATTAATGCATTGCAAGAAAGGAAAACTTGGAGAGTAAAATCCAGTAACAATCCTTTTGAAGGATGCAAGGTAGGAATCTTCAAAAAGATACGTATCTTTCTGCCGCCTGGTAAAAGTCACCGTTCTTCCTTTTCTCTTGTTGTCTGAGTTGTTACACCTCTCATTGCATCATCAATTTTCTTCAAAACAAGAAAAAATTCCAAATCGTCATTGATGGTTTTTTATTATTAAATCAATATCTTATTTAAAATGTGATGTGATATAAGTCAAGTACACTACAGCTCTCGTTATTAGCTTTCTTCAGGTAATTTGTTTATTGGTTTTGAAGCAGAGAGCAGTATGACTCCTTTAATTACCAGAGAGATTTTATGTGAATGTTTGCTCAGATCTCTTTCTTTCCGTGTTCTAATTATGGCTTTCCTTTCAGTAATGTCACAAACAGTAATCTAACGTGTTCATGTAAAATCATACCGTGGCTGCTGTGTCACTTGTCTGATGCAGTCTCAAAGTAGGCATGAGTATTGGGCACATATTTTTGCACAGGCAGCATTTCTCACACCCCTGTATATATGCTAAGAGCCGTGCTTTTTCAGGGGCAGTATGTGTGTTTAGAAGCAAAATACCCACTGCTCAAACTAGTAATCATATTGAAGGCATAATGCTCACAGGTGCAGAAAGGTCTTGCAAGTGAGGTGTGCACAAAGGCATGTGGTAGAAATGTATATGGTTAACCTTGCTAAGAACAATTGCTAGAATACTCAATCTGAAAAAAAAATTTGGTATTGGTTACATAAACACATATTTTGTGGGGATATTTGTGATGTATCTCATGTAATATCTACATGCTGCAGGCTAAAATTTCTGTCTGTATTGGCACAGACCACAACTGAAGCAACAGCAGCAGCAGCATCGTCAGCAGCACTGGTGTTACTGGGTCAGTATCCTGTGGAGCAATGCTTGCAAGCTACAGTACAGCCTGATCTTTGGTAGCAGTTACATGTTGATGAGATTTAGTTGGCAAAAAGTAGCAGGGATTTTATCTCAATCACCTGTTTTATCGTGGCTAATAGTCCAACACAGCAAGTTTCTCCACCAGTCATAATTTTGGAAAGGGATTGTAGTAATCCATCTTGGGATAGCTCGGGGGGAGCACAAGCAAGCTGTCTTTCGTTTCTGATCTTAGATGCTTGACACGTCTCTTAACTCATGCTGGTCAGAGAGCTCTCCTGTTGGCCGAGCCTGGAGCTGCTGGGATGGATGGACCTGACCGTGCATCCTGCTGCAGGCGAGAGGCCCGTGCTCGGGTCAGCCGGCGCTGAACAGTCTGCTCCCGTCCTCCGAGCCCTCGCGTACTCCGTGTATGGCAACGCTCTTGTTGCTGCACGCGGGAGAGTTGTGTTAAGAAATTGCACCTGCTCCGTGTTCATCAGCTGAGCTGTATTGTTTCGGTGGTGAAGCATGGCTGGTGTTTAAGTTCTCGGTCTTTTGTAATGCTAAATCTTTAGAAATTTCGAAGGAGGGGTTTTCTTACTTTTGAGGTAATTGTTCTCCTGTCAGGTTGTACAAATGAGATGAAAATCATCATGCGGTTATGATGAAGGTGGAGTAAAAGTTTTCATACTTTGAGGGATTTGGTTTGTTACTGAAGGGCTGTGTATCTTTTGTTGCATGAAAATGGTTTTTATAGGTAGCTGAGAAAAAAGTAGAACATAAATTGCACCCGATAGCCAGCCAAGAGAAGTACTTTGAGGAATGAATAAAACCAGAATCATTCTGCTGCCTTTCTTGGGAAAGATAAATACTGCAGGAAGGTCCAGGAATTGCTGCATCTTCTCTTCATGGCAAGAGGTTTTTTCTTTATTTCCTGAAATATTGGATGTGTATACTACAATTCTTTAAGGAACTTAGTCCAGTCTATCTCATTGTTGCTTGTAAATTATATTCATGAAAAAAATATTTTTGAAAGAGCTATCTGATATCACAGCTGTCTCTAGATGTCGATTGCCTGATACTTTGAATAACTTTTCATGCAGTCTTGCAAGCAATAATGAGAAAAATTACATAAGAAAGGAAAATAATAGGCAAATTATGAAAAAAATCCTTTCAACCGATGTGTTTTAAGTGTATTCCTCGGTGTGCTTACATAATGATAACAACATCAATATGAGTGTTTGTTTTTCTTTATGTAGCATTCTTAACATTACTTGAAAATCTTGAATTATGAGTTTAATATAATAATTACATTAAGTAGTAAGGAAAAAGACAGTCAGTGACAGAAATTCTCATAGAAGTGCTTATTTCCTTTCCAGTTCAGCGCTGATTTTCCTGAGTAAAAGTTCTCTGTTTTGGTCTCCTTCTTGGACAAATTAGCATGTGAAAACCAGAACATTATGATAGTGTCTTTTTGTATAAATCTCTAACTCCTGCAGGATATTTTCATTTTTCTTCTTTGCAAATACAGTGATGATGTGGATGATGTGATGATACAGTCATATACTGGAATTAAAAGATTGTCTAGGTCCCTATATCCCTTCAAATGGAGTTTAAATCTCTCTCAACAAGTCCTGGTAACTCCTGAGCTAAGATCCTTTTTCCCTATTTGTTGACAGTAGTCTTGGTGTTGTATAAACTGACCTGTGATCAAAACCCCCAAAAGTCTGCTGGTCACACCAGTCTCTAAGCCAGGTATTATTCTTCTTGATTTTCCTGTTTCTTTCCCTTATTCCCTGCAACGGGGAGGACAGAGAGAACAGAACTGGTACTCCAGGTCCCTTGACAGTTGTCTCAAGGCCCTGAGGACCTGACTGACTCTCTGAAGCCCTTGTTGAGATTTCATTGCTGCCTACCTGAAAAGCCAATAGAGGCTGATAATCAGTGGGCCATACCAGGCTGGGTTTTTTCTTGATGATGTCTCTTACATGGGCCTCAGGGAGGCAACACACCTCCCTGTGGCGTGGGTCTAATCAGCATATTGGGCCCTCCATTCCTTTCAAAAGGGGGTCACCAGGGACTACTGCACTTCTTTTTATTTAATTCATGGTGTTGGGTTAGGCTTCCCTGCCTTAGGCAGCCTGTCCATTCCAGAAGAACTTCAGTCCCCAATCTCATTTCCCTGGTCCCTAGATTCCAGGGCCTCATATCATGTTGTATAAGGAAAACTGTGAAGGTGAGGCTAGTTGCATGGGAATTCAGTACCAATCATCAGTCAGGAGAAGAGTGAAGTCAGCACCTTGAATTTCAGGAAAGTAACATTTCAGCTCTTTGAGAAGTTAACCAAGAAACCTAAGAAACTGGGACAGGGGAGCAGAACAGGACTGTAAGATCTGTCCATGGAGCACATCCCCACATTTAGGAAAACTGGAAAGCAGAGAAGAATCAGCATAAATTAATCAAAAACTGCTGGTTAAGCAAAAAGGAAATAAGGAAATGCAGAGATAATGGAAGCAGAGACAGATATCCTGGGAAGATTTTAGGGAGAGGTTGCCTAGTTCTGTAGATGTGAGATGAGGAAGACCAAGGCATAGAGAGAGCTGAACTTGGCAGGGGATACAAAGAATAATAAGGACAATAGGTTAATCAGACAGAAAACGAAGGTCAAAGAAAGTATACAGCCCCTGATTAACACAAACTGGCAAACTGGCAACAGCAAGCAAGGAGAAGGCTGAGGCACTGAACTTTTGCACTTCAGTCAATGGCCGCCTCTCTTCCCATTCTCAGATGGATGGAAGCTAAGTCCATCCCACTGTAAACAAGGATCAGCTCTATGAGCACCCAAAGAACGTGAATGTATCTAAGTCTGTGGGATTCAATGGGATGCATCCCAGAGTACTGTGGGAATTGGCTGCTGTAGCTGCCAGCCCGCTCTCCATGATACTCAAAAAGTTGTGGCACTCAGGGGAGGTCCCGGGTGACAGGAAAAAGGGAGGCATTGAACCAACCCATCTTAAAAAAGAGTAGAAAGGAGAAGCCTGGGTTCCACCAGCATTCAGTCTCACCTCAGTGCCTGGGAAGGTCATGGAACAGATCCTCCTAGAATGCATATGGAGGACAGGAGGGTGATTTGAGGCTGATCAACTTGTGATCTTTTACAGTGCAGAGACTGCATCAGTGGGCAGGGGAAGGACTGCAGACATTATCTGTCTGACTCCTCTAGGGCATTTGAGTTGTCTCCGACATCCTTCTTTTGAATTGGAGAGATATGGATATGGAGATATGGATATGGAGATATGGATTCAGTGGAGTAGGAATTATTTGGATGGTCACATCCAAATAAGAGGGAACTGGTCAACAACTTGATGTACAGATGGGGATCAGTGGCAAGTGGTGCCCTCAGGGGTCTTGTATTATTAAATATCTCCATTAATGACATAGATGAAAGGGTCAAGTTCACCCTCAGCCGGTTGGCAGATGACGCAAAGCTGAGTAGTGCAGCAGCACTCCTGAAGGGCACCATGCCACCCAGAGGGACATGCACAAGTTTGGGAAGTGGGCCCATGGGAAAAACTCATGAGGTTCAATAAATCCAAGTGCAAAATGCTGCACCTGAGTCATGTCAGCCCCCAGTATCCACGTAGGCTGCAGGATGAACAGATCAGGAGCTGCCCTGCTGAGGACTCAGGGGGTACTGAGGGATCAGGGTTTGGACATGAGCTGGTGATGTGTGTGCAGAGCCCAGAAAGCCAGCTGTACCCTGGTCACAGCAAAAGTGTGACCTGTGGGTTAAGGAAAGAGATTCTCCTCCTCTGCGCTGGTGGGACCCCAACTGCAGTACTGCACCTGCCTCTGAGTCCTCAGAATGAAAAAGACATGGGAGCAGAAAAGGGCCTCAAAACTGACCAGAGGGAGCAGGGTCCCTACAAGGAAAGACTGATGGACTTTGCATTATTTAGCCTGGAGAAGAGGTAGAGCAATCAGGGCTGATGTTGAACCCAGGAAGAAGGGAAAAGTGGAAGGTGATTTAAGATTTCGTTTTTATTTGTTATTTTCCTACTCTTATTTGATTGGTAATAAATTAATTTCTCCCAATCCAGTCTGTATTGCCTGTTATGGTAATTGGTGAGGGGGTCTCTTCCTTTACCTGATCCTACTCTTGAGACTTTTATTATATTTATTCTACCCTGTCCAGCTGAGGAGAGAGAGTAAAAGAACATCTTTCATGGGCTTTCATCCGGCCAGGGCCAGGCCCCTCACAAGCAGTGTCTAAGAGTGCCAAGATCTAGTGAGCTATTACTGGAAAATATCTTTTCCTTATAACTGGTCTTCAGAAAAAGTGCAAATTAGAAATTCCGAAAAGGAAATTTCATATTAAAAGTTAAAAATTTCTGGATATTACTGGCTTTAACTTAAATGATTAAATGTTTAGACGGAGCTTATTCATTAATTCAGTGGAAATCATGTTTCTGAAAGCAGAGGACACATTAATATTGCAAAAAAAACTGGTATTGTTGTCTGAGTTAATAAAATCCAACTAGAAATAAGATTAAAATCCTTCACAGTGAGAAGAATTTATTTGGAAAAGTAGTCAGTAATCCACAGTATGAAGTCTTTGAATTAATTCTGCATTTCTCTAAAAAGGGGACACACTAAGTCTAAGGAAAATACTACAGTCGTAAGCAGGAAGACAAAGTAATTTACTCTAATGCTCACTGTTAGCCATTAAAAGAACTGATACACCTTTCAATAAAAGACAGATGAAAAATATACTTTTCTGATGTAGCCAGCAGGTGCAGTTTTGTACTTGACAGAGAGGAGAGATGAAAAGAATCAGTTAAGCATGCCAGAAGCAATGAAAAAATTAAAATGTCAAACTTTATTTTTTATAGACAGGCACAACTCAGTACAAATTGTTCAGAGTGTTAATGAATTGCTTCTACTTACATGGTGACTTGAAAGGAATGTGTTGGATGGCTTTTATGAATATAAATATGAATATATGGAAGTGCTTCTCTACCGTCCAGAATTACGATTTCAGAACAAACCATCTTTCTATATCGGTGTGGAAAATCTGCAGCAGAACAGCATACTCTAGATCAACTGTAAAGACAAATCCCTTGGCAGCCAAAGTGTTTCTCAGCTATGCAGTTATCGATCCCAGGATCGGTCAATAGATGCAACCATAAACCAACACTCTTAAAATTCCAGTGCTGATGTAACTTTATTTAACCCTGATCTGTTTCTGGGAAAAACATCCCAACTCACTTTTGCTGATCATTCCTACATCCTATATATATTATATTTAAATATAAATAAATATGAATAAATAAATATGTATTTATATATATATATATTCCTATAAGTCCACCACAAACTTTTTTGTTGCGTAGCAGTGAACCAGTTGAGTGGCCCAGGCTGTCTGAAGCAATGTTCATCCCCAGAATTGGTCAGTCAGTCAGACTCACCTCCTCAGAAAGAGGAGAGTGGAAACAGAATCAACCTTGTCACAGAGATGTGGGCTTTTCCTTGACCTGGCTTGTTTCTACAAAGTGTGAAAAGAATGCAGGAAAAATGTTTTCATGTAGATCTAGAAATATTTCAAATATGTTGTTGGGCTTCACCAAAATAACTAAGTACAAGATATAATCAAAATAAGATTTTGAGTTGTGTTATGATGTGATGTAATTAATCCTTCTAGTAAAATAGACCTTTTTATAAGAATTAAGGAAATCGGGCGTCCTATTTCTGAGACATTTATAATATATTTCTGCACCAAGTTGTGCAGAAATATATTATAAATGTGTATGAAATACATAAAGAAGAGCTTCTGGTGGATGTTTATTTTCTAAAGCATAATCCTTGAAGATATGAATGAAACACAGATGGATTTTTTACAACAGGAAGAAACACCACTCTCATTTGCATTAGTAAGGTAGTAGTCAAGCTTTTTTTCTGCTAAAGGCTTCTTTTATTTCTGGGGGGATTTTTTTTTTATTTTTTGTCCAAGCAAGTATGACATGGAAGTTGTGTATTCTTATTTTTCTTTTCTCTTTTTAGTCGTCCTTTTTGTGTTCCTTCAAAAACAAAAACAAAAAACCCCCAAAACAAACCAAAACAAAACAAAAATCCTCAAAAAGCCAAAACAAAACAGAAATCCACAAAACCTAACCAATCAGCCAGGAAAAAAAAAAGGAAAGAAGAGAAAGAAAGAAAAATATTTTTTAATAATACACACAACACATTTTAGCATTTTTAAATACATTATTAATGCTTACATTTTCAGCTTCTGAGGAACTCTGATATTTAAATAGTAGTTGGTGAAAAACCTACATATAAAAACATTAAAATAAAAATTTACAGAACAGTAAATTTGGTGGAATTTCAAGAAACATATATCAATAATTACTGAGCAGGATGGAAAAGAGACTCATCTGGTAAAGATTCAAGGCTCTCATGAGTTCTGACAAAAAGAGTTCAAGGTTTACAAAAAGAACTTGTGAGACTCCTCCACCAGCTTATGTAGAATGTCATATGTATGTGCCTGCACTGACCTAGTGACTGATTCATAACGCTGGTTATGAGTCTCCAAGGAAAGCTTGGGTAAGCCAGTAGGCCAGATCTTTGTGGTGCCCTCGTTTTCATAACCCAAAATATTTTTTTCATGATAAATTCAGATTTGTTAATAATGTATTTAAAATAATTTTGTAAGATCAGTCATAATATGTTACTGATGAAGTAATCATTGTTTGATAGATGTATTTAACACTTCCAGTAATCACACCTACTGAAGAAATGAGGAGGTACAGCTATGATAATACATAATTTGTAATTTATATATTTGGAATCTGTGTATACAACTGAATATTATCCTGAATACTTTAGAGACTGATGATTTTTTTTTCCTGTCATGACCTGATTTTTAAGTACAAGAGTAGTATTTTGAGATCATGTTTAAGTCACAGACTTGTTGTTGTACACTGCTTGGAGACCAGCTGTGCTATTTGAAAACAATTTAAACTTGGGGTTTGCCAAGACTTACAAAAGAGCTGTAAATACTGAAGTAGTCCTCATTTTATGATAGTACAATACATTGTTCTAATTAGCAAAATCTTTTGTTACAATTTGTTGAGCAAATTGTTATTTATTTGCATGATAAGGTTATTACGTCTTTGTGGCCAGAAGACATGAGAAAATAATTTTTAAAAAATGAGCAGTGTCTACATCTGAAAGCCATCAGCCAACACTGACTTTGTCTTGTTAGAAGTCTTAAAATACATCTATTTTGGTTTATTGTCATTAAGGTTTGACCTTGTCACAGTTATATGCAGACCAGTTATGCCAGTGGTCCGTACAAAAGTGCAGAAAACGGAGAACTTTGTTCCAAGTAGTTTATATCTTTGGTATAATCTGAGATTGATTCTGATCACACGCAGACTTAAGAGTAAGTCTCAAGTGGGAATCAGTATTTAAAGCCTGAGTTGTATTATTTAGGTAAAAGAAGAATTAAACAAGGAAAGTCTTGCAGAAGAATAGTAACTACATATAAGTCTTGGTCTCAACATTAAATTTTCTAGTACTAATGCATTTTTTACATACATTGCTTATTTTCATCCACTTCTTTTTTTGGTACTCAGCTCCAACTGTAAGAAGACATGGTGTTCAGTCATTCTTCTAAGGCTAGGGAGATAAGAAATAAAGTTGTAAAGTTGTAAATAAATTAAGTAATTGATTTCTAGAAAGAGGATGGCCAGTATAGCATTCTTCATTGTTGATCTTGTCTGAATTCACAGACTGATGCAGGAAAACCATTAGAAAAGCATTGTATGTACCAGTTTGTTTTTAACAATTTTCTTTTGCTGTCACTCATTAACCATGCATACAGGACATTAATTATTTGTCTCTCAGACATGCAATGAATCTTTTAAATTGTGTTTAAATGAATATTTCATGAGCTTTCAGCACCTGTGCTTTATGGTGTGTTTTCAAGGAAAATTTGATCTATGAGTGGAAGCTTTAAATGTCGGAAACACAAAGCAGGGAGCTTTATCACAGTGCCATAAGATTCTAGGAAAAAAAGTATGTATTATTAATTATTAAGAGCAGAAAGCTATGGTATTAGCTTTCTGTTTAACAGGAAATTGTTGGGTAAGACAAACTCTGCTTCATCTATATTGATTGGAAAAACTATGAACTGTACATCAGTTCTTCATGAGGAAAAAACCAATTTTTTTGCCTCTGTCTTCACTGGCAACCCCTCTCCACAAGTCTTGACTGGATGGACTTCAGGATGGGGATTGGGAGAACAAAATCCCTCCCACTCTAAGTGAAGACCAGGTTATTGACCACTTGAACAAACTAAATATATATAAATCTCTGGGACCCTATTAGATGCATTCCAGAGTCTCAAGGCAATTGTCTGATGGCATTGCCAAGACACTCTTGGTATTAAAAAGTTCAAATAGCAAACAGGTGAAGTCCCAGGTGACAGGAGAAATGGTTGCTGTACCAATCACTAATGAGGGTATAAAGGAGGACCCTGGGAAGCACCAACCTGTCAGTGTCCCGTCCATGCCTGGGAAGATCCCGGGACACGGATCTTCCAGGAGCTTCCAGAAGCTCTGCCAAGGCACATGGAGCACAGGGAGCCAGGGCAGCTGCACCAAGGGTGAGTCCTGCCCGACCAGCCTGGTGGCCTTCTGGGGTGGAGTGGCTGCATCAGTGCCTGAGGGAAAGGCTGCAGGTGTCGTTTGCCTGGGCTTCAGTAAGGCCTTGACACGGCCCCCATGACATCCTCCTCTCTAAACTGGACAGGCGTGGGTTCTGCAGGTCAGCTCTTACATGGACAAGAATGCGTTGGACGGTCGCCTCCAGAGGGTGGTGGCCAGTGGCTCAGAGTCCCAGAGGATGTCAGTGGCAGGTGGTGCCCTCAGGGGTCTGTCCTGGGACCAGTATTATTTAATATCAATGGCACAGACAAAAGGATCGAGTGCACCCTCACAAAATTTGCAGATGGCACCAAGCTGAGGGGTGCAGTGACACTCCTGAATGATGGGATGCCATCCAGGGGGATGGAGAAGCTTGAGTAGTGGACCTATGGGAATACCATGAGATTTAATAAGACCAACTGCAAGGTGCTGCACCTGGACTGGGACAATCTCTGTTATCACTCCAGGCTGGGGGATGGAGGGACAAGAGCAGCCGTGCCCAGAAGGGCTTTGGGGTGCTGGGGGTGAGGGGCTGGACATGACCCAGCCATGGGCACTCACAGCCCAGAGAGCCAAACGTGCCCTGCAACCAGATCAGGGTGAGGAGGGGATTCTGCCCCTCTGCTCTGCTCTGCTCTGCTCTGACCCCACCTGGAACCCTGCATCCAGCTCTGGGTGCCCAGCACAGAAATTGACCTATTGGAGTAAGTCCAGAACAGGGTGGACTAATCACCAAGATGATTAATAGGATGGAGCACCTCTCCTAAGAGGAAAGACTGAGAGAATTGGGATTTTTCAGCTTGGAGGAGAGCAGGCTTTGAGAGGACGTAATGCCAACCTTACTGTACCTGAAGGGAGGCTATAAGAAACCTGGAGAAAGATTTATTACATGACAAAAGGGAATGGCTTCAGAGTGAAGGATTGTAGGTTTAAATTAGATATTAGGAAGAAATTCTTTACTGTGAGGTTGGTGAGGCACTGGAACAGGTTTCCAGAGAAGCTGTGGATGCCCCATTTTCAGAAGTGTTCAAGAGCAAGTTGCACGGGGCTCTGAGCAAGCTGGTCTAGTAGGAGGTGCCCCTGTCCATGGCAGGGGACTTAGAAGTAGATTAACTTTGAGGTCCCTTACAACACAAACCATTCTGGAATTCTATGATTTGTTTTTTCTCTAATTTACCTTGTGAGTCTTTTCTGTGTGGTAGAAGATAGTCACATCATTGTGTGGGTACAACAACACATGGTCAACTCTGACCTATGACCTGCCCTACATTTTCCTTTTATTGAAACTGGTGCATGGAAATAGAAGACCAATTAAGGACCAATTTGCTTTTGCCAGGGATTGGTAGTATTTGGTACAGACTTGGAATAGGGAACTTGCAGATTTCCTAGGGTCCCAAAATTTAGATGGGCTGGATAACTGCATATGTCCAGTTTACATGGCAGAGGGGTGGGGGCTGTGGGGATGACATCTGTGAAAAGATGCCAGAAGTTTTCCCCACATCAGACAAAGCCATTTTCTCTAAGGTGGATCTGCTGCTGACCAAAGCTGAGCTGTCCACAATGTTGGTGCATGTCTGTGGTAATGTATTATCCTTATTTCCCATTAGTCCACTCTGGCCTTTGACTGGCAGTAGTCAAATTTTTCAAGTCTGTAAAACTTTTCAATTTCAAGTCTCAAATTTTTTTCAATTTTGAGCCTGTGATGGTAATAGATGAAGTATCTCCCTGTCCTTACCTCTTTATGCCATTAGCATTTTGTGGTATTTTGTCCCCCCATCCACTTGAGGACGAGGGCAGTGGATTGGCTTGATGGGCACCTGGCAAGCTGGGCACACAGCTGAGGTCACCCTGCCAAGTGAGTCACGTTCACAAGCCTGGCACTGCCTTGGTGGAGCTGATCTGGTGCCCAGGCCTGGACCAGGTGAAAGTCACAGCAGCTGGAGTGCAATGCACGTTCAGCATTTCTTCCCCCTGAGACTTGCTTAGGTGCTCGTATGATGGCAAAAAAGGGCACTCTCGTTAACATGAGACTGATGCCCTCTTTATGCCTTGGTGCAACATGGAAATTGGAAGGGGCTGGGCTGCCTTGTGTACCTGGCTTTTCTTCTCATGGCCCAAGCTCTCAAATGTATCCACAGCTTGAAGCTTGAAGGCAGTGGCACATGCTGTGGTCTGTTTTCATAATGCATTACATGAACAAAATCAAAGGAAAATTTTCTTCACATTTCAATTTCACGTTTATTTTATTCTGTGTTAAAAGAACAATTCCAATTTCTTTTATGTTGAAAGGACTAAATAGGATCACAGCACAGGAACTAATTTTTCAGAAAACTTCTGTTTGATTATGAAATTATATACTGTATAATCTCTTACCTGTGATAGAACCAGATCTGCCTCTTCCTTTTCTAAATAAGGGATCTGAGGTCAGTTTTATGTATCTTCAGAGGAACCTTACAAATTGCTATGAATATAGGCAGGCAGAACACATGATTTTTGGTTGCAATCCAATTTGATTGCAGTAGGATGGAGCGGATACTACAGTACAAATTTCATTTATAAACAATGTTATAATGTTAATGTAGCTAACCATTGTAGACCTAATCTTCCTCACATCCTTTTTTTTTTTTTTTTTTTTTTTTTGACGACTGGTAATAAGTTACAGCAGGAACCCAGAAGAATTAATTTCTGGGCAAATTGAATCCACCAAAAGGCAGGCAGCAGTGAAGTGTAAAGAAATGATGAAGAGTGCAGGGCAAGGATGATTTGAAGAATTTTCCCTGACTTATTTCTGGAGGAAGTGAAAGGGGAGAGAAATCTAGTGCACATAGTGGGTGAACAGAATATGTGCCACGGGACATGGGATTTAGTGGCTCACTTTACTCCCTAGTTCCTTGGTATGGGTCCAGTTTATTGTGGTAACTTGTTTATCGCTTACCATCTGTTTCTTGTGATGCACAACAGTGAAAAGTTTGTTTGGCCTCTTTCCTTTGGAGAAGGGTTTTGGTCATTTCTCATTACTTATTAATGATTTTCCAAACCCAAGAGCTTAAAGTGACATGAGGTATCAGAACCCAGAAATTTTACATACTCACTTTTCATCATTTTTGCTTACTGTCAGAGAGCTTTTTGGCTGTCCAAACTATACAGGTGCCACATTCATTTTGCATTAGAAGCTTTTTCAACACAGTCAGTAGCAAGTATTTTGGTTTAGTGTTAAAATTTTATAACTGTTTTATTTCCGTCAGTTATTATGGCATGCCCATATTTGTATAGAAGCAAATATTTAAGTGTTGCTAACAAGAACAGTGAAAAAACTAGAAGAAATGTTCCTCTGGTCAAGCTTTCAAAATATGAAACTTCTTTCTGGGCACATAATTTTAGAATGATGCTTTAATAATTTATTTTAAAAAGCCAAAGCCCAACTTGAATGGAGAATCTTACTACTGTTTCAAACATGAAAAATTTAAAAACACTTATAAGCATTTTTCTGTGTGCATATCTGTACATAACAGTGTTGTAGCAAAAAACTGCAAGCTTATGCTGTTATTTCTTGCCCTTTTTAAGACATAAAATTCTATTGGGTAGTTATGATTTGAGTCTCTTTAATACCTGTCAAAGGTTATTAAGCGTCAGATGTTGGAACCTGGGGCATTGTTGAGGGTTACATTTGTTAAGGGGCTGCTGATTGCAGCAAGCACTGTGGAGAGCAATAGGAAGCTATTACCTACTCCCGCCTCCAGAGGCCCAAACCCTAATTTACAGCTCAGAAACAGCATTACATGGCCAAATGCCATTGTCAAAGCCAGCCGTGCCATTGCAGGGCTGAAAAGGGGAGAACTTTGGAGAAGATGGATAAACATGATTAAGAGGCAGTGAAAGGAAGGACCACACTGAAATGGAAAGCAGAGAGTAAAGTAGAGGTGAAGAAAAAAGAATGAAAGAAGAATGCAAGAATAACAAGCTAACCAGGAAAATATTCTAATTTCCTCATCACTGTCTGGCATTCCATCTCAGATTAGGTTTAAAGGTAATCTCTAAGTGATGTCTTCACAAAATTTCTTTCCTGAAAGGCATGTGACATGAAATGATAAAACATTTAACATTCGTTGGTTTTCTGATGAATATGCAAGGAATGGGGAGAGGACATTTGCTTTAGTTCTGTATCTTAGTGTGTGTGCTATTTTTTTTTTAATTCTCATAATGCCTGGAAGTCCTTTGACTAAACAGGAAGTTTTCTTTTGAACTTTTATGACTAACATAACCACAAGAAAGCTAAGAGCATTGCTGGGATTTCAAATAGAAGAAATGCAGCATGAAGTAGATAACATTTTATAAAAGCCATAGAAGTGGTCCTGGGAGTAAATGAAGTTACAGAAGTACAGATGCATCTTATATAGAACATGACAGTTAAAAGGGAGTTGCATTGAAATATCATTTTAACTAGCTTAGACAGAAATTAACCCTCTGAATAGACAAGACTAAAACCATCCCTAGGGCCAGTGCCTAGGTTAATGCATCAGGGGTGAATTGGGCCCAATGTACTGATGATAGGATATGGAGCTTGAAAAGGGCACAAACAAAGATGAATTGGAAACAGATGTCAGAAAGAATTTTTAGAATCATACATTTATGTAGTAGCTACTGGGCAAGGCAGTAGATGAAAAACACAAAGGGACAAGAAGAAGGAAAAGAGAGATTGGCATATCTTAATGCTTCAACTAAAACAATCTGTGCAGGTGATGTCTAATGTCCCTAACATTTATTCTTCTACTCACTACCACGTTAAAATGTAAAATGGCAATATTGGAACATGTTGAATCTGTCTCTTAATACTTTGCAGTGGATCAGTCATATTATCAAACCATAGAATGGTTTGGGCTAGAAGGAACCTTTAAAGATCATCTATTCCAAGCCCCTGCCATGAGCAGGGGTGGATTCAGCTACTTCTGGTTGCTCAAATAGTTGTTCCATTTTTTCACTACCCTCATCATAAAAAAGCTTCCTTATACATAGCCTGAATCTATGCTCTTTTTGTTTAAAACCACTACTCCTTACAAATGCAGGCCATATTAAAAAGTCTGTCCCCATTTGTTCTTGTCAGCCCCTTTTAAAGTATTGAAATGCTGCAATGAAGTCTCCCTTTACTCTTTTGTCCAGGCTGAACAATCCCTAATCTCTCAGGCTTTCTTCATAGGAGAGGTTCTCCAGCCTTTCACCAACTTTTGTGTCCCGCCTCTGGACTCACTCCAGCAGGCAGGTCCATGTCTTCCCTGTGCTGGCACCCCAGAGTTGGATGCAGGGTTCCAGGTGGGCTCTCACCAGAGCCGAGGGGCAGAATCCCCTCCCTCACCCTGCTGCCCACCCTGCCTGGGGTGCAGCCCAGGATAATTGGCTTTCTGGGCAGCACCTGTCTCACCTCTCATCCACCAGCACCCAAAATATCTCTTGGCAGGGCTGTTCTCCCTCTGTTCACTCCCCAGGCTGTGTTGATGCCAAGGGTTGCCCCAGCTCAGGTGCAGAACCCCCCTGCACTGGCCTTGTTGAAGCTCCTGAGGTTGATGAGGGCCTGCTTCACAGTACTTGCTTGCCTCGTTCAGCATGTGCCAGGTGATTAAAGTTATGGAAGTAATTTTATAGGTGCTTTTCATAATTCCAGATTGAAAAAGACTGTTTTCACAGAACTTCAGAGAAGCTAGCTGCTTGCACAGTGTAGTGAGGCAGAACAAGCCCCTGGTGCTAGGAGACTTACTACAGGATTACTCCTAGTAAGCTCTTACCAATGGCTGCAGTAAATAATGTATTTAATACTGATACTAACAGAGGTCATCAGGTGTCCATTGGATGTATTCCAGGCCTTGTACCTGGATCTGCCTGCGGTGAGAAGACATGAAGTGATTTTTCCCAGATAATACTTCTGATTAGACTTTAAAAAGTACTTGCTTTATCCAAGTCTTTTGCCTTTTAAATCACACTATAATAATTTAGCACAAAGGTAAGCACTCAAAAAAGTCATATATCTTGTGTAGAGATAAAAACTTCAGCTTGAGGCATTGATTCAAGGATTCTTTCTGGTGGCTCTCACCAGTTGCATAAAAACATAATATGGATTCTGAGGTTTATACATAGTCACAGATCTGTGCATTAGTTAGCAGTAGAAATCCCAGGTAAAATGAAACCTGGACAATTCCGTGATAGTTCGAAAACTCTTTAGTAGAAGGAGCACATTATATGAGCTTAACTGGAACTACTAGTCTGCTTTGATGTTTAGACTCGCACTAAGTTTGAAAGTCACTTCCAGGACTGGTCTAAGTGCTAAACAACATATACCAGATAACCAAAGGTGTAATTTAGTTGAACTGATATTTCTGATTTTAATTAGACCAGGAAAAGTGCAATTTTGGTCATTGAAACATTCAGAGAAACAGAATGTATGACTTGAATCTTCCAAAGCTCTGAAAGTACTGGAAATAAAATTATCTGCTTTTTCCCCTTTTAGATTAAATAATGCCAAGAATGCCAGATGAGTGTGCATCAACTCTGTGATATTCTTTTTGTGATGATACTGAAGCCCCAGTTGCATTGGGAAGGTGATCCTCACTTGGTCTTTCTCACCTGTAAGAGTTTTGAAGGCCTCAAAGATTTTGATCATTTTCAGTTGTTATTCTATCCCTTTATGCTTTAATTGCTCAAAATTGGATACCATTAATTTTATCTTTTGAATCAATCAATACTTCTAAAAATTCCAAGCATTTTCTATACTACAAATAGGACAGTAAATATCAAATTTCATTTGGGCAGTATATATCAAATTTCATTCAGTATAGGCACATTCTGTTACCATTGTTTGCTTCAAAGATAACAAAATCATCATACTAGTTTTCCAGAAACAAAAATTTTTACCCTAGAAATTCATTCTTGGGATACCATTCACTGATTTATTTTTCCTCCAAAATTACCTCTTGAAAGGGAAGAAAGGATGTATTAGTGTTTCCTTTTTTACTTTGGATTTATGATTTCATAGTGCAAATACTCATAGGTAGTGACAGCTTCTATATTTTAGATTTAGTTGAGACCTAATGGTAAATCAGCTGCAAATATTACAAACACAATGTTGTTATTTGGTTTGGTGTTTTGCTTGTTGGGTTTTGGTGGGGGTGGGGTGGTGTTATTGTTTTTGTTGCATTTCATTTAATTGGCGTAAGGAAAGTTTTGTTTTGCTGGAATTTGTTATGTAGCAATCTGTAAAAGTATTGGACTGATCTGGAGGCTGATAAATGAATCCGCAGTTTCACACATTTTTACCAAATATTTCATGCTTCAGTTAAATGTCCAACAAAATGGAATTGCAATTGATCCACCACAAACCACGTAACAACGTAATTTGATTTTCTAGTATTTTCAACTTGAAATCCATGCGCTCATCTGTGACACGATAATATGTCACATTCACGGTGATCTGCTGGCAATGTTGCTGAAGGTTTAAAGCCACAAATAGCTCTGCTGCTCTGTTCTGTAATCTCACACTGCACTTCAAAAAGAGCAGTTAGTGCTCTGTTTCATTGTGAAAACCCTGTAGCATCTGCAGTAGTTTTCTGCTTGTTGCTTTTCTCTGTTAAATAGTCTGTGACTGTGGAGCCTGGTTGGTTATAGACCCATAGCCAAATTCAGCACCTGCAGAATAGACAGATTTCACTGGTGAAAGTACAACCATTTATATAAAAAGGGTGTTTTTTAATTACAGCTTTGAAATTATTACTCAACATTCCCACAGTGTAAGTCGTCCTTAGATGTCTTACGCTTCAATGAAAAAGCTTCTCTGAGCTCTGGAACATTATTTGCTGCAGATTTCCTCAGGTTTGATACCACCTCTCAATTAGTCACCTGGAATAGTTTAAAAGGGCATTGCTTTTAAGTACATTTTAATGCCTGTTTTTTCTGAAACTTTAAAGGTTTGACATAAACCCACCATCTCTAGAAAAATAATGTGTCCTATTAAATATTAAAATTTATGTGAAATGTTGTTAAGTAGAATTTCACATTGAGTTGGGTAAGATAATGCAAAATTGCATTTCTAAAGTTAAGTTGAAGATGAATGACAACTTAGGTGTACACTCACAAAAATTAAAAAAGAAATCTTCTTCTTTAAAAGAAAAAAAATTTATTTTCTTTAAAAAGGTTAATTCACAGGAGAACAAAAAGGGTTTTTTTCTGTCTTTGTTACAGAAGTCAGCTCTGTGCAGAGTTGTAAAGCATTTTTTCTTAAGAACTGTTATTACATTTGGTCAGCTATTGAAAATGGTGGTGTTCATATTATAGGGTCTGTCTAGAACAGTTTATGTTATAGTTAGGAAAAGAGGGCCTAATCCTGTAATTGAGGAACAGGGCAAGAAGATTTTTAAAGAATTAAGTAATAATTAAGTATTTATTGAAACTAGCTACATTCAAATGACAGATATTTCAAAATACTTGAAACAACATTTTGAAATCTGCGTAATAAAATTCCAACTGTTTGTCTCTTTAAACAGAGTCCTCCTAGACAGAGCTGGCAGAGCAAATCAGATATTCCACTTTACAGAAAACTGTGCTAGCAACTCGGGAGCAAGCCTGCAGCGTAGTTCCTGAGTTTGAAACATGTAAGTTTGCAAGCATCTTGAAGAGTCCCAGAAAGGTGAAGCACAGAAGTGGTGGAGAGCTCTTCCAGGGTCTGGCCTGTGGCAGCAGGAGCATGAGGTGCTCCCCTGCTCTGTGCTGGCAAAACGTGCTGTCACAAGTCTGTAACAGATTATCCTCCAGAATTAAACCAGGCTCTGTCCCTTTTCAGGAGCCCACACAGATTTGCAGTGATCAAGAGGGGAGATTTGCACTGCAAAAGTTCCTAGAGTTAACGCCAAGGATAAATTTAAACAATTCATTCCAGCCCACCTGAAAAGATGACATAATTTTTGATAAATTCATAAACTCTGTTGTATTGCTGTATAAAAATACTTTTCTTGCAAAGTAAATTTGCAGTTACTCACATATGCTGTTCTGGACCATACTCATTGTTTCAGGACGTGCAGTTTTCCAAGCAGTGTAGTGCTCATGTAGATTTGTAAATTAACAAGGCCTATACTATTCTGGATACTAAAACTTAACTCCCATTAGTGGAATTATCCTTGATATTCATAATTGTTGTGTATATTTTATTATGGCAATTGATTTTTTTGTATTTAATTTTAGGGTTTTTTCTGGGTTTTTTAATATATTTTCCTGTCATATTAAAAGAAACAGGGGAGGAGATAACATCTAACTGGTATTGCTCTCTCATGCAGACTGGTGGATATTTCTTAGATATTTTCATTTTATAGATTAAATTCCTATATACCTGAAAAATTTAACTTCCATTAGACTAGATTGCTTGAATCCCCATTTAACCCAGCCTTGAGCCCTCCCAGAATTTGGGAACTTCTTACAGTTATGATTCAAGCATCAGAAAACAGATTTGTTTATGAACATTTCTTATGCTGGGAGCCAGTAAGTGCTGAAGGCAGAGGCTCAGCATGTCATAGAAACATGTAGAGTCCCTGGAAAGATTCTTTGGGACAAGGCCGAAATCAACCTGGCCTACTCTAAAGCCTGCTCTTATGGACTGGATATGGACTGGACTCCACCTATTCCTTCCAGTTTTTCTCTGATCTTTTTATCTCAAGGAGCTAATTGGAGATGACTAAAATGATCTAATAAAAATTAGTTCAGAAAGCTGCTGCCTGTTTCAGCATCTCTCAATGTGTGGAGCTTCACAAATAGGCAGATATTAATAATAATGTCTAGTTTAATAGTGAAATTCTCTCCAGAAGATATGTTTGAGATTATTGCTATGTATTTTCTAAACCATGTATTAAAACTGCTTTTGCTCAGAGGTTAATGTACTGTGAAAGGTAGATTTTAATGCATGTGTATGCCATGGGCTATTTCAGACTTAGGAAGCTGTAGAAAGCTGTATTAGAATTCTTTCATGTATGCAGTGGTTCTGGGTAGTTTGCTCTTAATTTTCTTGAATTAGTTGAAAAGTGGCAAAATCATGAAGTGTATGTTTCTGTGAGTCTGAATTTTCCTCATAAATGTGTAAACTGTGCTTCAGTCTTACTGTCTTAACACTGAGTATTGTCTGAAGTCATGTTTAGCACCGTTTCTCTCCTCCTCTAGGGATATCTGCTCTAAGTATGTGAGTCTGTCCATTCAGGCTGTTCACTGAGCACTTTCCACAGTTTTTATTCAGTCTTTCCACCGCTACATATATTCTTAATTGTGTTGCTTTGTGAACTGAAATGAAAACACTGTGTTGCTGTGTACCATATATCATGGTTGTTTATAGTTGGAGAGAATAAAGGCATTTAGGATTTTCATTGGTTTTAATTAGTGACACTATTAGCTTCCTTCCTAGAGTTTTCCCATACTAATGTCTTCGAGCTCAGTCATTCCTGTCTTTCCAGTCCTGAACACAAGAATGTGTCTTCTGTTACTCCAATATTCATTGGTGTTGCCAGTGTACTATCCAAAGATGCTCTGGCCCACTGAATTAATTTAGTAGTATGCAGAGTTAGTGGCTGGATGTGGTGGACTTTGAGAGACAAGTTCCATGCAGAAAATAACTTGGTCAAAAAAGGATGCTTTAATCTGAGTTACTTTTTTTGCCTAAGAGATGTATTTCCTTTTTTGAGTTTACTAACAAAACTTACACAGAGGATAACTTTGTCATATTACTGCAAAAAGTGTGAGCAGGATGTTGCTAAAAAAGAAAAAAGGACAGAAAAACCCCCAAACTTGAGTTTTGCTTGCACCTCAATTGGAAACTTTTGGAACAGATAAGGTTATCTTACTGTTAGTCACCTCTAAGTCCATTTTTCTCAATAGCAACTTAACATTTCTCAAAAGTGTTTCACACTTAGAATCGCTTTGCAAATATTACCACTGTATTCCAGCATCAGTGTTAGACGTTGTCTTGAATATCACCTGCGATAAAGTAACCCATGAGGCAGTTTGTTCTTTTGAGAGATGAAAATTACTGCAATTTCTGAAATAGCAGCAGATCTTGTAGAATAGTTTTTCATGAAAGTATTCATTTACTTTGCACTTTCATTTGCCTTGCAGAGAGAGAAAATCACAACTGCATAAAATAATCCCATAGCTAGCTCATAAAATGTTCAGGCTAGATGAAAGGTTGGGAATGGTGGTGATTAAATTACTATGGACAGCAGCTCAGGCACTTTACATGTACAGATGAATGCAAATAGGTGGAAATTATGTGGAATTAGAGCACTCAATTGCTTCCCCAGTCTCTTACTGCAGTAACTTGATTGACATTAAACCTAATCTAGATTGCTTCCCTAATCTAGATTCTCTCCTCAGGCATTCAGTTACCTGGAAAATTTATCCAGAGAAGCACCTGAGGAAAACATTATCCAGCCTTTTCTGTTGCTCCTGTCTACCTGGCTAGCTCTATGTTTATTTATAATAACAATCATGTGTAGTTATAGTATCTATAATACCTATAGTAGTAGTTGTGATAACTAGTTGGCTAGCTAGTTATTTATTAGTCATCAGTAGATCCCAGGAAACACTACCTGCTTTCTTATATTGATGTATAACAAAAAGGCATTTACAAGAAATACCAGCCTTACTTGCAAGCCTTACAGCCTTGCAAATACTCTAGAAATTACCAGTTGAAGCAGGCAATAAGAATACTGTGGAGTCAATGATATGATGACTTTGGCTTGACTCCATGATGAGACTTCTGTTTTTGCTCTTTCATTTCATGAGGTAAATTGCACTGACTCTGTTAGGACATGTGTCTGTGTGACAGCTGGCATAACTACTCTGTCTTTTCATATATTTTTTGGGCATATATTTTTCATGTATTTTGCATCATATTAGGCCCTGCAGGTACAGCAGGTTATGGGGGCAGGTTTTTGGGAGGAGAACAAAGTCTACTGCAGAGCAAGATGTTTGGGCATGTGGAATGAAAATTTTTGAACAGACAAAGAACATTTAGTATTGGGCCACTGGCAGATTTCAAGGAAGAGACACTTATTTAGTAAAAGAAAAGATGAAGAAATTATTTTTCAAGGATTGTTAACTTCTAGGAATCTTCCAAATAATGCTGAGTGTAGAGGAGGCCTTGAGGTACATTCTGAGGAAGGGCAGACTTGTTCAAAATGATTTTCATTTTGTTCCAAAAGAACTAAATTGCTGTTTTCAAATGTTACCGTAGTCTAGGATCTCTACTGAAACCCAACACTGAAAATTGAAAGAGTTTTTGGATCTGAAGCATATTCTGCTTAGGAAGTATGCTGGCAAATCCACCTGAAAACTGCATCCCATGTCAGGTCCTGAGAAAGCATTTTTGCTTATAATTTCTCTGCTTAGTGCCCTTGGGTAGCTGTCAAAATCCTTCTGGATAGCTCAGTATTAGGATAGAAATGAGAGAACAAGACTGTTTCAGTGTAAAATGTGTTTCTTTGTTTATAATCCTTTTTCATCAGGATGCTCCCTGTGTCTATAGTAAGTAATTAACTGCAGTCATGCTGTCTTTTTGCCAAGGACATGTGCATTATTGTCTGAAAAAGTTGCATGGTTTCACGAAGAACAATGGGGGAAAATCTCATACTTTCTGTAATTTGGAATCATGTTTGTCTTCTAAGTAGACGATAGGGTTAAAATCCAGTCACAGGAGGGAAATAAACATTGCTTTTCTCACTACTAGTAGGATATTTTGACATTTAAAAATCTACTTTCATCTCTGAGGTCTCTCCCTTTCCTTTCTCTTCTATGCACATTCTCTGGATGGATTAAAGAAACAAAAAAAGGGCAAGCTCTTCAAGTGGATTTGATCTGGTCAGTTTTTGCTATGAAAACCTGTGTTCACAGAGAAATTATTTACAGGAATGTTTGTTTCTGAATCCCAGCCAACTGTGAATGTCAGCAAGGCAAAGTGGCTCAGCCCTGCAAATGTCTTTTGCCTATCTACAAAGCCCAAAACACATTAGGTTTTAAACTGCAGCTTTCATTGAGTAAAGGCATCTCTCATATTCAGTAGTCAATAAAAACATTTAAAGGTAGTAAGTTCCAATTTTCTACTTGTAGGGTTTTTTTCTGGGCATCTGTGTTACCAGGTTGATATGTGGCATGTAACATAGGGCTAGGTGAACTTCAAATGAGCCTTCTAAGATAAATTAGTCACTATCTGAAATAATAATAACTATTGGCAAACTTCAGATACGTCTAGGGACAAAACCAAAGTTTTATTTCCTATTTTGTTTTGCCTTATTTCACTTTGACAGGGCAATGTTCTTGCTGTTCAGTTTTACTGGATTGCTTTTCTTGAATATTTGCAATAGTCTAGTTGAAGTTGCTTTGCATGGAATATACATAATAGAGATCATACTTTCAGTTGGCTGATGATACTTACCTATAAACACAAAATAAAATCCTGATAAATATGTTATTTTCTGTGTATTATCTTGTGTCTTAGGAGTTTTATTTTGGTATGCATAATGTTCTTTCTTCAGAAATATTCACCCATGAGAACTCTTGCTCTAAATTGTTTTGATTGGTTTACACCTATATTTTTACATGTAGAATCAGATTAAATTCTGTCCTATTTGCATCCTTTATCATGCAAATCAAAATACAGTTTGGCCCAAGCAGTCTTTTTCTCCATCTTCTGTTATGTTTTGGTTTCCCAGCAGTTAGAATTTCCCCCACTCCACAAAAGGCAGCTTTGTTTTGTGATTTTGAATGTGCAAGCTTTTCACTTTGCTGTGGAGGGCATTCTGTCTTTTCTCTGATAGTAATATTACAGACTACAGTTCTAATATCATGCATACGATTTAATAGTAATAGTTCTATTCTGATCACCTTACTCTGTGTGTGTCTTTGCTTCTTTGCTGTCCTGGCTCACTGGAGCACTGAGATTTGGGGAAGATGGTCATCAGAGGAACAACAGTTGATGTCACAGCAAAATGAGGGCATAAAAAGTTTACGGATTATAAAAATCCAGTTTGCTCCCAGAAGGTCCTCCAACCAGACAGGATAAATTGGCACCATTGGGGCTGGTTCTGCAGCTCATATCTCTGGTGAATGCTCTTAAAATCAGAAGGTTATCTGAGATTTCTCTCTACAGGCGAGTGTTGGCAAGTTCAACATGGCAAGTTCCAAAGAGAATTTTGCCATAAGTACTTTTTATTAGAAATCACTGTGCAAATAGTGGTGGAACATCTTCATGGCTATGGTACTTGACTCTTTGAGGCACAGAAACCTCTCAGACTGTACTCAGATCCTGAACAAGAAGCTTGTCTTGCAGTTTCCTTCAGAATGAGTTGTAGGGTGTATTTTTTGCATTTCTGAGATATGGGGGATTGTTGGAAAATAATGTAACATTTTTCTCATTTTAGGATCACCAATAAGAATGGGAAGAGTACCCAGGTTTTCTTTCTCTTGGGAACCACATGGGTCAGATAGAAAGCAGTATAAGTAGTTTGGGGTGTTAATGATGATGAATTTAAGAACAAGTCTGGTTACAGGAGGAAATTAATTCTGGAGCAGAAATGAACTTCAGACAGTACACATTTCTGAGTTCTTATGGAGATGTTTGTTGGAGGAGAAACTTTTAGAATTTCAATTACTGAGAATATAGTTTAAAATGGAGTTAATTTTCAGCTGAGGGCTAGTTTAAAATGGCATGTTATCTGTCCTCTGTGTGTCTCTAATGAAGACAGAAATGTGTGGTTTGTAAGCCAGAAGATCTTTCAGAGTTCATGGGCTATTATGTGATGAGCTGTATAAAAAGCAGACATTTGGGATAAGTACAAACCAATTTCAGCCCTGTGGTCATGATCAGAATTGGATAATAATGCTCAAATAAATAAAATTATTTAAGAAAATACCTGATATGAAAATGTGAATGGTTAAGGTCAAACATGAAGAAAACCACTTTTTTTTTTTTTTTTTGCAGTTTCTATACTGATGGTCATACATGATAACGTTTAAAGATGACTACAGATATGTTAGCATGATCATGTATTTCTTCAGATAGTACAAATCTTGTGTGATCTACAAATTCTTATGCTTATACATGTCAGTTGCACCTTCAGATTGTTGAAATTTGTATTTTACAGACATTTCATCAGTAAAAATGCTTAGTGTCTAGACAGAAATAACATTACCAGAAAGTTTGATAATGACTAGTGGATTTTTTTGTCACTCAATCAGGTGAACAGCTTAAGCAAATATAATAACTTTACTAATTGCTTTGAAGAGTCTTACATTATCTTCATATTACCTTTAAAATGCATCAGTGTAACAGTTAGCTGTGCATTGAACAGATTTTGTTGACATTAAGTACGGGTTAAAGAAAATATACCTCCTAATAGATACTGTGAAATGTTACAATTAATCCCTGTAGGTTAGATGAAGCTATAGAATGTAAGTTTAAAATACTGAAATTTTAAGTAGTATAAGCATTTCTAATTAAACCCTGGGTTCTGAGAGCACCTTTTTTCAATTTTTTGCAGCTATTTGCATTTAGATATCCTATAAATAAATTATTAAATGCATTATTTAGAAAGTTCTGGCCTGCTATGTGATTTCTGCCATGGGTACAAAATGAGACAGCTTTATGAGTTTGAAATACACCCTAAAATAGTTAATGATGTAAAGACATTAAAATCTCATCTTAGTTTTTATGTTCAAGCTAGGCTTCCTTGCTAAACCTTGTTAAAATTAATGAATAACTCCCCTGTGCATTAGGATTTGGGTATCACTGTTTTATGTATTTTCTGTAATAATTAATTCTGTGACATCTGACAGCAGGGCCAAATTGCATTGTTACTGTTGATTAACCTTGGATTTTAGAAAAGAAACAGGGAAAAAAACCACTAAGACTTGGAAATACAATTTCAAAGTACTTTTATAAGTGCATTTGTTTTAAGTGTGAAATATGTCTATAAATTTCATATTCTATAGGAATGTTTCTTGGACATAGTAATATCTCTTTTTCTTTCTATTATTTAAATTGAAGCTGGGCATGTAATTTATCAAAGAGGAAAACAAACTATTTAACTAATTTTCTTCTACAAATCTATTTTTGCTTTGAGGTTGAACTGAGCCATGAGAAACTCTATAAATTCATTGTATTCTAATGCTTGTGCTTTAGAAAAGCATAGTATTTTCAGCAACTCTAGTAGATGTTACAGGGTTAAATAAAAGATGTTTCTCAGCGCAAATCAGCTGACCCTTACTGGGTCAACGTTGGCTGAGGAATTAATCAGGAACGGCAGAAAGAAGCTAGATGGGACCCTCAATGATTTTTCCAAAGATCTGTGAGAATTCATAACAAAGAGGAAGCTATGACAGAAAATGGAGGTGAATTTTTGGCTGTGTAACCAGTGAATGTTTTAATTTTGTAAGTCATTAGTGATGCAAACTTGTGTGAGGGGGTGCGTGCTTGTGATGGGCAGGGAGCGTGCTCTCCTCGCTGAGGCTTTGTCAGAACAGCCAACAGGCACCGAGCAGTGCAGGAGCAAAGGGCTGGGCAGCCATGCAGAAAGCACAATGAGTATGGATGAGAAATTGAAGAGGGGACTGCTATCAACTCAGATGTCTCACAAAATAAAAAGATAAATCGCCATTTGTTGAGAGAAATTTAGTCTACTTTTAGCATTACCTAAATTTACGTAAGTTTGCATAACTGGAGCAATCCATTCTGAGGTTGTCACCTCCTTCATATGTGACAAGTTCCTGTGTATTATATGTCAATGAAGAGAAAAATACCTAAGGTTAGATTAAGAGTTAGAATGTTGGGACCATAAATGCCTATGGAAGTATTAAAGTCCAGAGAGATTAGATGGATAGGCCCATTTGTACATGAATGTTTTACAACAGTGTCACTCTTTAGGAAAAAGTCAGAAATATTGGAGTGTCTTCTAGTCTTTCAAAGTATGAATGTAACGATAGCAGTAAGGCTCAACATGTTGAGAAGGTTTCGAGACTATGAATATACATTTCCATGGAGAGGACATTTGCATTTTTTTCATGAAGCAAATTCCACCTTCATTAAGTAATGTCTTGATAGAAGTATTCCAGAAAATACCAGGAGAAATTAAATGACAATACTAATTTTCAATTCTGTGAATTTTTTGGAGTGTGATTTTCCCAAGTAAAAGGCTTGTTTGAAAGGTGGAAATCAGCCTGCACTAGATCACATGGAGCATAAATGATTCAGCATGAAACAGTTAGTGCAAATTTTATTTCTATATCTTCCATCAAAACCCATCAATTTATCACTAGTAAGGTACGACAGAAGGAATGAAATAAAAAAAATCTATTGTAAAAGCATTAAATCAAACAATGATTACTTTAGCTGATGTTTTAAAATTAGCTTCTTAAGTACCCCATGCATTTTTGTAAGTACTGAAAGATAGTCAGTATATTTATGAATAAGTGCAATTTCTGGGTATAAGACATGTTTTAAATTCACTAAGAATATGTCACCTTAGGGTACTTTTAAACATAGATTTTGTAATTGCTGGAAAATTATATGAGAAATTAAAATGCTATTAATCATCATTATTACACAGGTTTCTATCGGAATCAACAATAGGAATTATATTTTTATAAATACAGAAAATATAAATAACCTCCTTGGATTTTCTTTCTAATTCCATCTCAGTTAACAGGCCTTTATTTAAAAATCCTATTAAACAAAGGAAGTTTGTCTGTATAATCCTGTGATTTTCTGAGAGAGAACTTACTGGTACTTTCTTAAACCAGATCAAGAGCATATTGATCCTTCTGCAAAAGCCTTTATGTTACTTTTTCCTGATTGCTTATTTTTTAAAGGGAAAAAATTTATCTGAGATACCATCGTCCAACTTAGTTTTTGTAATGCCACTATTAGACAGCTGCAATAAAAACAAAATTATTTGTAATTGCTCCTATACATAGATTTATAAATTATTTTCTATCTCAAGAGCAGAAGACTTGTCTTTCAATTAAAGCTTCTAAAGCACAATATGGATTTTAGCTACTTCTGATATGTCCTTATCAGTTAGTACAGTTCAGCTAACTCTTAAACAATTTGCAGTTTTTGAACTTTCTTATCTATTGGAGCATTTTTTGGGGTAAAGGAAGGAGAATAATACATGGAAAGAATTATTCACTTCTAATCTCTGCTGTAGAAAATCCTTGCGTACCATGTAATCCCCTTTTTTAACTTGTGTATAATTTGACTTCAGCCCACAGGCAAAATAGAAGGTTCACTCTTTTGGTTGATCTCTGTAGCTCTACGGTGACATTTCTCTTGAAATTAGTAACATGAGAAATATAGTTAACACGCTACTCGTCTCAGAGTCGAGGTCATCAAAGAGAAAAAGCTTTTCCCCAATATTTTCACCACCTGAGGTGGCATTACTTGCAAGTAATGCAAGCCAGCAGGGCCAAAGGGTTTGTTTTTTATCCATCCTTTTAATTGCAACTCTAAGGAAAGACAGTGGATTTTGACTCGTAGTGAAAGTAAACATGAACTGTATATTTGTATGGCCAAAATGAAAAACCGAAATCTGTCATTCCTTTCAGCATTTAGATATTCTATCTGACACAAATCCAATTGTTTTTCATTCACTCATAAATAAAGCATGGGACAGATGTGCTAGGTTTACAAATTGCTGGAGAAGGAGATGGTGTTTATCAGCTGCCTTTCTTTTGCCCTCTGTTGCTAGAGATAAGAGAAATCCAAATTGACTTGCCTCCTCTGCCTGAGGCATGTTAAACTCGCAGCTCCCTGTGTCTGAAGCATGCTCTGTGTTTCTGTATGTAGCAGTATGGCTTCAGCTGCTCATGGCTGCTCTGAGGTTTTGGTAGAGGACGGTGCTGCTACTAAAGAGAGAGTACTGAGATGATCATTGGATTTTGGAAAAGCAATACAAGCATCATGCTGAAAGGACAGAGTATCCATTTTTTCGTCTGCTGTATCATGTGCCTGAGGGATGGGGTGAATTTCTCTTTTGCTGCCTCCACAAACATACCCTGTTCAGTGTGTCCAGCAGTTATGTAAGCACTTCCAGGGGCATCACCCCTAAAGCCTCCCCATTAGCCACGGTTTCCCATCGGATCTCCTTCAGACCCTGAGCTGCTGCTTCTGCAAATGTGATCACCGGCCAGGTCATGCTTTGTGCCAGCTGTTCTTCTTTCTCAACAGCCAGTGAAAACCTCAGCAAATTCTGTCTTCCTTCTCAGGTTCTGCACCAGAAGCTGACTTCTCACAAGCTACAGAGGAGGTGAAGTGTTCTGACTCTTTAACTTCTCTCCCCCCAGTCCTTTGAAAGCCACATTCTCTTGCGGATGAGTGGAGTTACCTGACACTCATTGCAGCAACAAAGGCAGCTGAGCCAACCCTTCTCTCCTGGAGTAAGTTTAGACATTCCTTAAAATAGCCTAAAATTTGGTTCTCAAAGTAAAATAATTTTGGTTGTCCTGAGACTTTTAATAGAAAATTTCAGAAGAATGTAGCTAGCAATTTGCCGTTCAGCACACACTCTGTGTTGGTGGGAGGAGTGGTAAGACTTCACTCAAAATGGAGTCTGGTGGTGTTGTGGAAAAAGACTGTTCAGAAATGAGCTGTCAGCTTGTCATTTGTACATTATATTTTTTGCAGTTTTGATACGGTACATGAAAATTTTGTTACATCATCACGGAGCTTTCAGCTGATTGCTGACTTACAGTTGAGGTTAGTGCAGTGATTTATATGCTCACATGCTAAGAATTTCCTCTATTTCTTTCTGTTCTTCTGTTTCCTTGTTTTCTTTTTGGAGAATTACTATGACACAGATAAAACAGTTTACAGAAGTAAATTTAGAATCTTTACTTTCTGTGATGCTTATAAATTGATGCCTTTTTTATTATATAGGGAATGTATTTTGAAAGAGCAGTATTTCTTTGCAATCAGTAACTATGTTGTTCCAAATATTGATATAGATGATTCAGGTTATTATCCAGGACATGTTTTTGGCTACAAAATACAAGAATTGGATATAAAAGCAGCTGTTCCAGTTTTCATCACTGAAAAATTATTATATTGCCCTTACTTAGATGCTCTTTGAGACATTAAGACTTAGGAGGCTCTTAGATAACTTTAAAGGGACATGATAGTGAGGAATAATATATTTTTCAATATTAATAGTGAAGAAAGTTTCATCAGGCCAAAGCTGCAGCTTCTCTCCTTGAATTTACAGGGGAAACATGAAGCCATTTTATTTTTTATTACTATTCTAACTAGGTAAGAATTTCCAGTAAATACTTCCCCTCTCCTTTGTGCTGTCCAAAACACAATTATTTGCACACTTCCATGCATACACAATGTGCACACATAGACACACAAAAACTAACAAAAAACCCAAAACTCCAAAACCCACCTCAAAAACAAAAAAGAGTGCATTTTGACTGTAACAGGGGGAATTATCCAAATGATAGATTCAGGAGTCTTTCCTTCCCCTTTTGCTCCTGTCACATGGTCTATAACACCTATAACAATGTTATGTCACACCTACATAATCATGTTCCGGAAGCTCATTTCTAGGACTGCTCAAAATAAATTAAAAGGCATAATTTTGAGTGCCTAAGAAGAATGTAAATACTGATATTTCTGATAAACTGCTATTTCATCCTTTTTTAAGTCAGTTTCATATGTTTTGTTGTGTTTAAGTGGTGGGTAAGAAAGCTAATAAGTAGATTTTCAGAGGCTGCTGAGGACCATCTCTATTTTTATATATAGGTATTTGCAAGAGCTGTTGAAACAAAAGTTGACCCCTGCAAAGGAAAGTTTGCATTGAGTCATTGTATATTTGCAAAAGTTATCAATTCCTGTATTTATTTTTATAATGCGGTAAGCATATACATTCTAGTAGAGTAATCAAAAAGTAGAGCTCTTCCCAAGGTTAATGTTGCTAGAAAATACATAGTGTTTTCCTTAAGGAGACTTCCAAATGTCTTCAATGTAAATGTCAGGCCAGGTTGATCTCTTTCATGTATATTTGCTGCTGAGAGTACAACACATATGAAGACACCAAATTATACCCCGATATTATTTTCACCTTCCAATCTAAAAATATATTCAGTCTCCTTTGTGGTTTATATTCCATTTCTTCCTCATACCATGATTTCCTTGGGAGCTCAAGAAAGTAACTGGTTAAGTCTTGGTAATGAACGCATAGAAGCCTTAGTATTTTTATTTCACAGTGCAGAAAGGCTCAAGAGTTGATGCAACCCTTTCTATTCTGCCTGCTGGAAAAGGGCTGTGATTGGGTGGGTGGGAAGTCTTCCAACAGGCTGTTAAAGCATGTGGTAAAATCTCTTTGTTGGCCTCAGGACGGACGTCTACTGAATTTAGAGATTTCTGCCCAAGATTCAGTTGTGAGCCACTCAGTTATTTCTAGTAGCTAAAACTTCCTAGAAACAAAGACAGAGCATCCCAGTGTCCAGCAACCTCACAGAAACCCATTTTAAAGAAAATAATTGAATTTGAGTATTTTGACTAACCAGAATAATAATGAATGGTAATAATAATGAATCATTGTGTGCCTTTAGTCACATTGGCATGTTTAGGGAGAACAGGATAATGTAATTTCAGTAATTTCCATACTGTCAGTGAAATGAATACTTTTTTCTTGTGTGGCAAAATATTTGTGCCAAATGATAAAGGAAAAAATAAATCCTTAAAGCACATGGTAATGAACAGTGAGTGGTTAGCTAGAATCACAAATTATTTCACCTCTCAACAGGTAAATTGCAGAAAAAAATGCATCAGTGAATTTATGGATTTTTTTCTGATGTCTTTTAAATCCTTTTGGCTTGCAAAGTAGGTCTAATCCTACAAGGCTGATGGATTGCTCAAGTAATTTGAAATAGATGAAAGATCTGTAAATGTCAAAAAAAAAAGGCAGAAATATTGATAGTTACATTGTGTGCTACATGTCTGTTTTCACCTATATAGTTATTTTTTTTTTTAAATAAGGAGGTGGAGGACTGCCAGCTCACTTATCATCTATCCTTCCTAGCTTCAGGCTGAATAAGAAAAGGTTACACCTGTCAACTGGAAGATGTACTCTGGGGAGAATGATTTTCAAACCCTTTACAGGTCACATTAAGACATGTAATTATACAAAAACCTCTAAACTCTAAACATTGAAAAATAAAAATGTTTAAATAATAGCAGAGGCAAGTCTTTTAAAGCATTTAACTATTCTCTGTGAACTTTGCGTTGTAATTATTTTAATGCCCCTTTCCCTGACTGATAATAGTTTTTTTCCTTTGTGAAGTAGATTATGCTGTATACCAAAATAATTTATTTTTATTCATTGAGTGTAGGTTCACAGGCATTTTTATTATCATCCTGTTTTCTATTGTATAATCAGCTCCAGGAACTGACTGTTGCAAAAGTATGCCACAAGATATCTGAATTTTTACAGAAAAATTACTGACTTACACGGGGTACAGGGTGCTGGTATATTTTCTTACGTATCAGACCTTCCATCCTTTTACTTTCTGGCATTATCTGGAAGGCAGAGATGGCAAGGTCCTCAGATTAATTAAAGAGGTATTAGGTGCAGCACTGATAGGGAACTTCCCAGTACTATATACTGGATGTGACAGTGGGCAGTAATTCCAAATGCAAACCTCCTTCATCCTTGATATTTTTTGTTTTAGTATTTACTTATTCTGCTATTGCCCAGGTAGACAAACTTTGTAACCGACTTCCCAAGTGTTTCAGTAGCTATATTTCACTAATCTTTAGGAATAGAATGTTGCATCTCTTTCTTTTACAAATCTTTGTTCTACCTCTAGTTCACACAGATGTGCATTCAAACTAATTGAGGAAATTTGCTTTGACTCAGCATGAAAAGGCAGGCAAAAATAAGAGCATATGAAAATAGTATCCGATATTACCTAATTCTTATATTACAAGAAATGCAGTAAGAATGACTGGGTGGGTTCCCTGGACCGTAGGAGATTCCCTTGGAGCATCTCAGATACACAGCCTTAATTTGGGAAAACATCAGTAGGCCTCAGGTAGATGTTCATCTGCATCCCTCCATACTCAGGGAAGGATGCAGAAGAAACAAGTTGTTCACCACTAGCATTGCAGGATTTATTTGTTTCACAAGTGTAGCCAAACCTCAACAAGCATCAAAATTCTTTTTGAGTGTTTTGGCTTGTAAGTTGAATATTTCAGATTATTCACTTCTGAAAATAAACAGAAATCTGTAGAGCCTGAAAAGGACAGAATGAAATAAAATGTTAGCTTGTAGCATGTTGATTAAAATTATTGCTTGGATCTCAAAAAAAATCTGCAACCAAACCAGAAATGCAGCCAAATTTTCTTTTACAGAGTGAAGTGCCTCATATGCAAGACTGGCTTTATGGTTTGATTATTGTCTACTGAGCACATGGTATAAATTATTTCATAACCCCTTATGAAGCAAAGCTCAAGTACTTTTCTTTTTAAATGAGCTTATAGCCAAACAGTTGATATCTCCTGTTGAAGAACCACCCCAGACATTAAAGTATTTTTCCGTTCACAGTAATTTCCATATTATCATTAGGCTGTATCTTACAGGGATGGAACTACGCTGAAGTTTGAGTGCTTCTGTACAGAGACACCCACCCCATGTAATTCTCACATGGGTTGTTGCTCTTGGCACAACTGTAGTGGCCACTTGAGCTTGTGGATGTGACCTTAAAACTACCGTCTAACTGGCTGCAGTCTTCTGGGTATTGTCCAAGATTTGGCCAGCATCTAGCCCAAAGGAGTAGAAGAAAAAGTGAATTAACGTGTCTGTGTGTACATTATATGTAAACACATACATAAGATGCATGAATAATGCATAAATATACATATAAATGCTTATATTTACATATTGACAAATATATTCTATTGCACCAATTGATAAGAAAGCATTTATGTGTAATTAGACTTGCTTTTTAAGCAAATCTACATCAGAAGCCTGTCTGCCAATAAATATTGGGACAAGCTATAGCTTCTTAATTTGAAATGAAATGTATAGCTCAAATGTTATCCTCTAGTACAAAGAAAAAGCTGGTTTCATCTTGATAATTTCTTGCTTTTTTATGCATGGTAATTAAGTACAAGATGATTTTTTGAGAAAATAAATTTCTGGGAGCTGGTAAGCGTGTATCTGAGAGACAAAATGAATCAAAACCACCCTCCCAGAAATATTTGTGAGTACTTTTCTCATGAAAGATGTATCATAACATATCCAAAAATTCATGAGAAAATAAGTAAGCTTCCCAGGACTGTGTTCACACTTGGCATAACCAATTCTGTCTTAAAATATACATTATGATACCACCAAAACAGTTTTCTAACACCTAACGAACCAAAAAGGCAAATGAAAATAAACTCATGTAAAGAAAAATTATCCAGTGAAAATGTTTCTAAAATTTGAAATGGTAAACAGAAATGTACTGTCACTGCCAAAAGTATGTCTGAGGAATTGTAGAAATATAATTTATACTTTCTATGCATCCTGTACATACTACTCTACTTAAAATTTATGTGTTCTTCTTTTAAAAGGTGACATGCTTCTGACCAGTGAACAAGACTGCCAGGTTTTCCCAGGATACATCATTAGATCTTTTTCCAGTGCCATTCTTTTCCCTATTAGCATTTTTTTGGTTGGAGTTTTGTCATTTTTTACATTCATCATAGCAACCTGTAGTGTAAGTTACTGACTCCTGTGATGTCAAGATGCCTGGTACCTCTCACCTTGTAACTTTGGCTGCTTAGATATCAGCTATATTGGAAACTAGTGGAATTAACAAAAAATACCTCAAAAACAAAACAAAACAAAACAAATACCAAAAAAAAAAGGAAAAGGCTTGATTGCATGTTGTAGGTCCTACAATATTACTTCTCACAAATCTAAACTGTTTGATACTTGACTGGGACAAGCACTACATAAATGTGGCCAGTAGTAACAAGCAGTAACAAGCAGGAGATTTTGTGAGTTTCATATATTGATAAGCACATTGCCTCTGACATTGATTGCGTGCTTCTCATTATAAAAAATTACAGTAGCTCTCAGAGTCAATGTTCTGGTAGTCTTCATTTTGTTGTGCAAGCAGACAAAGATAGTAAATATCTGTGAATACACTGCTTAAACAGTTGGAGTTCAGTTGGATAACCGTATTTAGCAAAGACTCTCATCATATGCATTCTGACATAATTTATGATTTTCTATTCAGGATTATATTTATAGAACTTTGAATAGGAAAAGCTCTGGAGATAGCAAAACTGGCATGACAAAGAACTTTATAATCTCATTAAGGAAGTGTTGCTAGGAGTGGCTAGTGAGATCACAAGAATACTACTGTAGAAGCTAATACACACTGTCAATGCATAAATTAATGTAGTGTGTAAAGAAGAAAAGGGAAATGTGTACATTTCATTTGTCATGTGTAAATATTTTAACTTTTCATGCCATTTTCAATCTCTTCCTAAGTTTGGAAAGATAAACTTCCAATAAGGAACTGGGATTTCTTATTTACTCATTGGCAAATAAATTATTTACAGATTAAAACAGCAGGATGGGAAATCACACATTAATATGTTTCCTGAAGCTTCTGGTGAAAAAAGTAGGAATAATTACAAGAAAAGTTTGGTGGTGGTTTGTTAGCATCCTGTGTTGTTTAGATTTAGGTGTTTTAGTTTTTACAGAAAAAAGATGTCTCAACAGGTATCATGATCAGGATTTCTTGGACAGTAGAAACTAGCAAAAATTCCCAAAATTTTAGCGAAGCATTCCCTTTGCTTTTAGTAATTCTTCAAATGAGGGATTTAGCATAGTAATTAATCTTACTAAAATAGTAAAAAGCTTAAGATAAAATAAATAAAATAGTCTATATCTGAATCTAAATATTTCTGTATCTTTCAGGAATAAGTAAGTAACTTATACAACAGTGTTGGTTTTGCATTGGAGCAACCCATGAAAGTGATTTTTTCTGAGAAGAGCTGCTGAGAGCTTTCTCTGTGCCTAGCAAAAAATACGTGAGTAGAACTAATAACGGGGCATGTGCTCTGACTTGCAGTGTCCTTAAGACAGGTAATAGCATATGTCCAAATTAATCCTGTCTGGGCTAAAATAGCCCAAATAACAAAGCTTTTTTTTCGGCTGGTCTTTCAGATGCTTCTACCAGACTTAAAAAGATGGAGAAATTACATGGCTTAGTCAGAATCAAGTAAATCTCCCTTTCTCAATGGAACATGAAATACATTTCTTAGTTGTTTTCTCTGATTTTCTTGATAAAGGGCACGAGGCCCAGTATAGAAACCATCACTAAAAGTATTCCTTTCTGTGATTATTGACATCCTCACTGCACATATCTCTTCAAAGTTGGTGATGTCTTCTCTGTAATTTTCTTGATGTCTTCCAATCATGTCACTGGATTTATTGGTCTTTATTTAAAGACTTTATTTAAAGACCAATAAGTGCAGTGGTTTCTCTGCATCTGAGAATGGGGCAGCCGTTTCATGGGCCTGAGGCTGAAAGGAGGCTTCCCTTAGTAGCCTTGTCCCTTAACATTTTCCATTCACGGTATTCTGCTTAGCAATTTGTCCAGAGTCAATATGGTCATGGCCACGATGAGAAGGAGGATTCCTTGCAGATGAGACTAGATTCTCTCTCAGTTTTTTAAGATTCTAACAAACAGAAAAAAAGCAGAAGGACATAGATGGTTTTCAGGTAATACATGCAGCAAACTAAAATTTATTTTTTAGTACAGAAGAATGGTTATCTAGTTTTGAATAATGGGGAGAAGAGCAACATTGGTTTCTTTGATTCTCTAGCTTTTGGGACTTATTAATGATGCTGTAGAAGGAAGAGAATGACATGGCAATGCTGCCCAAGTACTGAAAAGAAGAAGGGACGTGAGTGAACAAAATGGTTTCCTGTAAATTGTCTGAGCCCTAGCTCCCTAATAATGACTTTAATAGGATCAGAGTTTTATTATGAGTTTATTGATAAGGTATGCTGTAACAAAATTATTTTGTAATGATGAATTAAATGAACATATCAGAATGTACAGCCTTGCTATCAAAAGGATAGCAGACTATAGGATTAAAAGCTAGACAATTCAGAATAGGAGTCAGTAATTAGTAGGCAGGTGGTTTTTTTTCAGTGACTGGCCTTCTTTCTCTTGCTGCTCACTTCTTCATGTGTACAATAATGGTTTGCAAATACAGATTTTTGGGGGAGGTAGCAAGAGGAACAGCTGGTTTTTTGATGCAGGCATTGGTACCTAATGAATTTTCCGCTGAGCAAGTTTAACCATAATTTTTAGTTTAAACGTATTCTTTATTAATATGGAAAGGTGCAAAATATTTTCATAGTTTTTACTCTTTAGCACAGTTAGTATAAAGAAAAGAGGGCAGTCTTTTCTTCCTTGGTAGAATATTGATGAAATGAGGGTGGATGTCGCATGGTTGTATGGAATGAATTGAATTGTGTGGGTTGACAACTCTATGACAGAAATGACGGAGAAATTCAAGTATACTTGATAAATCACTTCCTGGTTTTGTAAGCAGTCATCCTGGGTTTGGTTGGGATGGAGTTAATTTTCTTCTTAGTACTGTTTTGGATTTAAAATAAGAATAATGATGATTAACACGCTGGTGTTTCTGTTGTTGCTAAGTAGTGTGTACCCTAAATCAGCTTCCTCTGCTTTGCCAGTGAGGAAGTGCATAAGAAACCATGAGGGAGCAAAATCAGGAGAGGTGGCCCAAATTGGCTAAAGGCACATTCCATACCGTAAACTCATGTCCAATGAACTGAGGGGGCTGGGTGGGAGCTGATCATACAGCTTGAGGACAGGCTGGATATCAGCCAGCAGCTGGTGAGCCATATTGAATTGTCTATCCCTTTTCTTTCTTGAGGTTTATTTATCTCTCTTTTTTTTAAGTGTCACTTTTGTTACAGTTGTTTTTGTTATTGTTATTATTAAAATATTTTCATTTTATTTGGGTTTATAGATTTTTTTCCTCAGTTCTCCCCAGCTCACTCTGTGGTAGAGAGTGATTGAGCAACCGCATATTACTTAATTGCTGACTGGGATTAAACTATAACAGCATGATATTGTCTATTTTTATGAATTACAACTCAGAGGAAAAGATCATATTGCTCTTCGTGTCTACTGTGCTTGGCATTGTATTTTATTGTATTCAGAATTTAAGTTGTTTTCTGACAAAAAATTCTATTTGCATTATGTCTTTTGTGAGTATTATTGTTATTATTTTAAATGTATGTTCGTTGTACCATATTAATCTTGTTCCTGAGAAATAAGCTGCATATAAGGATAATATTGTCTTTTTTGTTGATTCTTATGAGATAATAACATACAGGAATCATTAGCCCAAACGTAATTGAAGCCTGAAACTGTGACATCTGAGAAAGTGTTGTGTGTTTGTAGTGATATGAAGGCTGACTTCCGTTTAAAAGTAAGCTGCTAGCAGATGTTTAGAACATTGTTCTTTTTCATTAACAATGTGAGTCAAACCCTGAATACTTGACTAGGAAAACAACTTCCTGCTAAGCTAGTGGTATCACAAATCTGCCATGTTTGCTAGGCTATTGGGTTACACCGGGCCACTAACAATTCTGAGTGTTAAATAAATTTCACTAAGTGTTTTATCTTTTCATTTAGTGCTGGGGGAAAAACCAAAAAGAATTTACATTACACTAAATTCAGATTCCTTTTTTTTTTTGTCTGACAGTGAAGTTCTGTCCTACCCCATGAAAATCTTTATCAATTTAAGTGGTTCAAGTAAGAAATATGAGGAAATGTGAATGAGGTGCTAGATTCACAAAGCTAATGGCAAAGAAGTGATCGTCCTCCTCATTGAAGTTTGTACCTTCAGGTGTAAGTCACCAAAAGTGCATGAGGAAGTTGTTATTCTTTTCCTCAGGAGGTGTGACTTTAATACTTTAACCTAAATTAGTGTCCTAGCTACCAACAAGTATTATAAGGTGTCTTTGTTAGATACTGCTCCTTTATCTTCCCTAATAAATAAAGCTAGGAAAACTCAGTAGGTCAGTGAACCTCAGCATCAGACTACAGCATTATTAGTGTTTTATAAAATTAAAACAGTTTCACAAAAATGAATATGAAAGACCCAAATCAGAATTATATATAGTATTTTTGTGACTAGAAAACTTACTTGTCAGATGGGGAGCTTCTGCTGAGTTCATTTTCTATTTAATTTATTAACAAGTATTAGAGTCCAGATTTCACAGGAGATGCAAGTAATCACCTTGAAAAAGGGGATTTCAAAGACACCACTGAAGTCAAACCCATTTACCCCAGAAAAAAAAGGCTTGTATACATAATAAAGTGCTACTATAAAAGATCATTTCAAAATACCATTATTTTTTGAACTCCTGCTTACATGAAAACTGAAATGATAATTAAAAATTATATTTTCTTTATTAACTTGTCTTTTTAAAGTAACATTTTTTATAACTTTGCCCTTCTTTTCTTTTTAACAGCACCTTCAGGCTTGAAGGAATATCTATATTTGGAGGCACGTCAATTAATTTGCGTATCAGATTCATCATTGTGACTTCTTGCAGGCCAGATCTGAGAAGTAACCAGGAAACCTGACCCTTAGTGGAGAATGGAAGAACCCTTGAAGTCAGAGCACAACTGAGCACTAGTGTAATCTGCATTGAATCATCTTTCTCAGATCTGACAGCTACAAGCTGAGTCCTGGCAACAGCCACAGCCTTAAATTCCATTGAGTGGGAAAGAAGGATAAGAGAGCTCAATGTTTTGCCCCGTTGCAGAAACTGCTGTTTCCAGGCCTAACACCTGAGTCCTGTGCTGAGCAACGAGAGTACCAAACAAGGAGTTTTTTATGGGTACAGCCAGCATCAACAAATATTTCAATATGTAGCCAAAAGGAAAAAGGAAGCACTTAAGTAATATCAGAAAATGGATGCATTTATTGTAACAGAGAAATGTTACTGTCCGTGGGGAAGAAGACCTCTGTCGTCCCTTGTATATATTCAAAGCCATACAGGAACAGGGCATAAGTGAAGTCACTTAAAAGGATGCTGTCTCCTGTCCTCCACCCGACTTTGAGGAAGTTCCACTCTTAGAGATTGCATCTCGATGCACTTCTGTTATTTGCACTGTCACTTCCATTCAGGGTAATGATGTGTGCCACCATTTGCACAGATGACCCCAGGAGATTTTTGACCACAACAAGCTATACTTTGCCAGGGCTCCAAATGGAATTAAAAAGTTAGAACTGAAGAAAGACATTTATGCTCTCTTTTACTATGGGGATCTCTTCACAGAAAGGATTATGGTCCTTTCTTAGGATGAAATAAATACATGCATATACATACATATATACATATGTATATATATGAAAAAGCAGCAACATGATAAGGTGTATTTAAAAAGGGGATATAATCTTTTTTAATAGCATCCATTTTTTTTATCATATTAGCAGCCGAGAAGTTTAAGCTATCGAATTATACATCAAAAAATGTTCCTGTTGAACATTGACATTTAGTCCCAGTTACTGCTAAAGAAGTCATTTGTAATATGTACTTGACATAAAATTTTTCTAGCCATTTGTCTATACTTCATGGAGAAATCTAACAGACAAGCAACATTTTCAGTTTATTTTTCTAAATAAATGTGTTGTTTGTATTATTTGCAGTCACTCATTTTGGCTGTTTTTCATTATCTCCAAAAGTGATTTAAAGACAGAACCAAAACACAGGGATTGTTTGTTCTTGTTAAGCTGTAATGATTTGCTGAATGAAAGCTTTAATATAAATACTGTAATTTGTAAAATGATGAAGTATATTTATATAGGCAAATATGTATGGAAAACAAAAGGAGGTATTTTAACTCTTAATTTCAGAACATAGTTTATTTTAATATCCACAGGAAGAAATTAAATATATAATGGGATAGGGTTTTTATTATCAATGAGTTTTACTAAGTGAAAATTTGGATGTTTAAGAATGAAATGAATGTAGTCAAATAATGGTGGTTTCCCAAATTATAAAAAGACCTTTTGCCAGTTGTCTCATTTTACTGAAAAACTGATTTAATCATCGGGGGTTGGGTTTTTCTGGGGGGGTGTGTGTGCTAAGGTTTTTGTTTGGTGTTTTCTTTGTTTTGGCATACTGACAGGACCATGAATTTGATACTATTTGCTCGTAATTTGAAAAGCTACAGAATAAAAGATTGTTTCTTAGAACAATCTACAGTTTGCAGTTAAGAAGAGTCATTGTTATCAAACTAATGCAGTGTTTTGTTGTAGAGTTATTGAACATTTCAATGCTAGAGCTGTTTTGAATAAATTTTTTTTCCTTTTTTTCTTAGTCCATTAGCCTATGTGTAATTCAAAGAGAAAAGTAATGCATTTGGTTCCCAGTTCACTTAAATAATTTGTCTTAAGTCCAGTTATATGTATCTGATTTTTAAAAAGCTGAATAGCTTTTTGTTTTTTTCCAGTTCATCGCTTTATGGAAGCATTTTAGTGCTCACTAACAGAAAAAATACCTTTCAACAACAGAAATAATTTTCAAAAAATCTGTGGGTTAACCTTGTGAAGGGCAGATGTCTTAAAAATGTGTTGCTCTGCTCCAATGTGCTAACAAGTGTAATGCGTGTGTGTTTGTGTGTGCGTGTGCACACATGGCACCCTCACCTGCTCATGAGTGAAATGCCAGCTCTGCTGAAGTAAGTGCCACAAGTCCTGTTACTGGAAAAGATGCTCTTGCTACTGTATTCTTTGGTGAAAGACCTGACCTCTGTCTTTGCTTGTGACTCTGAAGCCATAAACAGCTTTTGAAGTTTGTCAGGAAATCAGAAAATTAAGTAAGTTTATGTTAGGCTCCCTCATTTGGCAAAAATTGGGATGATCTTATGATTTGACTCTTTTTATGAAAGTTAAGTGGTCAACTTCCTTTGGTGCAATGGATAAATGAAACCTTTGTATTTGTTAAAGAATGATGTCTGTGTTTTGTTCACACACAATTCAGCTTTTGGCTTATAGTGTTCTTACTGTGATGTCATTCCTGTGTCATTAGAATAAGTTATTTGGACACATAAGTGGCATGGGCTTGGTTTTCCTCCTTTTTAGGATGATCAGTATTTTAAAATTGGAGAGCTTCTTCTTTGAGACAAGTATTCAGTTGTTTAAGAAGGGGACAACATTATTGAAACAATAAGAAAATTTCAGAATAATAATTCGAACACTTCCATCATTGCCTAATAATAACACTTGAAAAAGCTCTTATTTTTGTGGACAAAATGCATTCACCTGTATTTGAAAATAGCCCAATAAAAATCCAGTGGAATAATTTGTTACTACTTGCAAATACTTTTCTGCTATGCTGAGTTCTAGATCAGCTTGTGTGTAAAATTTTTATTGCACAAAACCCACCTAAAACAATGCTCAGTTTTCTTTAGAAAAATACATGAGATATGAAAAATAATGATTTTGTCTCAGGAGTGGTTTTATGTAATTTGTGCAAGGCAAAAATGATGAACAGATACCAACATGTAGGCGTAATTTAAGTGACAGATGTAATTGGAAGATAACACTGCAAACCACAGGTCTCATTAATCACATGCTGTTATTTGCACCTCTGCTTAACTGGGACTTCATGCTGGAAAGTAAATTTCAGTGTGCATGCACACTCATACAGTGTTATGTATCATGTCTTATTTTACTAGCAGTGTCACTGGGAGAAATTCAGAAATTTCTTGATTTTTGTAGATTTAAATTAAATCCTTAGATAAGTATTCAATATTGGATATAAATTGAGATGATGTCTGTATATTGCGCAGATACTCCCATCAGATAGCATTTCAACACAATTTCAGAAATTGCTGGCAAATAATTATCACTGAAATTTCGTAGTTTAAAACCAGAGGAGGTAATTATATTATCTGTTGAACAGCAAAAAAATTGTGGTATTTCCGTTACGTTCATCCAAGCATACTGACAAGACCAGCAGAACTTTTTCACCTAAGATGACTTTTCAGCAACTAATGGGTCCTTTTGTGGGTATTTGTGTCGTGCATATAAGAAAGGCCTACAGAAATAGTTGTGGCGTGATAGTGCGTTGTTTCCTTAGCTGGCATCTGAAAAGGCACCTGGAGCAGCCAATAGGCTTGAAAGGATGAGGTGTGCAAAACAAAATGCCGACTGTTCTAGACTTGTCTACAAGGCAGAATTTCAGCACTTGAAAGTTTTAAAAGGCAAGGATCACCATCTTTCATGAGAAAAATTGGGATATGTTAAAATAGCTCTTTTACAGAGCGGAAGGCAAAGATTATGAAAACCTGGTGATCAGCAGGGTGATATAAAAGTGTCCCTCTCCTGACAGAGCTGCTCCGAGTGTCACATGTTGAGAATGTCCCCAAGGGACAGGGTTTTTTTCCCCCTCTGATCAGTGATGTGCTGGGTACATAGCGAGGCGGTGATGCTGTTACTGAAAGCTGGCCACAAGACAGTGGTGAGCTGTTGTCTGAGGAGGGCTGGGGGAAGGACAGCCACCCTGCTAGGGAGGAGGCTGTTACTGAGACCGGATCGTAGAAGGAATCTCAGAGGACTGCTGAGACTGAATCAATGATTTTCATGAACTGGACTGTTGAAGATGCCGTGAGAGGGGGAAAAAGGGGATGTTGTTCAAAATACTTCTCTCTCTAGATTCAATGTCCTTGCAGATCTGCAAGGAAGCCATGAAATCTCCCCACAGCTGGGCTGAATTTCAGAAAAGATAATTATAAACAAGGACTCCTGTTCAGGAGAATCTGGAAGGAATAGGGTAAAGTCATGGCAGATGGCATAGAGACTATTCAAGTTATTCTTGAAGGAAGAGAGTAAATACATTCTCTTAGCTAGAAAGGCTTGAGAAAGGGTAAAAGGGAAACCACACGGGTAATCAGCAGGGTATCAGAGGCTACTGAGGGCAAGATGTCCTTCAGATAGCTGAAGATTTTTAAAGAAAGTGTAAGGACTAAATGTAAGACTAAATACAAATTTAAAAAGAAAAAAAAAACCCAAACAACAAACCCAGAGCAACATTAATCAAATCAACTCAAAGATACTTAAGATATTTCTCAATTAAAATAATTGAAAGAAACTAGAATTAAGAAATTCTGTTTCTGCAGCAGAGCAGAGGGAAGTCTGGGAGACCATCTGTAATGCTGAAAGATAATCAAGGAAAACAGAAGCACTTGCAAGAAGCTTTAGGAACAAAATGGTCAGAACACTTTAACTCTGCTCGTGCTGTGGAAGAACTTTTGTAGGTTCTCACACATTATTTTTTTTTTTTTGTGGGGGAGCTCATATGAAGTCATGGTTTGCCAGTTTGAGGTGGTGCAAAGCAAAATGAAGGGATATAAAGCTAAGATTTTTAAAGACACTCTGGGATGAAGTAGCCAAATCGTGCCTGTGGAATGAAATTCTTTGTTTGAAGTTATTTTGATAGCTTTTGAGATGTGAGATTGCAACTATGTTGCCAGTTTTATATTGAAAGAGTATGGTCCATTAAATCAGTATGAGGCAAAAGGGTTCAAACTTTAATAATGTCTCTCTAAAAAGAGCTGGAACACATCTAACGGTGTCAATATTACCAAACACCACAGGAAATTGCACAGATGGCTAAGAGAAAACACAAAAGAAACTGCAGCTGGCTAAGAGGAAAGTTCCTGAATTCATAAAAAGATGAAAAATATTGGTGAAAATAGTGATTTTTGTGTCAGTTTTCACAGGCGACAGAGGCCAAGAGTGAAGTTCCAAGGGACATATTCTGTGATCCATGTGTCTCAAAATATATTTGAACATGTGAATATGCTGGAAAAGTAGTATATAATTATGTGGCGAATTTGGTGATCATACTAATAATAAAGGTGGTAAATAGGGGAGATCCTGAATGACTGACTAAATTAATTTTATTAAAATTAAAAATTAAATTGAATGAAGATAAATATAAACTGATATTAAAACAATTTTATATTTTATATATTTCACTTAGCTTTAATTTAGCAGTTAAATGTTTTTGTGAAATTGTTGGTCTTGTGCTTAGGAGGGCGGAAAAAATGGAAGTATGCAGTTAACATTTATTAGGAAAGCAGTAGAGAAAATAAGTGTACATTGCACACTTCATTGTATGCAACAGATATGCAATAGCCTAATATGATATTTAACTTTTTAAATACTATGCCCAGTTCCTTGACTGGAAAACAAACAAGCAAACAAACAAACAAAAAAAGTGTGATCAAACTGAAAACAAAAAATGTGATCAAACTGAAAAAGCTTCAGAGAATGAATGAAGAGGTAGAAAAATAAAATGGTACAATTTGATTCTGTCTGTGAAGTGACAGCAGGTAATAATTCTTCTGCTCAACAGAGGTGTGAAAGAGAAGTAACGTGACAAGATCATGAATGGCATCGAGTGTGTAACAGGGGTCATCAAACAAATCCAGCCACTGGGAAGCTCAAAAATGACACAAAAGTGTTTATTGAAGCAATGTGGAGGGAAGCTGTGGAACTCCTTCACTCAAAACATATTGCATATGCTGAAAGTTTATGAGAATGAGGGACTGTGAGAAGAAAGGGAAAAATAGTAATTGAGAGTTGCTAAATGAAGTGATCCTGATTTTGCTTCTAGTGAAGACACATTTGTGTCAGGGTGAGTATAATGAAGATTAATTTCTACATGTGTGTTCTGGATCAATGTCAGCTACATTTCCATTTACATAAACTGAGACCAGGGAGCAGGAAATTCTACTTTTGCAACGTGTACTATGTACTTTACAGAGGCACAAACAAATTAGCAAAACCAGCCAAGAGCTTTCTCATCGAAGGCATAGGAAAAAAAATCTTTAAGATGGGTAAAGGATGATGTTCTGGGGGTTATGTCATTATTGAAAATTCACCTGCTCAGTAATGTGGTACATTGAGGTTTATCTACTGAGATTTAATAGACAGGTGTAGTTATTAAGAAGACTAATGTCAAGCAAGAGATTTATGTTTCAGGAAGGAAAACAATCCCAAATTAAAAAAAAACAAAACGAAACAGTCTTTTGATTAGTGCTGATTACATATTTCTTTAAAATAAACATATGAATCTGTTTGTTTCCTTAATTTTGTCTCTGAAATAAATGTCCTTTACCAGCAAATATAGTTGCATTGAAAGTTGTGAGTGGAAACCACCTGGATAATCAGATTGAGAAACAGATTTTGAGAATCTGAGCCCCACATTGATCAGACAAACTCCCTTTGAATTACCTATATTTGGATAGCTGGGGAGTTTTCACTCATTTCCACCAAACTGACAGCAATTGGGCATATGACAAACCCATTATTTATAGTGGAGACTTTGACACTTTATTTTTTTAGAGAGATTAATACCTAAAATATATTACTAGAAGACCCAGTCAGGATTTAAAATCCAGGATTTAAAACTTTTGAAAATTAAATTGCTAGACAATCTAAGATTATAAATGAACCAAAATCTATATATAATGTGGAATGCAATGAAATTTATTTGATCTTGCCTATTATTTTTTTCCATTTAAACAGATTTTGCAACAGCAATAAATATATTGTGGAAAAACAATTGTACAATAAGGTCTTTTTCCTAGAGAAAAATCTTTTAAGTTGTTGTATCTGCAAAAGTGCATAATTTCTAATTATTGTAATTCAGTGAGCAAAATATTCATTACTGTTGTGACTATCACTCTTACAGTTGTAGTGCTATTGATGAAATAGGACAGTACATTTGGTTTTAAAATTGTTTTTCATCTATTTCTAGAAAAAATGCTTGCTTCTTCTCCAGCTTCTCTGTAATGCTCTCTGCTTTCATATTACTAAAAGAGACTTCTGCTTAGCTCATTCCTCTGTTTTCAAACCACAGTTGTCACTGTGACATTATAAAACAAACTTAATTAATCTGCTGGGAATTAATTTCTGTTGATCGTATGCCCTCTTCTTTTTGCTGAGCAGGAGATATTGCGGGATGGTTAACAGGCTTATTTTAGTTCAGTTATTTGTACTGATTTTATCTTTTGTTAAAGTAAATGCATAGTATTTGTGTGCAAAAGCTAACTAAGGACACCATCTTTACTACAGGCTGTTTAAACAGAGATTTCTAAGTTAATTTAGAATATCTTGTAAATGGATGAGAAGTATTTCCATCTGGCTGGTTATGGCTTTGTTCTTTTTGAACTACCCATGTGTTGTTTTGAGTGGAATGAATTTAACTAAATGAAATCACTATATAACTCCCTTTTTTTACTTTGCAAAATTATTACTTTTCTGACATTATAGAGGATCCTACCTCACACTTAAACAAGTCTGTAATTAGGATTTAAAATTTCTTCATGTTTTTTATTGTATTCAAGGATACAGTAAACAAAACAATGATAAAATATAGAGTAGCAAAAAGGAGATATTTTCAAAAATAAAACCAAAAAGATAAGCAAATTAAAACATTTGAAACATGCAGCCACAAATGAACTGAAAATGCATTATTAGATATAGCTAAAAGATCTAAATTTTGACATGAAAAAGGAGAAGGCACACTGAACATTAGATTTCTGGAACTGATGCCTGCAGAATCTGAATTAATGAGGGGTAAAATATATATCATCATTTTATCTTCAAACTTTCAAACATTTGCAGTTAGGGCAGATGAAGCTAAACAATGCTAAAAAAGTCTGGTTAGGATGTCTTTCTGGTTAAAAAGTGTTCTGGTTTTGCTTTGGAGGTGATCAGCCAAAGTTTTGACTTCATAACCTTCTCTGGTGGTGCAGCCACACTTTCTGTGTGTACTGGTATTTTATCATGAACACATTTTTCCATACATACAGCCTGGTCTATCCATCTTGCTCTTCAAGGCCACTGTCCCTTCTGTAGTGCCTTCCGTATTGTTTGCTTCTGCTGCAAGGTGTTTATCTCTGCTTCTTCAGACAAGGCCCTTAGCTTTAACCTGAGACAGAGTAAAGATCCATTCTGAATTAAGTGAAGTGTCTAAGAGAGGTGAAAAGTCTGTGAGGCCAAAGCTGAAGGAAGAACTCGCATGCCGAGACAGCAAGGAGACAGAGAAAGAAAAACAGAAAAGACCACAAGGTCGATTTGCCCCCGACTTAGAAATTCCTTTGATAAAGAAGAACTGGTGCTAAATGTCACGCGGAATGAATATGTATGAACTTATTGTGAAACTGTATGCATATGCATTTGGGAGGGAGATAAAAGAAGACCCGAGGTCTTCAGAGGCACGCATGCCTTGTTGGGGGACTTGCGTCCGGCGCGCGTCGTAAATAAACATACCGAGCTTTACAACTTTTATAAAGTTGTGAAGTTTCTTCCTTTCTCCGCAAAACAAACCAGACTGGAAGCAGCCCATCCCACTCACGCTCCCCGTGCCAGTCGTGTTCTTTGGGTGCCCCGCAGCCTCTGCTGCAGGCTCTGCTCCGTTCATGCAGCTCAGGGCAGGAGCACATTGCCGGCCTCGCGGTCAGCTCTCACCCTCGAGTCCTTTCGGGTCCTTGCAGCTCCTTCAGTCGCTCTCCACCGTCTGCATATCCTCTGCCCTAGCTGCAGATCTTGGCCCTTCTGCCTCCTAAGCGAAATCCAAACATTTCCTTAGATCTTGCTGACATTAATTTTTGTCATTTGCCATGTCAGTCACTTTTCTTAGCATCATGTAGAGGTTTGTCAAGTTTGCATTCTATGTCACAATTCAGATCCAGATCCCTCATCCCGTGTTGCGTCATGGCAGTCATTAATACAAGTAGAGCATGATTTGCCTGCTGGTAAATCTCTGTGTGTTGTTCCTGATTGCATTGTTTTCTGTGTGTGCTCAGAAATTAATTCCAAATCAATGCTATTTGTAAACTTTATGGTGTAAAAGGTGAGACTGCTTTTCCAAATGTTCTCTTGTCTCCCTTCTGTCTTAATATGAATATAATATTTGTCTTTTTTCAGTTGGTGAGGACCTTTCTTGATTTCCATGATTTTTAATAGATTATAGTAGCCATGTGTTCTCTGCAGTCACCACCTCTGACCCCTTGAGGTGTCAAGCTCAATTTGATCTGGCATCCTGTACTTAAGTTCAACATTTTTAAGCTAATTCTTGGTCTCTTGTAAGCCTGCATCCAAAATAAGAGAGGTATTTACAGAATATAAAAAGCAGGCTTTGACTGAGGTGAAAATATCATTAAATAATTCCGCCTTTTCCATATAATCTAGCAGTCAATTGGTTCTCCCATTCAGCAGTTTGTATTTTCAGTGAATTTCCTTCTGATATTAGCATACATGTAAGAGCTCCCCCTGTTACATTTATGTCCCTAACTAATTTTAGCCCTAATCAGGTATTGGCCTTTTTATCCTTAACAGAATGAGCAATACTTTTATAGTCTTTCTTTGATTTCTGTCCTTGTTTTCACTTCCTGTATGATTTCTAGCATGTAAGTTCTCTGCGTAATGGTTCAGGCCTTTGACAGAAATTTCTGCTCTACCTGCATGAAAGGGTCCTTTTCTGGACCTGGATTTGGAGCTTTTCCTGAGCTCCAAATAATTTTTCTTTAAAAGTCAGCTAATTATTGTGGATGGTCATTGTACGAGGCTCCAAGGGTATTAATCAGCAATATTCTAGATAAGTAAAAATCTGCTGTCCTGAAAACAAAATCTTCTGTCCAGAAGGCTGTTCTTTGCCTTTCTCCAAATCTTGATCTCATCTTCTCCTGGTCACTGCAACCCAAACTGACGGTCACAGGTGTTTTTCCTCTTTAAGCATCTGGTCAAACAGAGTATTTTGCCTGGCTGGGGCCTAAGCTCACGTTAGAAATTCAAATGCAGTGCTCTGAAGATCTTTCCACGATGCTTAAGGTTTGTATTACTTGTTCAGTAGATTCCACATGGTCAAAATCCCTGTAATGGACCAAGGGCCTCTGATCAAGGGATTCCTTGATACATATGAATAATGTCAAAGAGGCCACCTGAAACAGCTGGATGGATGACTCAGCAGGAAATACTTGGTTGTCAGAATTTTGAAGGGTGTAAATATTTGCTCAAGTTACTGCAGAAAGGCTTTAAAAAAATCTAAAATTTGCAAACATGGAATATTACCTGTTTTGCTGAATGAAGCTTTGAGACTAAAATAGTCTGTCATTCAGGCAAGCCTAGAAATTCTTTTAATATATTATGTAAATTTGCTTTTAATTAATTTGTGCTTAACCCATATGCATATGAAAGTAGATGACTATCTGTGTGGGCAAATCAATACAAAGGGCAGAAAAAAGTTAAATTGCTTGGGACTTGACTTCCACTTAATCTGGATACGTAACAGGATGGAAATATGTGTGTCCTGCTACAGGTATAGCAGGACACACATATTATGTGTGTCACACAAATAATGTGAGAATAAATCATCTTTATACCTGATATATATATATATATATATATATATATATATATATATAGTATAAAGATGATTTATTCTCACATTATTTTTAATTTCTGTTGACAGTATAATGCTAAAGGATTTGCTGACATTAAAATGAGACCTTCTCTCGTTTCTACTACTGTTTTTCCTAGTCAACAGCAGATTGAGTCTTTAATGTGTGTTTGGCTCCTTGTAGGATAGCTCCTGAATTAAAAAATAACTGGGAATTTTTTTTTCCTTTGAGGATCTCAGTAAAGTGTGGGTAGAAAAAGAGCTGAGAAAAAAATAATATTTCTTTCTCATTGTTTGAAATCTATTATGTGAGAAATAGAGTTATCTTCTGAATATACATTGTTCTGCTGCATGAAGCATGAGCAGATGGGAAGCTGATTTAGATTACTCAACTTTAACTAAAACTACCTAAGAGGAATCCTTCATTATTCCACATCATTGAGATAAGTTTTGACTAAACATGGTCATGTTTAAAAAAATTTAGCAATTTAGGGCAATATTCATGGATGGAGCATAAACATTAAAGGTAACAGATACACTTAATTTTACAAGGAGTCTTGTAACACATATAGGAAAAAACAATTTTTTGGCCTTGTTACATTTGCCATAATCAGAAACCACACTGATACTAGAATGAAAGGTTTGCCTAGGTGAATAGAAGATAACAATTTCCTAACTTTTCATATTTTTTCGATTCAAACAAGTTACCATCTCTACTTGCCTGCATTAATGTTTAGCAGGTCTTCTTTTTTAGAATTTACTCTAGCAACTTATTCTGCTTGGGATGAAGCAACCAGTATATTTTTCTTTTGAGAGAATCATATTGACAAAGCAGAGACATGGGCAGATATATTTACTCAGAATATATAACTTAAACATGAGCCTTTCTAAGCTAAAATATGTCATTGAAATTTTTCCAGACCCCCATTAATAGGAAATAGGCATGAGTATAATCCTTGAGGGATGATATTTTAGTTTTGATTGAAACAGGAAATGCAATTTAAGGACATCTCTAAGGAAAGAAGGATTAGGGCTGCAGGCAAAAATATGAAGAACAGAGGGATTTTCAAAAGCTGTAACTGCAGAGGTAATACATTCTGTTCTACCCTCTGGATTCATGTATCTGATGAAAGTGTACTTACTACACAGATACAAAAGGATTAAGATTGCAGTCATCACCTGCTGTTCTTCCTGCTGGGTTTTCATGTACTGATTCATCTTCATAGAAACAATCAGTTTACCAGGGGGATGTCTTGTGGGTTTTTTGCTATTATTATTATTATTATTATTATTATTATTATTATTATTATTATTATTGTTGTTGTTGTTGTTGTTGTTGTTGTTGTTGTTGTTGTTGTTGTTGTTTTAATTTTGCCCATTAGGGATTTAAATATTATGATTTTTTTTTACAATACTATTTATTATGGTGTCTGAAAGCTCTTCTAATTTGATGATGCAAGTATTTTGAAAGTGTTTTATATTTGCTGAGAAGTTTTCGATACCAAGAATACTTTGAAGTTTTTGGATAACGAGAATGTATGCAACCAGATTTATCCCCTTATATTCTTGTCTGTTATTTTTGTTTCAGTGTTAATCAAACCTCATAGTTTTTTTGCATTCATCTATTTTTAGTAAATTTTTTCCAAAATAAGCTCTTTTTTTGCTCAAGCAAGGCAGCATAATGCAATTTTTGTTACAATTATATTTGATTATTTTATATATAGATCTATATTTATAGGAACATATTTTGTGTTGGAGAAAAGTTGCAAAAAATTACAATTCTGATGTTTGAAATTTTTAGACAGTACATTATTTAGTGCCACAAAGATTGCACACACTGATCTTTCATGCTTAGATACTTTTCATTTAGTTTTGGATGGAGCAGTTTTGACATTTATCTTCATTGCCATTGTGCCAAGGGCAATTTATTTTATTTAATATCTTGCTGAAGAATGGAATGACAACAACTATTGGAATCAAGTATTTGACATGATACATACTGTGGTAAAGAGTATTCCTGAGGCAACATTACTGAATCAATAATATTGTACAATGCAAAAAGTAGGATGACTTTCCTTTAGAACACATATGACGATTTTTGTCTATTTCCAATTTCCAATATAGAAAGGATGCTAAGGTTTTTTTTCTGGGCGCTCATAAGACTGCATTTACAGAAATAAATATTTCTCCGAGAGTGCTTATGTAAATCATGATCATCTGAAGGCAGAATATGTTCACTGACAGTTAGAACTGAGGGTCTCAGTCTGACTGTGAAGCACTGAATCCCTGGCTATTTACTCCTTGGAATCCATAATAGTTATTTCTTTGATTAGAGTGTTTTTTGTATAAATAATGGTTAGTGTGCTAATCACATAAGCAAAGCACTCAGAAAGAATCATTTTTAGCATTGCTAAAGCACTGCTGAAGTGCTCTAAATGGCAAATGAAATAAATGTATTTATGAATGAATGAAAATTTGGTTTTGAACACATAAAGAAAATTTCACTGTCATCATAAATGGAAATATGCTCATTTCATGTAAGTACAGTGTCAGCCTTCAAAGCAAGTGCAGGGACTGACAACTTATTTGAGAGAAAGGAAAATGAGAAAGGGGAAGGGAAGGGAAGGGAAGGGAAGGGAAGGGAAGGGAAGGGAAGGGAAGGGAAGGGAAGGGAAGGGAAGGGAAGGGAAGGGAAGGGAAGGGAAGGGAAGGGAAGGGAAGGGAAGGGAAGGGAAGGGAAGGGAAGGGAAGGGAAGGGGGAAGAGGGAAGGTGAGGAATCATTAGAATGGAAGACTGGATGTCTTGCTAAAGGTCAGAGTTTCAGGCATTGGCAGGAAAAAAAGTCAGTCCAAAAAATGTGACTTTCTGGTAGTTAGCAATTATGCATACAGACAGGATTGTATACCTTTAATTGCACCTTTAGTAGCTTTTCAGAGGCTAAAAAAGTTTAAATACATAAATAGGCCTCCTCTTTTCATATTCTGTATAAAAAGAATTCTGGTGCCTCAAAGTCCACATCCACATTTTCTAGAGCATATTTTCTTATGTCTTATGTACTGCTGGAATCCAAGAACCTCAGAGAAACCCATAAATCATTTGGGAGAAACTAAGCTCTAGGCAAAGGCAAATTATTTAACAGTATTTCAGAAAGATAAATATAAGGACATTATTGAAAATGACATATATAGTAACTAGGGTCTTCTGTAGACATAGAGAGAAAACTCTCTGGTTGAATCTGAGAAATAATATGTCTTAATGGATAAATGTAGGATAAAATGAAGGCAAAAATTAAAAAGTGTGTGGCTTCAAATAGTCTGGATATAAAGGCTTTGACTCAATGTGCACAGGAGGGCATTTTGGAGAAACTAAATGGAAGAGCAGTAACAGCACCCAGAAACAGAATATGGAGACTGTCTTTGTCAGCACTGAGGGATGGACCAGTGGGAAAAGTAATTAAATTAATAAATTTAAATTAGGATAGTAATTAAAAGACAGATGGGGAAGACAAGCCTGTTTGAACAAATAGAATTTTTCTTCAATCTCAATTCCACCAGAAAAAAACCCGAAAACTGATAGCACTACATTTTCTACTAATTGAAAAGCTCTTTGAGACCCCAGTGTTTATTTACACGTTTGAGTTCTTTGGCTATGTTGATAGATTTTGCTCAATTTATTTTGATATTTGGCCAAAGTATACATATCTGTTCTCACACTGCATGTACCATATAGGAACCAGAGTATTAAATTTCATTTTTTAATATGGTTGTGCTATTATTGTTTGGAAATAAATCATTACTATTTACTTTCTCATATCCAGATTTCCTACAGTGACAGCTAGGTGCTGGATTGTATTTTTTCTTGTGATTTGCTACTGTAATATAACTCTGAAGCTGCATTTTTACGTGCAAGGTGAGAGTGGATTATCAGAGGAATAACAATCAGCGTCACTATTTTTGCAAGACAGTAGCACTGATCACTACTACTTTCACAACCTGAAAAAAAACCAAAAACTCCCCACCAAAAAAAGGAAAAAAGGCCACAAAAAGCCCCCAGGCAAACAAACCCCATACCAAACCAAAGTCCAAACAAACTGCCAGCCAAAAGGAAAAAAGAAAAACAAAACAAAAAAACCCCAGGATTTTTAACTGTCCTGCAACATAGGAGATGGCATTCAGGAAGTAGTAACTCTATCCATCTCTCTTAATTATAGAAACTTTAATAAGATAAACTATGCATCTTGATGCATACCTAGATATAAAGGCAGAATTGGGAAATACTGAAGTATATACCCCTGAATAAGGAAATACGGGTCAAAGAAAAATCCTCTGGTTTTATCTCAGTTATATTTATACCATTTAATCTGACTTAACTTTAAAAATACTCAATATTTTATCACATCTGTAAAAGGTAATTTAACATCAGCTGTTCCGAATGCCCACAAAAGCCTTTCAGCAGTGTAGCAGCACCAAGCAGTTCATCACTCTCTATGTTTCACCTCCAAGAAAGGATTTGGGTTCATGGGCAGCAGTTTAAAATTGATGGAAGGATGTGCACCCGAGCATCAGGCCCTTTATGTAAGTATGAAGAAATTCTTACAGTTCGAGAGCTTGTAGGTCTACCATCAAAGTAAATTCTTGGTATGTGAAAGTATTTGGAGACTAATTTTAATATTACTTAATTAAGTCATATTGGAATTGACCTAATATACCAAGCAAGACACTTTTCTGGTGTATGTTTTGACAAATTTAAAGTACATAACAGTCACTCCCAGTTGTTTTACAAATCTACTCTCTGACCTACCTCATATTACAAATTTACCTATTTACAAATTAGCCACCACACAATAAAATAATTATTCTGCTCTCTTCCTTTTTATTCTATCTAATTACGGGTTTGTAAAGAAGAACCTGTTAATTTTCCAGGTCCTGTTGGGAAAAAAAGTTTCCAAAGCAATAAAATTTGAGTCCTGGTTTATTGCTAATTTTAATCAAAAACACATTTTGCTCACAATTGTCAAGATAGCAGCTACACACTTGGTGCAAAGTTACAACATGTAGTGCACCAATGACACGTGGGCATTTGAGTCAGGATGGGAACTTGATGAACCTAGGCAAAACGAGGTCCTTTTCTGTCTGTCCCTAAATGAGTGTTGGCTCTCTTGTGGCTGTTTTTGTCTCTGGAAGATTTTCAAAATCACTTCAATTTTACGTTTTTTTTTTGTTTGTTTGTTTTTTTTTTTTTAATATGACATATTCTGTCAGTAAGGAACAGCTAAAAAGCCATGATTGAATGTGAGAGTAAAGAACTTGCACTTTTTTAGACCAGTGAGATTCCACAGTCATTTGGAGATTTCAAATCAGGAGTCCACTAGAGCCCAAAATAATGCACCATTTTGGTGATTAAAAGCATGCATATTCTATTTTGCTGAATTAAGAGACTTCAATAATTCTAAACAGGATAAATTTGAGGTGTTTTTCTTTTATGCTACAGAAAAAAAAAAAAAAAACCTTTTAATCAAAATGTTTTCAATGACCTGAATGTCACTGATATTCTGATGACAGTGGACACTAAAGCATCTTGCTCCTACACTGAATAAAGTAGGTAAGAAAAGACTTATTCAGACGAGGGTATGTACTGGCTCCCTGTGCATCACAAATAGCTATTTACAGACAGCTCTGAAAGGCTGCACCTCTTGTCTCAGTCAAATGCATGCCTTCCTGTTTAAAAGGTGTTTCTCATTTTCTTTTATTTTTAAAGTGTTTTTAAACAATCTAACTTTGACATTAATACTGAACTTACTTTAAATGCAATTGCAAATTATTTTTTAAATACCCTACTCCACAAACCTAGGACATCATCATCCTTTTATTAAAAAGAGTTTATCACATGCTAAAACCTCATTATGTTCCTACATAAATCTTTTGGTGTAGTAACAACAGCAATCTTTTTGTTGGCTTTGAGCCCTTAATTTCACTAAAAGATTAGTAATAGAACTGTAATATAGTTTCCCTCTACAGAGAACAAAACTGAAAGCATATGTGTTGGAGACTTTGCAGTGAGTGTACAATAGAGCCATAATAAAATCTGTCATTTCAGTGTGCAGCCAAGGTACTTTGTTTCACCAATGTAAGAAGAAAAGAGGCAGAGGCAGTTGCTGTGGTGTGACAGCATGGAAGCTGTGTGTTTCAGCCTTGTTTCAGGCTGTTTAGTGTTTCTCAAGCATCATCTCAAAATTGTGATCAATAGAGCATTTTCTGGTGCTCTGTGCAATGTTATCTCATTAAAGGATGCTGGTATGGTTCCTGGATTTCCGCTGCTGAACCGCCTCTTAAGACAGCTTAAACCACATAGCAAACTTGCTTAATATCTCTTTTTCATGCTAAAAATTGCTTGGTCATTTCGAAGATGTGAATAGCATCAAGCAGTCCCCCTTTTAGGATGTAAACTGTCAACCAAAACACTTTGCAGTTCATCACTACCATTCCTAGAGCAGAAGAATTTTTACCTTCTTAAGTTCTTAGGAAGCACATCTGTTTTGGTGTGTTCTTTATGAAATGGTCTATTTCACCAAGATTAAAATGTTTAAGATGCTCCTTTTCTCCCTGAGTGCAGAAGGTTCAGAAGAGGCCATTGACAAAATGCTTAAAGAAATAAATCACCTGATTCACTTTGGAATTGCCATTCATTGCTTAAAAGGATAAATGTTTCATCCCCAATACATGATATTTTGGTCAGGTTATGAGTGTGCTTTGGAAAGAGTTCTCATTGACTTCTAATCCTGTAGTTAAAGTTTACCCAGATACAGCATCAACTATTATTCTTGGGAGCAAAAAATTTTGTACCCATATTTTAGTTCTGCAGGTGGTTTTGCTTTTTATTTTTAAAGTCAACATGCAAGAGCTTATCTGGCAATATTCAGTATAACTGCAGCTTTTCAGACACTGAGCTCTACTCACAGGACATTTTCAGTGTAAAAGTTTTTTTCTTTTTTTGGTTTCTGTGTGGTCATTCTGTGCCCTGGAGTAATGTTGTCCCAAAAATCAAATATCTACAATTGTTCCTTGTGGCAAGGAGCTGGAACACTGCACCTAAATTCAGTTTTCCCCAATGTTCTGCTGTTTCCAAGCCAGGATGAAGTACAAATTCATCCATTTACAAGGAAATAGAACCAAAATATTGGAAGTTACCTGTTTCAGTTCTTTCTATTAAAATAGAGAGTGGAAATTACAATAGTTTTTAAAATAATACTAAGGACTGAAAAGAGGGCAAGGCTTCTTCCTTATTTATTATTAATTAAGTGTATTTCAGTGAAGAATATTGCTTTGAGACCATTCTACATCTTAATACAACTTTAAACACATAGCTATGGAATGAAATGTTTAGCAGGGATGAAGCAAAAGTAATGTAGTTGTATCTGCTGTGATTTAGCACAAAGCACATTGCTCATAAATCAATTAAATTATGTTAGTCATCCTATTGAGAGCTCAGAATAACTCTCTTTATATCCTAGATGATATAATAGATTCCAGGAGGGAATGGGATGTGGCACAGTAAAGCAGAGGGCATAGAAAGAAAAATTTGACATCTGCATGCTGTTACAGTGAATCTGGTAGCTGGTCCTGACTTTGTAATCAAAGGTCCTTCATTCCCAAAATTTTTGTGCTTTTCAGCAAACCTTGCAGAACAGGCATTAGTATTTTACTCTGCGTTTGATCTTTTTAGTCCAGATGTGTTTATTTCAGAGTTTGGGTTGTTTTCTCTGTAGCAGCCAGCCATAACAGCTCAGATAAAATCCAACCCGTCCATTAAATCTCTGTCTAAAACATCACAAATTAAAAAGCAGCTAGCAGTAATTTTAAAAAGCACAGGTCTGGCCCTGACATGCTAATCTGTGCAGATTTAAATGAGTATAGGCTTTAGGTTTTCATTGAAACCTTGGGAGAAAAACACACATACTGTTAAAATTCTTCACCTTTTGCTCAAAGCTTGTCTTTACTGAATCAGCTGGCCATGTGGATTTTAAGGTTCCACTGGTTCTTTTATTTTAATTTAACTTCATGTTCTTCTCTTGGTTTCTTGCATAGCTCCCTGAGGAAACAAGGCCTATGGAATTGTGTTATCTGCTTCCACGTTTCACTTTTGGAATTCTTGGCCATAACCAGACACATCTGGCTCCAGACAAAGGGCTCGAGGAGTGAAGTTTCCAAGCTCCATAGACAGAGACAGCTGCAGCCACCTCGATAGGCAGGTAGGGAAAGAGGTGGGGGAAGCATTAAAAAGGCAAGCATCCCAAATTTTGAAGTTTGCAATATGACTCTGGTTAGATGTGGCATTCCAGTGGAAATTAAACTGGAAAAATACCAGTATGTTATTGTCAATTCGAATCAACCTATGCCACATTTTTTGTTAATTGCATTAGCCTCTTTTTATTCACCGATGTCATTACAGTTTCCACATTAAGAGTAAGCAGAGAAAATACTGACATGCAAATCAAATTCTTTTGTCTCCTAAGGGAACAAAACAATTGTTAGAATGATGTGATACTATTGCACGCTTCTTAAACTTCCAGCTCAAAACACTGCAATGCTCAGATAGAAACAAATTCACCTCAGTTAAGATGTCCTTGCTAGCCCATTTCAGTACCCATTCCTATTATTTTAGCCAAGAGTCATAAAATCAGTTCACATAAAAATAATAATAAGTATATCTAAGTTTGTATGATTTCTTGTACAAAAATGTCTTACGAAAAAACCTAGATGGGTTGGAAATAGGAATGTAGATGAAGACTGGAAGTTATTTATATGGTAATTTTCCTTTATCTGAAGTATATTTTAATATAATGAACATTTGTAAACAGTGAATTGAGAATCATACGGAGATATTGAATTGTATAAAGGAGCATGCCCCAAATTATCCTAAATTATACTTGGAGTAGTCCTGCGGACCACAGAGATAAACTGACAGGTTTTTGTGTAATTTAAGGCACAATTTTATCTATTTTTCTCTAGCAGGACTATTCATTATGAGCAAAATTTGAACTTGAAGGCTACATTTATCTGATTGATAGATAGATACATAATCCCTAAGAAAATGGGCTAGCTATATTCTCTGGATCACAACGGAGCTACAGTGGTGCAGTAAAATAAGATATACCACATTCTGCAAAGGCTTTTCATATAAGTGATAGAAACGTGTGAGGCATAAAAGCCTCTGTTCTGGCCAAACAAACAGGGGCATACAGCACCTAGGCTTCTAGCTGCAACCCGTGTGAGGTTACAGGCAGCTCCAGGTGAGGAGAGAAAAAGAATATATATTGCATTAAATTTTTGAAGGCATGTAATCACAATGTTGCAATACAAATAGTGTATTGTGGAACCCTCTGCTACCTCAAAGTCTTTGTAGCTCTAAGAAACTCCAGATGTGTGAGATACCAGAAATATTTCCCACATGTTGAACTGAGCCACACTGCTTAGTATGAAATGCGGTGGCAACAGTGTTCCAAAGGAAACTTGTGCCTGTCTTTCTCTGCTGCCAAAGTTTAACTGAAAACCCTTTGAACAATGTTATTAAACTACTGCAGAACCTGAAATGAATGCTTAGCATCTTGCAGTAGCCTGTGAGAAAATAAAATTTTGCAGCACGAAATAGACATGCCAGAGGAAAACCATACATTATAAAGTGCAGCTTCCAGCAGTATAAATCATAAAATAAAAGCTCAGAGGTGCATTTCTCCACAGTGTTAAACAGAGGGTTTGAGCTCACGCAGAAGAAGTGCTGCTGTCTTGGGAGGCCAGCATGGTGCTGCTTTTCAAACGAGTGACACATTCTGTTACCTGATACCCCGTGACAGTTTCTGTCATGACTTACATCTGCATCAGCTTCCCTCAGTGAGAAAGGTGGAAAAGTGGTAAAAAAGAAACACCTCTGGGTCTCTAAAAGTTGTTGGCTCTTTGCCGCAAATGTGATTAATGTAATCAATGGGAAGGCATCAGGATGAAAATGGTGGCTTTGAAATGGTGATAGTCAGGATACCATCAGTTTTAGTTTAATTACCACGACACCTGCTTCTGTGTGCGTATTTGTTTTGGTGGGTTATTTTCTACTCAGTTGGTCATTAAAGGGGATACACAGGCACTGGATGGGAAAGAAAGAATATATTAAGCTTAATTGAACAGAAGTTGACCTCTAACTTAAAATACAGGAAGACTTGTGAAACATAGAGAAACTGACAGTGTTATGTCAGTGTAGGCATGTGTGGGGTGTGGACTTCATCCATCCTAACCCTACCCTGAACAGTACATGGCAAAATAAAGCAGAAGCACTGAGCTGTCAGGTGTAATCTAGGTTAGGTCCAGACATGGTGCAGAGATGTTACAGTTCTGGAGCGCTGTTGAGACTTGGGGATTATTAGCTCAGATGTAATTCCTGAGTTAATGTGTCTTCCCTGACTCTAGATCTGATCTGACGTGGCATTGCGTTGACCAGGGTGGTTCTGAAAGACCAAGCAGTGAACACACAGAAAGTGATGCTTCGCTTGGCTTGTGAAACAGTCAGGGACATAAATACCAATGCAGGTTTGCTTTAAAAAAATGAGATAAAATAGCAAGCATAGGTAAGATGGTTTACATATAAAACTCACTTGTTTAAAATCTTTTCTCAGAGAAGTGTGCACCTTTTGGCTGATACACTTCCTATTTTGCAAAAAATTGTTACTCAGCCTCCATAGTCCAACTGTCTTCCACAGCATTTTTAGGGAAAATTATAGAAAAATTAAAGAGCTTTCCTGGGGACTATATTACAGGTAAAATTCAGGTAAAAACAATCCAGAGACACCAGTGAGGACAATCCTGGAGAAGACTTATGGACTGTTTCCTCACAAAGAAATGGAAAACCAGATCAGTTTACTCTGGAGTCTGGACAAACAACTCAGAAAGATCATCCTTAATTTTAGGCAGAGACATATCCAGGATCAATTGTTTTGTTAACACACCAAAAGTAAAAAGTAAAAATTGGCTTTTTTACTGACACTATTTCAAGCAGATTAAGGCACTTGGGGGAAAACAATGAACTAGGAAAGAGAATGTTTCAAAATATAAAGCCAAATGTTTTCAGTAAGCTGAATATTTTTTTACTATGAAAACATGCATTTCTTAGTTCTTAGTAAGATTCTCATTTTGTGGAGTATTTGAAGGTAATAATGCAATTGTACAGCTCTTAAAAAATTAACAAGTTTACAAATCGTGACAGAAATTAACAGAGACAAGCTATGTCTGCTTGGAAAGCTTAGGAAAAAGAAGTTCAAGTACAGAATTTGCAAAATTTTACACGTATAAATTTTAAAAATAGCTACCTTCTAAAAAGGTTTGTCAAAATATAAATTATTTCAGTAGAGGTTGCTTCATGCTTTTAACTAATCACATTGGGAATCCGGCCCCTTTAAATTCTATTTCAATACTTAAAAAATTACAAGAAGGAAACCACGATATATATGAAGTGTTTTCTCATTCAAATGAAACAACTACTGTCACATAACAACCAAGACAGAAATACAACATTGAAAAATAATGGTGTAAAATCAGAGATAAAAATAAACAGTTTATTCTTGTTCTACAAAATATTTTAAATAAATCCTGGAATGGTAGACAAAAATAATCTTCTGTTCAGCTCTCAGATTCTCCTTGCTTTGCATGCTTTCCACTTTTCCAGGCTTTATGAGGGTTTTCTCTTTGTCCCTCCAGCAGCTCGACCTCTGCTCGCAGCAGTCAGGAGAAGCCCTCTTACATCTCTGACCCTGATCTGTGCTCCAGTCAAAGTCATTGCTGGATCCGAGGGATTTTTTATGTTTAACACAACCTGTGTGACTCAGACAATTCAGAGAATGCCTTAAGTGGAGCTGGGCCAGGAAGAGCCCTGGAGTTTGTAAAGGCTGAAAGTAGAAGATGTTTCTTTAGAGATCAGAGCATACATCCAACTAACATACAGTTTTCTGGTTTCGGGTGTGAACTTGTTATTAAAATATTCTGAATATGTTTTCCCAGCTCTTAGTGAGTACTAAAGTAATGAATAAAAGAAGTGGTAATATTTATGAAATCTTTAAATTTGACAGAGGTGATATTTTTATAGCAGTCTTTGGCAGCAAGCACACAACACAGTTGGCTTTGTTCCACTTAAAGGGTAAAAATGTTAATAAAAAACTGTACTAGCTCTCTATTTTCCTGTCACAGGTTGTTTTCAGAAAACTCTTTTGCCATCAAAAGAAAACAACTACAAGATATAAAATTCTGCAACTTTTACTATTCAAACCCACAAATGTTTGTGGAAATCCTGCCCTTTGTTGGTCTAGGCATGTCAGAAGAAGCTCAGCTCTTCTGTGAAGAGGATTTGCAAGCAAAACCCTGAGGGTGTACTTCCAAAAGAAGACTTGGCTAAATTAATATCTCTTCTCCACTGGGATGCGTTCCTGTTTCCTTCTGTCCTACCTGGCAACCCCAACTTACCCTCTCCATGCTACTTATCTGATCACGTAATAATTTGGTTCAGCTGAGAAGAATGAAAAACTGACTTGGCAAGAAAGAAATAAAATGAAATGTTAACTTTTGGGCTGGTTGTTTTGGTTTACTCTGAGATCACAACAGTAACAGAGGCAGTCTGCTCCCATGAGCCCCTCACATTGCTGGAGAAACCACCAGCTTTCTTCTGGTGAAAACGAGCTGCGTTCTCATATTTGTTGTTGCATATATCATCTGTTCTTGTTCTCCACTTATGCCAGCACTGAATTAGTTTTCTCTCCTTCCCCAGCCGATACTGTGGCACATAATTCTTCTCTCACACACTTTGTTCTTTATTTATTTAGCATACTACTGTCCCAGCAAATCCTTGTCAGTGCTTTCCTTATGTTTGGTTTTCAACCATTTTATATCTTGATATTATTTAAAACATTAATATTTAGTCTGAAGTGATGGAAAAATGTGTCTGAGCATATATTATGAATAAATCCATTGAAGGTTTACATAGCTTCTGGCTACAAAACAGGTTTAGATTAGTATTAAATAAATCAAAGACTGATCCATTTTTAAAGAAGATAACTGCTGAACTGACAGAAGAGCTTGTGTTAGAAGTTTTTCAAAGCTTTGAGAAAAAAAAGTAAAATATGATAAAACTTGCTGTTATGATACCAAGCAATCTTCTAAAAAAAAAAAAAATAAAGGCAACAGCTGCTGAGCAATGGGTTACTAAGGACTCCAAAACCTCCAGTTTATGTTTCCTCATTGAACTAACCCATATTGACCCAGTAGCGTCAAGAAAACAACATCTAATTTATTCTAAATCTCTGAACTTTTTTTTTTTTTTTCACTTCTGATACAGGAGAACTTTATTTTTGAAAGCCAGACATTGTTTGTTTGTACCTGATGGAGGGGAGCTGGAATTGCCAAGAGCATGGTGAGCGATGCTGAGGGTGAGCAGCAGGGCGGTGATCCCAGCTGTGCCCCAGTGCATTCCCAGCTGCATGTTTGCCAGGACACAGGCTGCAGTGGCATCCCCAGTGCCATCCCCATGGGATCCTGGCTGTCCTGGGAGGGGGGCACACAGCCAGGGCTTGTCATGAAACTTCCCTCAGCTGAGAGTGAGGAGACTTGTAATGTACAAGCAGTTTCTGTCAGGATCCGTCCTAGTGAACAGATGACCTGATGGTTCGTAGGAGTGATCTCAGAGTGCAAAAGCCAACACGGTACAAGGGGGTTTGCAGTGATAATAAAAAAAAAAAAATGCAGTTTTATTGAAATAACCACAGCAAAAATGCAAGAGAGGGATTAAGGGAGAGAAAAAGAAAGAGAGAGAGAGAGGGAGAGGGGATATAGCTACCAACGCAGAGACAAAGTCCTTTGGTCCAGTCCAGTCGAGGATCTGCCTATTACGCTGGGGAGATCTCAAAGGCTCTAGCTAACTCAGAGGTTTTTATTGAAAATTGTGGGGGAGGGGAACAGATACAATAGGGAACAGATGTAACAGGTAGTCCATGTTCTCAGCAGTAAATGAGAGCCATTGTTTTCTTGCTCCAGTGGTCACAATCTGCAGGCAAGCATCTCGCTTTGGTCAGCTTGCCTCCCCCACACACCTCCCCCAGGCTGGGGGTTTCAGTCCCAGTCCTTGGAAGGAGGAGAGGGGTCTTTTAGGAGTTTCATGTCTCAGTCCTTGATGGAGAGGCTTCTTACATCTCAGTCTGTCTGTCACAGTGGTTGTAAAACAGGTGAGGGTCTTCTGTGGGAGACCACCTGAAGCTCAGGAGAAGTCCAGCCAGGCCGAGAGGTGGGACAGCTTCCAGAGCTGTTATTGTTGCAAACGGGGCACAGTGCCTCCTTCTTAGCATACAGCAAACACACCTGAAAAACAATAACTCAACACTGAGCTTTCAGGTCTCAGGGCCTTTGGTGTGTGACTTTTCTCCTTCAGAGCCAGATATTCTTGACAGGGGGGGATCTTCTCTTCAGTGATTGTGAGGCAGATGAGGGAAAATTTGGACAGACTCTCACAGTACCCAACAGCTGTCAGGCTCTGCTGGTGTTGCCTGGATTGCACAGCCTTTCTCCCTGTCTGGCTGGGACCTGTAAAACACTGCCTCAGTGTTTTGGAGAGCTGACTTCAAGGGGACGATGGCATCAACGGCTCTCCAAACTGCGGGGATTTCGAGCATGCAGTCTTTCTCAGAAAATTGCCTCTGTTTTTTGTGATGAGAGGGGAAGCACAGTCCAGCACTGTAAGTGACTGAAGAAAACCCAGGCAGATAAAACCAGGAAACCACATGCCCACATACATTTTTTTGTCCTTATTAACTGGTATGTGACACCACAGAGCAACCAAAGCTGTGAAATCTAGGCTGCTTCATTTGTTTAAAATCCCATATGTGAAAGAAACCCTCACACGCTGTTTCAAGGAACAACATTCAAGAAATGAAGGAGTAGAGAATTTGGTGGGTTTGCAACCTGAAAAAACAATATGTGGACCACAAGCTGAAGCTGGTCTTGCAGAAATTTTAACCTCCAATTTTTACCCTTTGGGGAATATACCTGTTTTGGCCTTAGCTGTTTAAATATGCCAGAGTTTTTAACAGAGTTGCACAGGTGTGTTTTCTTGTGGGTGAAAAAACAGAAGTACAAGAATTTTTTCTTAGTGTTAAAAATCCTGAAGGCGACTGTGTATTCAGTTTTCCTAGAAACAAAAATAAGTTCTCATCACACACAGGAAATGGAGAGCTATTCCAGTGTAGAAAACTGCAATGTGCCAAACTAAAACAATCCTTTGAGCTGAATCATTGACCAAATGTGTTTCCTTGAGCTTTGTGAATAAATAAGCTTGCAGATCATTAGCCAAACCAAGCCCAACAATAATTGCAAAGTATATTTCTGATTTACTTGATTTGCTCCAAATATTTATTTGAGATCAAGCAGAACATTTACAGATAATCAGAGTTTAAAAAAAAGTTCATTTGTAAAGTATATGTTATATTAGTATATATACCCTAAAAGCTAAATGAAAATTCAACTTGCCATTTAAGTTTTTTCACATATTTTAGCTCTGGAATATTATCTTAGTAATCTTATTCATCAGAGCTGGTTTTTGTGTACAAACTTTTTGTAATTCTGACTGTTCTATCTTGAACTATGCTACATGTCCTTCCCGAGACATCTTGTTCTAGGTGCGTTGGCATTCTCTTGCTTTCATGCTGAGACATTTGTATTTTAAATATCTTTTAAGTGAACATTTCTCATACCTAGAGATCATCACTTTCATTTTTGCAGTAAATTTCTATGCACCAAACCATCCCTATTTTCACATTAAAACAGGTTAAACAGTGGGCATTCCTTATTTAAACAGAACTGTATGGGTGAATATTAATCGGGCATTTAACTTGCATTGAGGTCCTCTGGCTTCATGTTTCTTAAAAATTTTATCTGTCTTCACACTACCTTCAGAGAACCCATTTTCTTCACACTACCCCAGAGAACCCATTAGTCCTCTTATTGACTAAATGCTATAAGAATTCAGATTAAAATAAAATTATGCATAAAAACCTGGAACAGCCTAATACTGTGTGCTTGTATAGCAAGATAACGGATAACATTTTTTAAGTAGACTATATGTGACAACACCATATCAGGAGACTGATTCGAATGGTCCAGAAAGCTGTCTTCCCTTTTATATACTAGAACTTTTCTGAACTTCTGCCTCTAATTCTCCTTTCTGCTATTTCTTTGCAAGTGTTTATTTGGTTTTGTTTTCTTTTTGCTGTTCTCCTTCATACTTAAAAATCTGCTCAGCTCAGAATCATCTACAGATTTCATTGAGACAGTTTTCTCTATCCAAATTTCTTTAACATCTTCATTAATGCTCTGCAAGGGGAATAAGCTGTTTCAATCAAATGTGTGACACTCAGCATTCTGGCTTTAGTCTTTATCCTCATTTATCATGTTTTCTGGCCATAACAAATGTTATAGGGGATCAAATGTTTCATGCAGTCAGAATAATAGATTAAATAGCAAAGCCTATTTCCCTCATGACTGAATAAATTATATGAAAATTAAAATAAAAAATAATAACTAAAATTACTTTCAACCAGGCAAGGAGGATCCGATCCCACAAAAAAAAAAAAAAAAAAAAAAAAAACAGGGTAAAAACACGCCATGGGGAAAACAAACAAACAAGCTGAAGAGCAGAGTTAGTTCTAGAAAAATGCCCTTCCCTCTCATATGGAGACACTGCAACTTCTGAAACTCCTGTTTTTTAGAAATATTGGGGTACATATTGCTGTAGAACCTCATGTTATCTAAGCAAAAATGTAATTCATCTCAGCATTGCAATATCTGTCTATAGACCTACAAGCACTGTGAGCCACATTATTCATGACAATCTACTGGAGATGGGTCTAAAATATTTTTAATGGAGTAATTTACAAAATCTATTGCAACATAACTTTGATCTCAGCCAACATACCCAAAAAGACCCTCCTGAAATCAACAAGCCCTCTTAAACAGATTATCTAATTTATCATGAGGTGACATAGTGATTGAGAATGTGGTGTGGCTTCCTAACTCCCAAAAAGATATTACTAAGGTAAAGAAAATTTCATGAGCTGAATCTGAGGAAAACACATTCATTTTCACAACACACATTACCTACATAAGACAGTTTTATCCAAGTAAACAAAAATGATGATGTCTGCAGTAATATCATCTTTGCTCACAGTGAACTCTCTTCGTGCAAGGTAACTGAAGAAGTTACAAGAGGCTTTCAGCCATGAGACTTATTTACATAAAATAGTAATAGCTGATTTTGGGCTTTACACAGAAGAGCTCAAGTGAGTGTGTGATATCTTCTTTTGATGAGATGCTATGGATGAGATTTGGATGGAAGCAATGGATTAAATTGCGTATGTTTGTAAATTAATTCAGTTGTAAGAATATGTCATTGGCTTTAAACAACAGAAATCTGAAAGAAGTCAGACCATTAGGAGTGTTTCCTGAGTCTGTCGAGTTTAAGGTTCTCTTCTGTCTAAATCCTGTCTAAACAACATACAGAGGAAAAATCATTTTGGTTTAACATATCTTTTAAAGCCATACACCACAATGAATTACAATGAATTCCTTTTTTGTTCCTCTCACAGCTAGCTCTAGTAGTAGCATCATCAAGACTAAGATAAATTCAAATCTTGGGTAAAATTAATGTAAGCTGAGAAACATGCCTTGATATTTGGCTATACTATTTACTCTGCATGCAAATCATCTCCCAAGCATTTATTCCAATAAAATTGTCATTTAAAACACTTAAAGTGTGGAGAAAAAAAAATTGACATGAAATCCTCTTCCAGTTCTACCAAATACAGAGTGAAAACTGAGTCACTGAATTACCTGGTTGCAATGATTTAGATTGTGAAGGGAAACCCTGCTATTTTGGCCTATTTCCCTTCTCTTTCTCACACATGCACATGCATGTCTTGGGTGTGGCATATGAAGACTCCTCCACACATTTGGTCTGCTCTCCGTGCAAAAGCATGGCTTCAATTTGCCTGTTTCATTATCTGATTATCTGTGAATAGCCAAAGTATATTAAATTCAGAGTCTGATAGACACTCTACGACCTTGTATGACACAAAGGCATATAAGTTTAGGTGTAAGTCACCAAAATAAATAAAAATGAAAATCAGAGGGTGGATATATTAAGGCCCCAAGGCTCAAATCTTCATTTGGGCCTAATTTTTCCTGAAATAATGAAAGTGAATTGTGTGACTCAAAAAAAATCTATGCATCATGTCTAAAAAAGCATTGCACTGTAAGGTAAGGTCTGATGAAACCTGAAAAGTTGCACAAAAATGTTTAATAGTCATAGCAATCTCTTAACTGTGAACTGGCAAAAGTGCTTTGGGTGTGAAGTTCTCTCATCCAAAAATAACTCAAACAACTGGAGAATTTTATATGTTGGTGACCAATATGGGACTTATATTGAATTTACTTACCTGTCTTTTTTCTACCCTTTAGTCTTCTTGTCCTTTCAAGAAGACTAAGCCAAGAAATTTCAATCTAGAACCTTATATAAGTGAATTGGCAAAGACTTGACTCAAAATATAACATGGCTGTGTGCATTTTTACACATTCTGTTTTATGGCAATAGGAAGGAGAATAACTGCTTGCGTTTTCAGGGTCAGTTAAAAAGAAGAGCTTCCTAAGAGAAAATCTAGTGCATTCCAGTCCATTTATTGTGATTTAGCTTTTTATGTAGGGAAAGAGGATATAATTTCAGTAGATTTAACACATTAATTCAGAATCTTTGCTTAATGTCCTGAAATATAGTCTACCGTTCTCTGAATGTTCATCTTTTTTGGTAAGGAAAAAACTCTCATTTCTCAGACTGTGGAACAGGCAGAAGAAATCCCCCTTGTTTCAGTGTGATTTTGGATTATACGTTACAATAATAATGAAAGAAAATTCGTAAACTAAGTAAACTACTAACTAAGCAACTTACTAAGTGTAAAATATTCAGCTCTCCATAGTACTACTTACATTGCAAAACAAAAATTGGCACATCATATTTCACTCACCAGACCAGAGACAGTAAAATTCAGAACAGTTTTGTTAGCTTTGTAACAGATATGAAAACTACAATGTTAATATAAGTAAAAATTAAAGAAAATGAAAATAACTTCTTTGTGTGCACTTTGTGTTGTGCACTACCAGTGGTCACAGTAATGAGGCTAAAGAGAAAAACATAGGTAAATAAGTACAACAGAAACAAAAAACGTTATTTTTCCTCTTTTTACCATGTGATTTTGCAGGGGCTGAGGTACCTGGCTGGATTTCCACACCTACAGGTGTGGAGATGTTTGAGCAGAGAAGGTAAAAAGGCATACAGGTTCACGCAGGTGGGCCACAGGACATCTCAGCAGAACAGACATCTCAGCTAAATTGGTGTCTGCAAACTGAAGTGGGCCTATGCTCTTCACATTTCAGTAAAACATCTATTCCTTCCCACTATCCCAGAGGCTGAATAAAAAGTGTTTATTCAGAGAGGCCCTGAGGCTGACTTTAGTTTTTTACACTTGCAAAGCATCGTCAAAAAGGCCAATGGTTCCTTAGAGACACATTTAAAAAAAAAAATCAGGATTTATGCACACATTTTATTATTTAAAGTGCAAGATCTGCTCTAAGAGTCATTGCACAAGAACAGCACAGATTAAGAGGATTTAATATTTATTATTTCAAACCATACTGTATGTTGAATATCACATGTGTCTAAGCATCCAAAACATCTTCCTATAACCATATAAGATGCTTTCTTCCTTCTTTTCTTGGTAAGAAATGTGCAGCTGGACCTAATTAAAAAATCACTGATGAAATATATGCCAAGAAAATACTAAAGCAAGCTCTTCCTGTATTTCACTTACAAGGCTGAATAAAACGCCTGGAAAACAAAGTCTTCCTATTTCTTCTGCCCAAGATAAAGAGCAAGTGTGAACCCGCATATTTATCAACAACAAATTAATGCAACATTTCAAGGTTTTTTTAAATGTAGATCTGATTTGATTTAATTTCATTTGCATTTTCTTCCTTTTGTGTGCTGATCAACAGCTCAGACTCTTAACATCCCTAGGGAGTTCACAGAGAGGAAAAGGAGTGCAGGCTTTGGGTTAGGCAGCAGGCCTTTGGTTTTTGACTGTACTGAGTGTTCAAGATGCTCAGTGAGGACCAGTTGCAGGCTGTGCAATTGCACTGACGGTAGGTAAACAAAGAACTTTCACACATGGGTGTTAAGGACTGATGATACAGAAGCAGCATGCCTGCAGCCTTTTGGGAGGAGATATCTAAAAATCACAAGTGGCATAATTTGATTTTAATTTGCTTCAGGCATGCATGAGACCACACTGAAATGTTAAATCTGTGACTGCAAATATGCACTGACATAGATCTTTCTTTTCAGAGAGAAGCTTTTGTTTAATTATTACCTTTTCAGAGATACACCAAACAAAAGTATGAGGCGGTCATGCATCAATGTATATTTTGGAATCAAAGACAAAGATGATGGTGAGACTAGCTTAACTTGTATGACCCATATATAATGTGGTGTCTCATGAGATTTGCACTAGCAAACAGCATAAAGACTTGTCTGCTGGGAGATATTATTTCCTTCACCTTATTCTGCTTTGAGTTTATATTATGTAAAATATACTTATGAAGAGAAATTTTGCAGTTTAAAAGGTCATAAATTTGTGTGAAAATGCAGATACTCTAAGCTCTCTGACATCTTTGGTCAACTTGCACCAATTATAAGAACCTTTTTCTGTTAAGGAAAAGATCAAAAAATAAATCTGCATTGGCAAATATAGAAATGGCTGATGAAGGAATAATAGTTACCTTGAGTGATGCAGAGCAGTAAGGCACAATACTGTTTGCCAATTTTTACATCATTAGTTTTCTCCAAAGAATCCTTAGTAACATAACTTTTGATCTCAATTTGAAAAAAACATTTCTTCTTTTTATTTTTCTTTTTTTTTTTTTTCTTTTGTAATTTGCTGTCTTGTTTGTTTTCCAGTAGCATCACACTCTGCAGAATCAATGATTTGGCTGTAGAATTAGGGTGGCTTATTTGCTTAAATACAGCAACAGGAGGTTAGAGCTCACTAGTTTTATTGGTTTTATTGTGAAACAAATACCACTTTCACCCTCTATCTGTGTCCTGTGCCACACCAATCAAAGATTATTTACTAGTGGACAATATTAATCATAAGTGTTCTTTTGATGTTAGGCAGATGCGGTGCCTGCATCACAAAGACAAGTAAATAAACATCCAAAACCCAATTAAGTTGACTAAAACATTCTGACAGAATATGTTGAATTTCATCTGATGCATTACACCTGCTGAACAATCTTTCTTTTTTTTTATTTTTCTTTTGGTTAATGTTTATCAATGAAAAATAAGGATAAGGAAGAGTTATTGAGCTACCTTTGTCTAAACGTGAATCTTGCAAAAGCCCAAGCATAGAAAAAAAGGACACGTGGTTATCCTGGCTTCCACAATCACTGCATAAGCAGTAGTGAAAGTGCTATAAAATTTGCTTGGAATGAATACCATGTATTTTCCTAGGTCAGTTCATAAATATCTGAAAATAATTCTAAAATTAATCAGTGTGAATAACATATTCATTTAAGCAACTAAAGGAATTTTATTTCTGGTACAAATATGGTTATATATAATATATATATATATATATAGGTTCATAAAATAACATTTTATTGCAGCATTGTTAATAAAGTCATAAAAGTGAACCAGAGTTAGTTTGAGATGGCTCTTTTTTGTCTTTTTTCTTCTCATAAAAAACCAAAAATATCTGTGGAGAGCAACTATTGTTACTCAGTGGAACTACCCATTATTACAACGCTCAAAAATTTATTTCTAAGTAGAGTAGTACAGTTTAGCAATTTTTCTATGCAATCTTTTTAAAATTTCTTTATAAGAACTGTGAAGTAGCTTCATGTAGAAGATACTTAAGAATTTTGCCCCATTTTACTTTAGGAGTTTTGGAGTTCCCATAAATCATTAACCTTATAAACACCCACATCATAACCACTCTGAAAAACACAGTATTTTTAACATCAGGAATGAGCTGTCCGTATTATACATCTGCATATATCCTGTCAGTAAATGACAAGGAAGGAAAATTATACATTTCTACTATTGTGGCTATAGAGGAAAACTCTTTTACTCTTTCATGAAGTTGGTAAGATTTTTCTGGGAGCAGGGAAATCCGTTCCTGTTTTCTGCAATCATTATGCAGAAACAAGGAAAGATTGTTAGTATGATGTGAATAAATATAGTCATAGAAACTTGAGAGAGAAAATGGGAGCCTATAAATGTGTAGATAAAATGAGAAAAAAATGAAAGTGATAATTGAACAAAAATAAAACTATGTAAAATTCACAGAAAAATTATCACTGGTAGATTTAAACTCCCCAAGGACTCACATGATGGGAGAGTAAGAAGACGATCTGCAGTGCAGCAGCAGAAATTATATAAGTTATACACTGGGCATGCTATTAGTAAGAATACTGAAACTTCATGTAAATGTTACTACATTTTTATTAAAGCAAATGATAAGTGTCTAATCGATTTTTGAGTTCCTTCTTTTTCCAATGACAGCTCTAGCTGTTCAGGGACAAGGCATGGCTCACAAAACTGGTCGTGTCAAGATATACTACATAAGCATAAAATGAACAGTTTGTGGAGCAATTCACTATCTTTTATGTCCTTTCAATTATTTATCCTTAAAGGTGACAGAGATAATAAAGGTAAATAACATTTTTTTTTTTAGACATGAGCACTCAACAATTTTTAATTAGTTTTAGTAGGTGATACATAAAGGTGGAATCAAGTCTTAAGATTTCAGATACAACTCTTGACTTCAAAGAGACTGGACTAGTTATTTTATAATGGATCCTATCCTTACCAAATATTTCCTGCATCTAATCAAAGGCCAAAGACCAGAACTACACAAACAAACACACACACAAAAGAAAAATAATAGAGATGGTGATGTGTTCCTTGCAACTTTGCTCTCACCTCAGAATGGATCCCTTTGTCCTGACCTTATGCCCAACTTTTTAATTTGTTCACAGGAAACAGGGAAACTTGCTATATCCATATGAAGCTCTAGCTGTTCACTGTTGTGCTTAAAATTAAACACAAAATTGAAACAGGCCTGATGATTAGGAAGTTGGAGTCCAGTCAAGTCCGGATCTCATTTTTTAGTTCCTCAAAACAATGGAGACATTTTAATTTAGATTGCTTATAATTCTCTTTTAATTAATATATTTTTAAATTACAACCATGGAAAATTTTGATAGACTTGTTTGCCTTTATTTGCATGCATCATCAGAGAGTAAAGGATTTATGTGACATGACTTGCAGAATATAAAACCGTTTATTTAAAGAATATTTACAAGGTTAGAATTTTTTTTTTCTTTCAAAAGTCTTGTTACTTGTGGGTTGTTTAACACGTTGCGGGATTTATTCTCACTAATTGCTTTATAAGCACAGAACAATTACCTAATAGTTTTGCTTTTGGAGCATATGGTTTTAACTGCTTTTGAATTTAAAAGAAATTGAAAGGGATTATAGCACTGAATAATTCTGGAAGTCTAAGAAGTATTTTCTGATACTTTTTCATAGAATCACAGAACATCCCAGGTGGAAAGGGACCTCCAAATGTCTTCCAGCCCAAGCTTTTGCAAGAAAGGGAACCTATATGAAAATATCTACAACCCTCTTTATTGGTATTTAGAAAATCTTCAGGAATAGGGACTTTACCATGTCCCAGAGGAGGTGGTTGCAGTGAATAAATGCTCTTACACTAAAAAGAAAATGCTTTTTTTCTGTTGGTATGAAACCTCTCCCACTTCAGCTTATACCCATTACCCTTTGAACTCTCTGTGTGGCACTTGTGAAGAGGGAGCCTCCATCCTCTCTGAAGCTGTAACTTGAGTTCTGGAGTTCTCTGTTTAGATCCCCTGCAGCCCCATCTTCTCCAGGTCGTGGAGACATAGCTGCTCCAGTCTTTCCACACAGGACAGGTGCTGTGTCCTCTTACCATTTCCGTGGCCCTCTTTTGGATCTTTTCCACACCTCTGAAGTGCAGGAACCTGAACCTGGCACAGTGCCCCAGGTCTGGCCTGACTGGCACTGGCATGACCATGTCTCTGTCTCTGCCACTGGTGATCCTGCAGATGCCCCCCAGGACAGATTTGTCTTTGCTGCTGCAACATCACAAGGCTCACGTGCAGGCTGTGTCCACCAGGACCATTGAAGCAAGGCAGCTTCCCACCCACACTGATCATAACAAATGCTAAAAAACACCAATTGGTGTTGGAATCTGTTAAATATTAAGGGTTTCTCTCATGGAGCCATGGAATCATTTAGGTTAGAGCAGCAGTTATAATAAAATAATCGACTCCACTAACTTCACACTGTCAAGTCCACCACTAAACTAAGTCCCCAAGTGCTGCCTCTACATGCCTTTCAAATACCTCCAGAGATGGTGATTCAACCACTCCCCAGGTGTTACAGCCCACCCCTGAGGTGCCATAACTGAGGTTCTTGTCAGTAGATGCATTTGAGCAGATTACAGTGAAATGACACTGATGTGTTTGTGCGTGTGTGTATGTGTATATATAAATATATATATAAAGATTTATTTTAGAGCAACTTGATTGCAATGGAAAGGGAGTATTGAGCCATTTTTTTATATCTGTAATAAAAATTAAGCAATAAAAAATTATAAAAATATCCCTTAAGGAAATACATACGTTAAAGAAAAGAATAAAAGGAAAACACAAGAGTAGATAGTAGGGAGGAAAAATATTGCTACCTGTGAACCCAGCGACAATACTCAGTAATTGTAATTTCAATATTCATTGATTAATGCTCATTGATGGTTTCAGTCCTCATCTGTCAGGGGTGGGGGAGCCCCCAAAACAAAAATTTCAATTGGTTAATACACATTCAGCTTCAGGTGGGAATGCCAAGCACCTCCCCTCTGGGAAGAGTTTGAGGCTGTCTGCCGCAACACAAGGGAGCACGCACAGTCCAGGGCGATGGCCAGAGGCCCCAGGGAAGGTGCCTCAGGGGTTGGTTTATGACCCTCTCTAGGACATAACCACTGTTTCTCATGCCTGCATAGTTGACCCAGCTGTGTCTTACCAGAAGAGATGAATACCCTCTGGCTGACATGAGAATGTCCCAAGATTTTTGCTAGTCTATGAAGGAACGTGCTGAAAACCAATGGCTCAGCCACTCTGTGCAGCAGAGCTTCAGAATAAATTGCTGTAAGGCGGTCTGTGGCAATGTTCTTCACTCGGGGCTCACCAAATGTGGTGCTGCTCGTAGGGGTCTCAGCATGAGGGAAGAGATGAGAATCTTGACTCTGTGTTTCAGAAGGCTGATTTATTATTGTACGATATATAATATTAAAATAAAATGATATATTAAAAGTATACTAAAAGAAAAGAAGAAAGGATTTCATCAGAAGGCTATCAAGGAATGAAAAGGAATGATATCTTGTGACTGCTCACAGCCTTAATACAGGTGGCTGTCAGTGGTCATCAAGTAAAAACAATTTCACATGTTGGGTAAACAATTCTTCAGATCACATTCCAAAGCAGCAAAACATGGAGAAGCTGAAGCTTCTCAGCTTCTCAAGAGAAAATATCTTAGCAAAAACATTTTTCATAAAATATGTCTGCGGCAGTGGTCAGAGATTTATTTTCAAAATCCTGTTACCTGGTGAATAACTAAGATTAACATAGGAATCAGTATTGGCACTCACGTTCATTATTTCCCATTTGGCATTTCTCAGTGCTTTTAATTTATATAGAAAAAAATCCTTAAAGATATTTTATGAGTGATCAGTCTCTGTGTCCTAGAAATTCTAGGCATTTTGCTGTCTACAAATAATCTTCCTTTCCCTTATACACTACCTGATTATATATCCTCTGTAATCAACTTTAAAAATGCCATTGTCCTGAGCCTTCTTTAAAAACAAAAATAGCTTTGAATGCACTTACTTAAGGCAATAACAAACAACAAAAGCAGGAATCAATCAATCTCCCGCAGGGGGGGATTACAGTGTACACAGCTTTGTAATTTTTTTCAGTCACACAAAAGACAATAATGTAATCATGAACAGTCACCGAGGCTTTACAAAGGACCATGTTTGACCAGCCTGGCTGTGCTCTGAGGCTGCTTACATAGGCAGGAAGACAGGAGACACCATAGGCTTAGTCAGGCTTTTGAGACCATTTTCACAGCCCTCTCACTGGAGAAAACAGAGGCTGGAGGAATGGACTGTTCTTAGGCTGGAATGGAACTGCTCACTAGGCTCAAAGGGTCATTATTAACTCAGTTATTACTGGACTGGTTAATGCCCAAATGCACATGGAAATTCAAGGACAACCTCCTAACAAAGATAGGGCAGACTGAAAGTTATAAATATTTATCTTGACAAAATCATGGCGTATTTGACGTGTGTTGGCTGTTAGTCTTCAGGTGGGAGTTTAGGCTAGGTGATCTCCAAAAGAACCAAAGAGCATTTTTATGATCTTATAATTCTATTATCTATGACTACTACACAGTGAAGCTTTCAGTATTATGAGTTAGATGCACTTCCTCTATTATTCCTTTATTACAATCCATATAAAGTACAATCTCAAAATCACAAACTTCAAAGATAACTGTGCTGCTTGCAAAATATTGAGAAACGTCTGTCATTTCTTCTTTGTGAAATATAAATCAACTATCCCATGAATTAACTTCTTTCATCCTAAAACTCTAGATCTACCAATTTAAAGTAAAAAGGTTTAAATAAAACTTTATTTACTTTATTGTAAGGTTTGCTTGATTTGCTTTGTTGTAAGGTTCCTTTTCAGCCACTTTAGCTGTCAACTGAATCCGCCCATAAAAACTCCCCTGCCCCATATTCAGTATAAACAGCAACAGACTGTCTGGTAAGGAGCAGAATGTGATGAAGGAGTAACACAGGTTGAATCACTAGAGGGTTCTTTAGTCTACTAACTTACATCACAGATAAGGTTCAAATAAGAACCCTTTAAAAATTACATCCTGCCTATCATGGGAAATAATGGAAAGGTCTTATCTGGAGTTTGTAGAGGGAAGTTTCCATTGGTCTTGTGGAGGTTTTAGTTTTGAGGGTTTTTGTTTGGGGCTTTTTTGTGAGTTTTGTTGTTGTTGGTTTTGTTTTGTCTGGTTGTGAGGTTTTCTGGTGGGGATTGTCTGGGTATTTTCAGAAAGAAAATTATTTGTAAGAATCTACAGACTATGCTGCCTAGAGCTCATTGTACAGATATAAAGAGTATTTTTTACCAAGTGTCTCTCAGAAGCTTTCTGATGATTTTGTGTCTTCTACCTCACTGAAAACAATGACAAAGGGTATTCTTTCAGAAAGTAATTTTCAGGAGTAGGACAGACTCAAACTCTCCATCAATGAAAGCATCAAGTGTATGGCTTGGTAACCTATGGTATTGTTTCAAATAAAACAACACTCACTATTAGCCCCCAAATACTCCCTATTAGCCTCATTGTTAATTATTTTTCAATTTGGCTCTGCTACTGAATAAATAGCAGAAGGATCTGTCCCTCACCCTAGATATAAAATGATGCTTTGCATTGGTCCCTTAGGCATTTGCATTTATGAACAAGTGTAGAGGAAAGTCTAAAATGAAAACCTTCAGCAGCTTGAAGATTAAACTGAGATTTGCTGTTCAAGTTATCAATAAGGAATATTGCAGGAAGGAAATTAATAAGCATTAAGCATAGGACATTCCCTGTTCTCATGGAAATATTGCCTGCTTCAGCAGTGGGTAATTTAACTATTATTCATATCTCACGTACTTATAAAAGAAGAAATAAATGAAAGAAGATGGCAATTCTTTTGTAAAAGTATGCAATTCTGCTTATTAAGGGGGATGTCTATAGCTAATTTGTGTTTATCAGAACAAACAGTTGCAGGTACTGACACAGGCACTGTGAATTTCATGATAATACCAAAATTACGTTTGGAAGGAAATGTAATATCTTATTATATTAATTTAGTTTAAATTATTTTTTGACAGAATAAGGTCACCAATATATTTTATAGTTTTCTGTTATTTTCTGCTTGTCTTACTGCCTCTATGTTAAGACAAATAAGTTTACCTTAAAAGGACTGCATGCTGTCTAGAGTACATTAACTGAGCGTTGGATTGTATTTCAGTAGCTGAAATGGAGGGAAGTTTTCTATCTCTGTGCCACATTTATCTTGTCAAGAAACCTTCTCAGTTTTTAACCTCTTCGTTCCATTATTATTTATTTATTTTATTTATTTATTTAAATTAGGCAGTGATTGGATTATGAATGACAAATCATAGTGAGAATTAGGATTTTAAGGTGGGCTTTGTTATAAGAATGATACTGTAGTAAATGAAACATACTGTAGTAATTGAAAATTTGAAGCAATATATTAAGATGAAGGATCTGTTAAGTCTAGATCCAAAGTAAATGAAGTAACATTCATCTTAAACATTTGATTAACCATTGATTTTGCCAGGCTTTAGATTTAAAACCAGAAAGTTATTACTTGCCAGAAGCAATTACAAGAAGTTACTCCAAGAAAGTGACAGAGCTGAAGTGTTAATTTCAGCCCTGCAACACTACTGATATTCAGCAGCCTGTTTTTAAAAATGTTATAATGCTACTAGCACCTATCTTAAACCTCCCTCAGCTGCTCTCTGACTTAACGCTTCCTGTGAAAATCACAGCTTCACACTACTTCAACACTTGTTGCACTTACAGAGAAAATTCTTTATTATCTTTAATCATTTCATGCTCTGGAATAAAATAGACTGAGTTTGATTTTTGGGATTTTGGTTTTGGTTTTGCTTTTTTTCTTTTTTGGAGGGTTTTAGGTTTATTTTGGGGTCAGGGGTTTGTTTTGCTTTTTTGTGTTTATTTGGCCATTTGGGAGCTATGTGTGAGTTCTTTTTTCTTTTTTCTTTTTTCTTTTTTTCTTTTTTCTTTTTTCTTTCTTTTTTTTCCAGATTTGGTTCAGTGCTCTGCTCGCCATAATGGATTATGGTAAGACTAAAACTGATATCCTCTTTCAATCAGTGTACAAGCTTCTTCTGAATTGGTTCTAACATTAAGATTACAATTATTACTACTGCTTTTACTTGCAATACTTGCAGTATTGAAAGTCACTGAGAACAAAACCATTCCTATCTCTTTCAGATATAATATTAAATTGACAAGTCTCTGACTTGACTGACCAAAACCTACCTGAAGGCTTTTATCCATTCCATTCTTAAAATATATGCAAAGCATATGCTTTGGGGGAATGATGATTTCATTTTCAAAGCTTTTTTTTTCCTTTCAATTAACTGTAATGCCAACAAGTAAACACAGGTTATAGTATTTGAACACTCTTTTGTTGTCTATTCCTTAATTTCAATTATACTTGTAAGGTCACTATGTGATCAGAACAAAGGTCTTGCCTAAGTACACTCACAAAAACACTGCTGTGTTTTTTCTCCACACAATAAGAACATCAAACTCTCTTGAGGTATCTGAGAGGTCTGCATTGATTACATTAAACACCACGTGTGTCTTTAGACACACATTATGAGACATTAAAAAAATTATTTAAGGGAACAATGGAAGTAAAAAATACACCTGATTTTATCACAACTATTTTTATCAGCAAAAATACTAAGCATCAAATATGGGAAAAAATTATGGCAGAGCTTGAACCATAATAAGAATTCGATTTTGTAGAATATTGGAATTCATTACTACATGGGAATTGGATTCCTCAGAGGTAAAGGGAGGAAGCAAATTCACACTAACAATAAAGGAGTTAAATCAATGGTTTTGTGCAGATGTGTGTGTGGATGTGTTCACAGTAGTGCACAAATGCATACACACAAGTGTAAATCTCCAGTGGTGTGTGTGCTTAGGATGTTGCAAACCTACCAAGCTAATGTGGTAAGGAATTTTATGAGAATAATTTATTTTCTTGTTCTGTCTAATGCTTGCAGTTTCAAGAAGATAACAAGAGGCATATGGGGTTCTTATAATTGAGAATAAATATGGTATGATTGGCAATTTAAAAAAATATTTTATATCTTGTGTATCAGATAACTGTTCATGTCTCCATTTGGATAGAATGACTGGAGACAGTAGCAACCCAGTTGCTATGTAAGAAACTTATATTTAACTGTGTTGATAATTTTAGCATCAAAGGATATCAAATGTGTGTGCATTCAAGTGAGTGGCAGCAATGTCAAGTGCTTCATTTAAAACACCCTGCTAATTAGAAAATTGATTGATTAGAAAATTGATTATTATTTCTTTACCAATTTAAGAGAGCTTTACTGTTACAAGAAAGTTCATCTTAAAGAATTGTATAGCAATAGGAAATAATTATTAAAATGCTAACAGTTTCTGTATTCTACCTAACAAGAACTTACTATATGCAAGATATTGACAATTGCAACACAAGAAGACTACTGATTTAACAAACTGAGAGTTGAATGCTGCTTAAAATGGGCAAAGAATGAGTGATATACATACACACCTACACAAGGGAAAGCACATCTTTGACATTACACAACAATTAATTACACTTAAAAAATAGTAAAATGACATTAAAACATGGCTGAGATTTGCTAGTGTGGAAAGAAGAGCAGAAAATTACAGATGAAAACTTTGAAATCTTCAGCTTTTTGGATGAACAGGTAGCCGTGATTCAACAAAAACCAAGAAATAAAGATGTCTAAAACTTCATTCTACTTCACTAGTAATTTCCCCATGTGAGAACAAGTTTATGAAGCTAATTGGAAAAGCAAGCAAGACATGCAAAGCTGTTGTAAAATTCATGTTAGTGAGAAATTTCATTAGCTATTATAAAGACATCAGGGAACAGATGGCTGTAGTTGCTACTATGTTGCTATTAAGGCTGCTTTAAATTATATTGTGATAAAAACATTTACCATACCACTACCATGCACATATTTAAGGTAAAAAGGATTAAATTTAAAAAAAAAAGAATTTTTCTACAAGCCGATCAGCATATTAACTTCATCTGGAAAATTGTCAACACATAGGAACCCTAAGTTTTAAAAGTTTAGAGGATCTTACTGGCACGGAGTTAATTTTCCCCTTAGCAAACCTTATAGTACTGTCATTTGTATTTGCAGGAAGAGTGCTGTGAATGACACACCAGTATTTGGGCAACTACTGAGCTGTGCCTGCACAGCATCCATTCTGTCTGTTGAAACCCCACCAAGGTTGGTCGGCTGGGTGTGGGAAAGAGACTTGGAGGGCACCAAAGGCATGGGGATGTCCCTTGCCAGGTGGTGTTGAGGCCAGAAAGAAGACACAAGAAGAGACAAGGAGTGAGGGAGGTGTTTCTTATTAGGTGATTGTCTTCAGAAGCAACTTCTACATGTATTGGAGCCCTACTTCCCAGGCTGGATATTAGCTGAATGGAAATAGAGAATGCACCTTGCTGTTTTGCTTTCTTTCCATGGACATCCTTTGCATTTTCTCATTATACTGCTCTCGTTGGGATCCATGTGTTTTTCATCTTATTTTCTTCCCCATGTCCTGCTTAGGAGGGGGAGTTCAAAATTGTCTTGGTGGACACCTGGTGGCCTTGCAAGGTGAACCCACTACAGTCCTTTCCTGGCACTCAATGTGAGGCAGTTTTGAATTTGTAAGTATAATAGTTATTAATTGGCAGACTTGTGTGTGGGTCACAGAGTTTAATTGCTGCACTGCTCAGCTCTTTATTTTGCTGAGGTTGGAAACACACTAATAGAAACAATGGCCATGTTCTTTGCCCTGTCATTGATGTCTAGCTGTGCTGGGGTAGCTTTGTCATGGGGAGGATGCGAGCACATATCCTGCTCCTAATTCAGGATTGGTGTGGGTATTTTTGATGCTCAGGCTGCTGAGGCTCTTGATCACTTTCAGGAGGGTTGTTGAATATTATTAACACTGTCAGCTTCTTCTCAGGTTCCTGAATCCAATGTCGTCCTGGTAGAAGAGGGCACAGTTTCAGGGAGAGATGAAAGCAAAACATGCCATTAGCCAGGTCATCCCTGTGTGGCAGGGTATGTGGAAGTATTTGGGTGGGTGTTTCAGGCAGTTAGCACCTTCCATAGATGGAGATTTGGTATCTGAACCAAGCAAATAATCTCAATTAATTAATGCACTGTCTGGTAGAAGGGTATTTTGCCTTCCCCAACAAAACCCAGCAGCTTCTAGCACTATTTTAAGGCTTGGCCCAGGTCTATTGAGCCACAGTTCAGTGATACTGGAGTGGGTAGTTAAGACAGAGACCCAGACTGCCTCTGAAGATGCCTAGACTGAGACAGTGATCCAAACTACAACTAAGAACATCAGTTGAGACAGGGACCCAAACCTTAGCTACGGTAGTCATACAAACAGTGGAAAAGAACCAGCAGACATGGAGGTTGATGGATCCATAAAATTTATGTCTTTTCCTGGGGACTATGAAATTGACAGAGAAAATAAAAAAGATGCAGCCATTAACAGTGTCTGGAGGATGTTCCTGTCAAGCATGAAGGAAAGACAAAATAATCAGCAGGACTTGCTCAGTCTTCAGTAGTCCCATATGGCCAGTGGAAAATTCTGGCGGAGGCTGAGGTTAACAGTGAACTATTATGGCCTCACTGAAGTCTTGCTATGGTGCTGCGTTCCAGTGTGGGGAACAGCAATCTGTTGTTTTAATAATGGACGGTCAGGATCAAAATTAAGCCAAATGCTGTATCTGAGAACAGTTTATTGGTAACAAAAACGAGAAGGAGAAGGAGTTGCCCAGAAGAGGGCTAGAAGAGCCAGAAAAGAATGAAGGAAAATGGAAAAGGACTGGGGGAGAGGGGAGGCAGAGAGAGAAGACGGAGGGCAGAGCAGGGCGCTACCGCCAGGGATCAGGGGCCGCTGCCGGCGCCCGAGGGGCCTGCGCAGCTCCCGGAGAGCCGCGGCTCCTCGGGCGGACACGCGGTGAGGGGCAGCCCGGAGCGGAGCTCCAGGACCCTGGACAGAGCCACGGCGACCGCTGGATCGGGGCGGCGGGGTTGAACGCGGGCAGCCCAGGCAGGGAGGCGGGGGAGAAGGGGCAGTGCGGTGGGCAGGGACACAGGAAGGCAGGAGAGGCGTGAGGGCGGGCAGGAGCCAGCGAGGGCAGGAGGGCCAGAAGGCAGGCTGGGGCCAAGGAAAGGACGGAGTGAGCCAGTCAAGGAACTGCACCGAGCCCCAGCGAGCAGCGCTGAGCCCTGCAGCAGTTAGTTTTTATATCCCCCAGTCCCTCCCAAAATCTGTCCGTGGACAGGACACCATTGGTCAGTCCCAACTTTCCTTGGCACCCTTTGGTGCAGACCTGTTCACGACCTGGTTGGAGAAACCCCTCCATTGTTTCCTACTGCCCCATGTGAGGTGCTGCCAGGTGAAATCCCCCCAGAGACAAGGCTTCCCCAGTCGTGGCTGCCCTGTAAGTGGCACCGGCGCAGGGCCTGTCCCTGCAGACAGCCCCGACAGCCAGGGCTGAGGCAAACTCAAATGCTGGGTCAAAGCTAGAGGGGCTCCACACATAATGCTAAGTGCTCTTGTGCCACACACACCAGAGCTCTAACAGGAGGTCTGAGAGGTTGCATGCTACAATTGATGCTGTCTATGTGTTTTTCCAAATTCCTTTGGCAGCTGAGTGCAAGTCATTCTTTGCTTTCACAAGGAGCAGTATCTCCTTGTGAAAGCCACCTGGAACTGGCTGTCCGAGGGGTTGAAGCACAATCCCACGACTTGCCGTGGAACAATTCAACCTGCACTGGGACAGAAGAGTCAAGACAGCTAGAAAAGGAAAACACTCAACAAAATCCACCTGTGTTAATCAGTTTATAAATCTGCTCTTCTTCACAATCTGGCTTCAAAAATGTCATAGACTTCAGGTTTTTGTCAGGATCTTAGAAGTTACAACCATTCATCCAAAAAGGATATTAGTATGTTTTGCTGGTCTTAGCTGGGATTGACTTTTTTCACAGAAGCTGGTATGGGTGTCTGTTCTGGATTTCTGCTGGAAACAGTGTCGATAATTCAGTGTTTTCGTTGCTGCTCAGCATTGACTATATGACAACACACAACTTTTCTCACTTTTACTCTTTTGATTCTCTTGCTATCCCACTGGGGGTGAGTGAGCAGCTGTGTGGGGCTTCATTGCTGGCCTGGTTTAAACCATGACAGATGTACCTACAGAAAAGCTCAGTGTCGGGGGAGAAGTGGGCAGAGAGATCTGAGCAAGGTTGTTACACTGCTTTCTCATAGCCTGAGCTGGCACAATCTTTTTTTCGCAGCACTTCAAAAAGCAGGTAGCCATAATGGATAATTCAATAGTGTGGGTTTCAGTTACGCCTGTTTCTTCATTTAATCTCAGTATTATTAGTGGTTATGAATGTATTGACACATGTCGCCAATTATTTATAGAAACTAAGATATGACCAATGAAACAATCATACGTGGGAGAAATTCTGTGTGTATAAACAATGCATCAAGTGAAATAATGCACTTTGAAGTCAGAATTGGACTTACAAGAACTTACTAAAAATTAAAAGTAAATATCTTTTCATGTTACCTGTCCTACACCCAAGTTTTGATCTTTTATAAAAGCTTCTTATACAGTAGCTCTTAGCTACTCTGTGAGGCAGATCTAAGTCCAGTAGGAAAGTAATAAGATTTATTTCAAAATTTGCTGGTTTAAGAGTCCAGTATTTATTTATGTCTAGAGTTCAAGAAGTCCAGGAGAGCATCTATTAGATGCATTCTTTATAGGTGTATTGGATTTGCATGGCCTGGGTGTTGGTATCGGGGGTTCACAGAGCTTCTGTGAGAAGCTGCTGGAAGCTTCCACCATGTCTGGCAAGCCAACCCCTGGTGCCTCCAAAGATAGACATGCTGCTGGCCAAGGCTGTGCCAGTTAGAGAGGGTGGTAATAACCACCTCTGCAATAACCGATTTAAGAAGAAACCAAAACAAAAGGTTTTTGTCGGTTTTAATATGGGCCAGAAAAGAGCAGAGTGAGAACGTGTGAGGAGGACAGCTATGCAGACATCAAGGTCAGTGGAGGAGAGGCAGGAGGTGCTCCAAGTGCCAGAGCAGGGATTCCTCTGCAGCCCATGGTGAAACAGCTGTGCCCCTGTAGCCCATGGAAAATCACTGGGATGCAGAGATCCACCTGCAGTCCAGGGAGGAGCCCCACACGGGAGCAGGTGGATGACTGGAGGAGGCTGTGATCCTGTAGGAGACCTGTGGAGAGAAAGGGGCCCTGTTCCCATGTTGTTGCAGGCTGTCCTTGGAGGATTGTACCCCACAGAATAGTGGCCCATGCTGCAGCAGTTTTGGGAGGGCTGTTGTCCATGAGGATGGACTCATATTGCAGCAGTTCTCAGAGAGCTGCTGCTCGTGAGATGGACTCACACTGGAGAAGTTCATGGAGAACTGTCTCCCAAGGAAGGGACCCCACAGTGCACCAGGGGAAGGACTCCTCTCCCCGAGCAGCAGGAGAAGCCACAGGTGATGAACTGATCTCATTCACTCTCTCCTTGTGTTGCTGGGGTAGGAGGTACAGCTGGAAGGAGGGGTGGAGGGAAGGTGCTTTTGAGGGTTTGTTTTACTTCTCATTATCCTACTCTGATTTTGTTAGTAATAGATTCACTGCATGTCTCTGAGCTGATTTTGTTCTGCTTTTAATGGTATTTGGTGAGTGATCTCTCCCAGTCCTTATCTCAACCCATGAACTCTCCATTAAATTTTCTCTCCTCTGTTTAGAGGGAAATGAGAGAGCAGCTCTAGTGAGCACCTGGGATCCAGCCAGTACCAACCCATGACAACATGGTTTGGAATCACCTGGTCCCTTTTGTTGCACTGACTTAGAGCGTACTTATCCGGACTGTACTAGAGGAGTATCTGGCCACTTTTGTAGGGGCTTCTTCTTTATCAGTTATTGTGAAGTTATTTCAGAGGCACACAACAGTGCATGACTTTGCATGGCAAGGTTATGATAGTGGGGGGGGGTGGGCTATAAGGTTGGATTCTCTGGGAAGATGCTGGAAACTTCCCCCATGTCTGAAGGAGCCAGTGACAGCTCTCCAAGATGGACTTGCTGTTGGCCAAGGCTAGCCCATCAGTCATAGTGGCAGAGCCTCTGGGATAAAATAAGTGGAAAAAATTATTGCAGAGAAGTTCTCTCAGCCAGTGAATAGCGGAGTGAGCAGATGTGAGACAAACAGCCCTGTGGACACCAAGGTCAGTGAAAAAGGAGGGGGAGAATGTGCTCCAGGCACCAGAGCAGATATCCCACTGCAGCCCATGGAAGAGACAGTGGGGATCCATTGTTGGCTCCCTTCTGCCCATGGAGCTCCATAGCAGAGCTCCATCTGCAGCCAGGCATCCAGACAAAGTCAAACCAGCACAAAATTAAGGAAGACTAATGTATGGTAAGAATCAATCTTCAAAAAATCTATTTTCTTGATGCCAGTCAACTAATCAAGCACTATTACCCTTTTTTTTTCAGAAAATCCACCAAAAATGCTGCCTATTAACGTGTCTGGGTCACGACTATAAATGTGTCGTGATAGTAGAGGTGCTACTAAGCTGAAGTGGAAGAGATTCTGCCTTAGATTATTTATTCAACATTCTAGTAGTCTTTATTTATTTTGGCATTCTCTCCAAATTTAAAATCAATTAATATGCTTTTAAAATGTAAATATTAGTCTCTCTCAATGTTGTATGACTAAATTAGGAAAGTTTGACATGTTTTAACTTTGGAAAGGATTAAATTTTGATATATCCATAATTTCTCTTGAGGTAATTTTAAGCACATATTTAGGATTTTCTTTTTTGTGTATGAGCAAGTGGATTTCTTTACAGTCCTAGCAACTTTGACACATTGGATGAGGAGGATTTTCCATGTAGCTGCTTCCTGGAAAAGAAATTCACTCATTGCTGAGTGTGAGAGCTAAGAAACCAGCCCCAGCATGATAGTGAGGGTTTGTGAGACTCTAACTCAAATTTTGAGGGTTTTATTGGAGAGCTGGAGTACCTTGCATGACTAAGGGAACAAAGAAGGGGCTTGGGACACAGTCTAGAGTTGTGACTAGGCTTGCATTCACAAATTGGAAACATTTGCATGCAACATTTGCATTATATGCTTTTAAAAAAATATTATAATACTATAGATCATTTATGTCACATTCACAAGCTTGGAAAGAAGTAAAGAAATCTTACCTGAATATAATTTATTCCTGGGATTCTAACTCATTAGCATTGCAACTACATATTAGGAAATTATGACCTAGATATATACTAACAATAATATCAGTTTTGGCTTCTTGAAACAAGAGTTTGAAACAGTCTTTTTTCTGAACAAGTTTAATTCAATATCTGTGTCTTTTCCTTTGGGGGTTCATTTTTCTACTTGAGCATTCTATTACTACAAACTGCTATTTCCTGAGAGGGAAAAAACATGTAATTTCAACATATGCAAGCAATAATTAATGAAAGAAATTATCAGCCATGAAATAATGCAATTTGAGAGTACAATGAATCTAGTCATATAGAAATTACTGCATAAAATGATTTTTAAAAGTTATAGAACAAAATAAGTAAATGCTGTGCCATGAAGTACTGGATGATCTCTCCAGACATGCATAAACACATTATCCCTGGTCATAGCCAAGCATGATTCATGGCAAAAGTCTTCATCCAAATTTGCAGGGAGTGGTTATTTAACTCATGCTCCAGTAAACAAAAAAACCCACAAACTGCAAAAGTAGTAAGAAATAATTCAAAGTGCTAAAAAAGAACTTCAGTTCATATTACTGTCATTCTTTAAGCTTATATTTTGCTATATTCAAATGGTTTATAAAAATGCATGTTTTGAGGAAGCAAGCCGTACAGATTTTCTTATGAGCTGAATCACAAAAGAGAATGTGCATTTGAAATATTTTGGTCTCATACATGCATTGTTTCCATTCTTGTAGGAGATCAATATTTTTTGCAGGAGATCAACATATTCCAAGATTTGTCCTATCTAAGCATTCCCCTTTTTGTGTCAACATAAACATTATTAATTGGCTGTAACTTTTTAAGTTATACACAAAAGTACACAAATCACTCTTTTTTACCAAGTCTTATTCTGTTTAAATCTATGCAAGATCAAGCAGAAGAAAGAATGATCAATGAGAGAGGAAAGAAAATGAAAAAATCTTCCATCTTCCACAATTTCAACTGAAAAAATCTGCATCTTAAGTAACAAAGTGATGAATATCTAAATAAAATGTACATTACCTGAAAAAAATTATTTCATAAGAAAAATTTTCAAGAAACAAATTCTGAAGCAGAAGTTTCACTTACTGTGAAGGTTTAATCATATAATGTTATTTACTGAGCTTATATATCTTATATGTTATTCTTCTACAAGATTTTTCAGCTGATTAAGACATAGTGAAATCTGCAACTTTTGGATGCATGAGTTTGACCTCACTTTTTTAATGTCGGCTCATTTGTCAGTGGAACATTACAGACAGTTCTTTCCTTAAGAGCAAGTAAATATTATATACAATAGATAACATACTCATACTCTTTTACTGTTTCTGAAGAGAGTTACAAATGTCAATATTATTAATTTACTAACAGCTCAGGCTGTTTTCAAAACATAAGCACAGGGCATGATGAATCACTCTTTATCCACTTATACAGAAGGTAGCTTTTCTAAAGAAGACTCATATTGCTCATAGTGCTTGAAATATTAATAAGGGCTGATCTGTAAACAGTTCTGTGTCTAAAATTGAGTGGAAAAAACATTAAAAAGTTTTAAAAAGCTGAAAAAAATTACTGATACTTATAAGGAAAGATGATCCTATCAGAAGATGAAAAAGAAATCCTCTTCAAAGGCATGGGGAGAGATCTGGAAATGTAGGGACTCAGAATTACCAAAAGGGTGCTTAGTGTTTAAGGATTACAATTTACACTGCACATTACATGGGACTACACACCCAAGTTTACACTATCTTGAGCAGTGAGATATCTTTAAAATAAAAAGAAATTGGAACAGCCTGACTGACCAGACTTCCCAGCCAAAAGATGTGTCATCTTCAGTCTTTCTCATACATCCTGACAGGAGACATTGTCCTGAAAACCTTTACGTCGATATCTGAAGATACTGTACATGTCTTTTAGATGGCTGGAGATAAGCAAGTTACCTATCAGAAAAAATGAAGAAATTTGAAGAGTATTATAATACGGGAGAAAAAAAAACTTGTACAAGAACTCTATGGCTTTTGGGAGATGCTAGTTTTAACATTAAAAAAAAAAAAAAAAATCAACAACCCAAACATAAATTTTTCATGCAAACATATAAAAAATAAATTGAAGGAGTCAGAAATACAGTTGTGCAGTCCTTCTGAATCTCTAATGTGGCATCAGATTTGAATCTCAGAGCCTGAAAAGGAAGATTTTGAGAATTCTCAAAAAATTCTCTGGGATGACAAAGCACAAGACCAATCTATGAGGCTCTGGAAGTTGCCGTAGTTAGAATAGTTGAAGAAAAGCAAAGACAATATTAAGGCAAGCTCATTTTTATGGTTTGTCTCTTGAAAATCCTTAATTCTAGGTTCTATCCTAGAATTCTTCTTTTTAAACACCTAAGACATCATCTGGTATCTGTCACAAAAGAAATTCTTTTGTATTTTACATAACAAATGAACATTTCTAAAATGTATCTGAAAGAGCATGCTAGAGAGATATATTCTATATCTCTTTTTTTTCCCCTTTTGTGCTGGATAACCCTAAAAGAACAGGGAAATATTTATGCTAAAAAGCACGCAGATTTGGGTATACTGGGAGGATTAGGAATCCTTTGGATCTCAAGTTGCTGCATTTGGAAATGTTTGCCATGTAATTTCTTTTTTTTCTTCCAGCCTGTACATACACTTAAGTTAAAGTGAACCCTGTTCACTCAGTTTAGAAAAAAGAAAATACTTTTCCTTCAGGATTTTTGCGAAAAGATTTTGATATCATGTAGTATAAGAGTGCTGTGGCTTTCAATAATTCTGTTTAGGTTTCATTACATTTTCTAAGTACATTTACTAAATTTTCAAGTTCACTGGTTGTCTGAGAGAAAAAGGATTTTTGGCTAGCAGAATCCTACTATACAAATGTTTCTGATAACTTTTTTTCTTTTTTTTAAATTATACTTTCAGATATGTTTTCAAAGTATCTTATTTTGTGAATCAAACTACCTCTTCTGGTACACTGAACCAATCTCATTCAAATTTTCAATACAGGCAAATTAGGGACAAGACTTAAGTGCAAAAAGTCATAGTATTGTGACACTATCTGCCCCTAGTGATATCTGACTTCCCACTTACTCAGCTGAATATCCACATATCATTTTATACTTGAGTCTTTATCTCCAGAATATTTGGAAAATGCATTGATAAAAACTGGAGAAAAAATAAAATAATTGATTGTGTGTCAAAATTTATCCTTAAAAATAATTTTTAAAATAGCATTTCTTTAAAAATATTAAGTAGTGTCTTATTCTGTCAGTTTTTATCAGTGTATAAAATGTCACAGCATATGTACGGTATTCGAGGTATTTTTCTTTAACTACAGTACTTCTATTCACAATGAAGTTCCTTCCCCACTGTAATCCCTGCGTGCACATGATTTTTCCTTATATATATTTTGTTTGTTATTCTCTTGAGAACTCTCATAATATTAAAATTCCATATGAGAAATCTTGAATGTAGAAATCATTGTGTGTATGGGTGTTTGGTTACTACTTTGTGTAATTTTTGACGTCTATTTTTTTGATTTTATGTATGGAAATTCACACAATCAGGCTATCATTTTTGCCACTAGACTTTCTCATTCTCATTTTTTCTAAAATAAATGTGATTCTGAATAAATTTTGCCTGCAGGCATGGTATTTTTCACTTTTCTTTTAGCTTTATTTAATCTTTGTTTTCTCCTCATTTTTCTGATGAGTCAGATTTTAATATTTTAAAATGTTAGATTTTCTTGTAGGAAGCAAGTATATTATAATAATTTTAAATGTCATTACAAAACATGAACATGTTCAGACCCTAATCAATTGTTCTTATTTTCATTTTTATGCGACACTGCTTCAAATAAGGAGAAGAACAATGGCCAAAATAAATGTTTGTGCTCACTATGTTTTAGCGGCAGTAAGATGAAAGGATTTAGGGTGACATTACCATTGTTGATGGTAATGTCAGAGACCAGCAAGAGAATTAAAAGTAACTCCTGTTCACAATATATTTAGAAAGTGTGGTTCTGACTTGAGGACTCTTCAGTTCTGTGGACTTGCTTGCTGCATTCTTCTTTCCTACCATCCTATGTTGGCAGTGTTTATAGACACATGATTTTGAGAACTTCTTTGAATGGCCAGTGAAGAAAGTCAGGGCTGAACTGAAAAATTTGGAGTGGAGGATATGTTTTTTTCAGTCCAAGCTCTCATGAATCCAACTACATTTCTCTCAAAGAAAAAGAGAATAATTTTAAGAATTCCCCCTTTACAAAGGTGGATTTTGAAATTATTCTGAATAAAACACATTATTTATAGTGAGAAAATTTTAACAAATGCAAAACCAGGAAGAAAAAAAAAGTAAAAAATGGGAATGACCAGCCAAGTTTTGACATTTGTCAGAAACATGTTCAAGGAGAAGGATCTGCCTATGGGTTTAGACAGCTGGTCAGTGTACAGGAGACCTATACTTATCTCTGTCCATACACACGGGAAGAGGACTGTAATCACCAGAGTAGCTGGTACTTAGGGCTGAATTACTTCATCTATTTTATTAATATTGTTCTATTCTGGACACTATTCCATTTTTAATATAGTACTTTAATATTTATTGGGCCTGAAACTTGCACACAAGTGTCTTAGATCTTAGTTGACATTCCTGGAAAAGAGAAAGGCTTTTCTTGTTTGGAGTTTTGTGCATTGGTTTTTTTGGTTTTCTTTGTTTTTTTTTTTTAGTCCATCATATTTTGAAATCAAATTCAATGTCTTAAAAAAGAAGAAGCAGAAGCAACAGCAGGTCAAGATACTTTCTCAATGTCACCGAAGCACGCTAATCCCAGTGAACAGCCTGTCGGAATGCCAACACCTCCAAAGAGACTTTGGCTTAATGCAGTTGATTTGATACTAGAAGGTACTGGGCAAATCTCAAAAGGTAACATGGTTTGAGAGATACTTAACAGGAAACCCAAGATCATGCATACTGTCAAAAGCAGTACACAGAAAAAAGAGGGAATGCTACACAAGCTGAATGTTAGTCCGTTCCACCTGTTATTTCCACCCCATGCCCCCAGTACTTTACTACTTCTAGTGAACAATTTAAATTCTGATTTGTTTTAAATTAGTAACTTGCTCATATCTTGCCAGGGCAGAGAAACCTCTGTCTCAGTGAAACCACAAAGGCTGCAAGTATATGATTACTTTACACCATCTGTTATGTTCAATTCCTTTCCAAATGATTGGAATGTCCTCACTGATTCCTGATCCTGGTCCTTTCTTCTATCTTTCCTATTAGGAGGTCAGCTTTTATGAATGTATGGCTTAACTTTGTCCTGCTCCACGCAAGAATGTTTAGTCTAAATTCAACACCAGCATAATTTCTTTCTTCTCCTCAACTCCTAATAAAGCCTCCAATGAGGCAGCAAGGGGTGAATAACCAGTGTGGGTAGTCATTCAAAAATATCAGGTTCTTCCCTTATTTTCTCTTAGCTGTATGAGGAGATTGTATCTTAATAAGAAACATTCTCAGGTCAGCCAATAGATGGGGCTACAGATTCTAGGTTTTCAATGGCATTTTCAGCTTTGCTTTTATTTTGTTTACCAAGGCTAATAAAAATGATGATCATTACTCCTCATTTCTATCAGATATATTTCCTTCTGGCTAGTAAGTATTAGTTCAAGGGTTTATTTTGTCTAGCTTCTTTTTTTTTTATAAGACATCCTTCATTTATTTTTTGTATTCAATCTCCTTAACCAGATCTGCACCCTAGAATAAAACTGACTTCTGAAACCAGCCATAATATTATTCTTTAACTTGGTAAAATAATCTCTTTCTTCTATTAACTCTGTGAATCCCACACTACTTTTTGTCTCTTTGTAATTATATCCCATCACACATCTAATACATAAGGAAAAATAACTTCCGCACCTGCTACTACAGTATTTTAAATAAATGTATCCTTACGTGCAAAAAATTTCAAACCTTCATTGATTTCTCCAGTCTGCAGTCTGCTTTTCCTTTATTTTAAGATTGAAGTTATGGAGTTCATGGTCCCTCTTTATATCTTCAACATGATCATGAAATCTTTCACAGCCTTTCAATTTTAGCTAAATAAAATGCTGTCAAATGTAGCTTGTGGTATCAAAACACATTATTTGTGGTAAATAATTGCAAATGGTGTTCCTCTCTTAAAGGGATAGAATTATGTAATTAAATGTTGCATTATTTTCCTATGCAAGGTAATTTTTATTTTCTCTTGGACAGTTCATTTGCTGACTACTAATAGGAATTTATGTATCTGAAATTTTCAGTCTTGAAAGTCTATATGCTAGAGAGTTCTCTGAGTTAATAAGCTGCAAAAATCAAGTAACTACAAAACTCTTTAAAGGCCAGACTTTTAAAATAAATAATACTAAGTTCTGGTCAAGGACACTTAAAATTGTTTTTAACAGTTCCCTACACTTTTGGGTTCTTGGTAAAAGGCTTGAATTACTAACATTTTCTTCTCACAGTTGTTAGCTTTCCTGCAGATTGTTGGAGCACAATGTCTTTAATTTTACTGCTCTTTACAGTGATGAAATAATGGATTTGAAAATAATTTATAGGAATTAAAAAGCATTATCTTAGGTACCTGCACATATACATTTTGTACATAGGCCCCTACTTCTCACAAGAAATCTTTGAAATGGAATTACAAATAAGACTACTCAACTGAATATTAAATTCAAAAATACATGCTAAAGAAATGTTACCCAATCAGGTAACAGAAGAATACCAGCCAATTTTTTCAATCAAAAATGGGTTTCTGAAACAGTTGCAAAGAAATTCAATATGAGAAATCGTTTTGAGGATCAATTTATTTATGGACTTTAGTTGTAAAATGAACTTCCAGCTAAGAATCCATCTCTATCTCTATTCATTTCTTTATGACACACACAATACCACTAAAACCACTGTATTGGAGCTGGTGATAAAATTGGCCCAAAAAAAATCAAACAAGCATTTAAGTAATTTACATGTCAGCTTCAAGGAAATATAAAAGGAATTATTTAATCTGTCAAGGAAATGTCTATGTTGCCAGTAAATACAAGATATGAGATTCACTGCATTTTCTTCAAAGAGTCCTTAATCACATTTTCTGCCCAAAGGAAGTTTCCATTTTTTGCCCATGGTATGAGATTAATGGCTTATTTTCTTGCAGATTCTCAGAGAGGGAGGGCAGAAGCTTAAGCATTTAAAAAACTGGAATTAAATCTTTGCAATTGTGACCTACTGCCAGACTTTTTTTGTTTACCCTCACAAGCATATTAGAGTGAACTTTTTCCTTCCCCTAAAATTATGGCTGAAAATTGCTAAAGCGCTGCATTTCAGAAATTATAATTTAATTTCTGTCTTTTAGTAGATGCTCCTCGGACCTTTTTATATCCATTTGGAAGTACTTTAGGCATTAATTAGGGAAACTTCCATAAATTCTGTCTCTTCTGCAAGACCGGTAAGATTTCAACATATAAGTAGAAATAATAAAATATAAATAAACAGATCAAACCCCTTGAGGATAAACAGAAGATTTTCCCTGAAGATACTTATCCACTGACTATATTAGGAAAGCTAAACACAGTACTGCTGACTCATGCTGATATTTTTTGTGACAAAATAATTTGAAAATATGCACACAAGTCAGCAGGAAAACTCTTGGAAATAGTTTGGAGACATTTCTACACCTTTTCTCTATGAAATTGCATGTACAAATTCCCTTTTATACAATATGAACTAAAATAACCTTTGAAGTGTGAAAATACTAGAAATGCATGTGGTAATACAAAGGCAGAAAATCATATATTTTATGGCTCCCTTTGTGACTTTTCAGTTCAAACTTAACTTAGATAATTGCCAGAATATTCACTAAAGAAACACACTGTAAGAAAAGACATTCTGCCCCCAAATTCAAAACTCTCAAATAGTTAATCCACTTTTGTTGGAAGAAGAGCCTAGAAAGAATTTACCACTACCCAGATTTTACACTGTAACTCTGTGGGAGGAAAGGAGAAAAATTTGGGCAACTTAAAAATTATATCAGGTTTTGTAAAAATTACAAAAAGTAATGCTGAAGTCACTCTAATGAATGCGCAGTAACTACCATCTTCATCTGAACAAACAGCACCGGTGAACTTCAACTGCACAATTGCTGAAGCTACTTGCCCAAATAAAACCAAACCAAAACAAAACAAACCCCACAAACAAACCAACAAAACAAAAACCCAAAAATACACAAACAAAACAAACTCAAAACCAAACAAAAGACAAAGCCACAAACAAACAAAAAAACAACCAACCAAAAAAAAAAAAAAACAAAACAAAAAACCCCAACCAAACCAAAAAACAGAAAAAAGAAAAGTTGAAGACTGTGCTCAAACCACTTATTTAATCTCACATTCCAAAATATTTGACATTACATCAAAGTCACATTTTGGCAGTAGCTGCTGTTTTCAGCAAAACAGGCTCACCTCATCTCTGCTGTAAAGATGATCCTTTGATCTGGCTGTAATGAAACTTCAAGGCTTTCCTCATCAAGAGAATTAGAACATATCTTGTTCTTGATCCAGATAAACACTGTGAATTACTGAAACCATATATCACCTTAGATATTTTATTTCCTGGGAGACCAGTCCATCTGGATTGTTTCTCTGTTTTATCTGAAGTGTGTAAGGTGACTCGGGGAACAAATGTACTAAAATCAACATTTTTAGGTCCAAAAAATTTAGAATCTATCCAAGATGCTTTGAAGGCTTACACTTGCTGCTTTCTTTTTAGCAATTTAAAGACCTGAGAGACAGATTTTGAGACAAAAATGCTATGAAGAAAATTTTTTTTCAAAACCATAAAATCTTCTAAAAAACCAAACATAAAAAAATAGACAGATGGGATCAGTTAATAGGATTTTACTTCCACAATATATGACATGTTGAAAATGGTCACATTGTGTAAAAAGCAAAGGCTACCTGAAAGGAGATCAAATCCTGGAAAGAAACAGGAATGTAATCCAGATAATTTCTGGATTTGTTTTCCTGCAAATTGTAATAACAACAATTAAAATAACTTCTTTAATTGTTTTCCACTACGTGGACTAGGAAGAGTGGTGAGATACTTCTTGACTCTAATATAGAAAGTGTTTACTCTGAATATTTAAGAAATAGAAGTGCATCTATAAAAGACACTGTTTAAGACTGGGGAATAAATAAAATTCCTTCATAAAATAAAATCATCCTAAACAACCTTCATGATAGAACTTGTAATTGTGCCTGCTAGCTATTTTGTATTCCTGATGTAAAATTCACTTGGAAAGCTAAGTTCTACTCATTGTATGAAAATGCTCAGGATTGTGTGAGGGATAAAATTACACACAACTGCCTACTTCACTCATACGTAAAACCAATACTGAGTTTTCTGGGGATTCTAAATATTAAAAAACTACAACCCAGAAAAAAATAATCTAAATTATTTACAAGAAGAGTTGCTATTCTTTCTCATATTTATGAACATTGATGGTTTGTGTAACTTATCTCTATAATGAGTTATGTAATGCACAAGAGAAATTCTTACATGACTGCTTCATGATGCAGTGAAGCACTAAAAAGGATGCAGTACTTTAGATTTCCTGAAAGGTTTAGGCAAGTTTGATATATTTAGTGAAAAATGCATTTTAAAGGTTAATTTGATTTATTTAAAATACACCTTTCAAATAAAAGGCATACCCCATTATACAGAAAATTCACTTAAATGGTGCATCGACACATTTTAGTTCATTAGAAACAGGAACAGTGTAGTTAATGTGCCAAAATAATTTGTAAAATATGTGAAAATTACATCTAGTTTCTGTGCTTCATGAAGCTTATGCAATGGTCCCTTCATTTTCATCTAGCTGCAGCACAACAGAGCAGCAATCTGTACCATCAAAATCGAGCAAGCTAAATGGAGTAAGTGACAACTTCCCAAACCCTTTTCCAATAAAGTGTAACCGTACCTTCTAAAAGGATATTTGCAGATACATTTATCTTGCCTAACTCCTTTGTCTTCACTTCAAATCTCGATTTGTAGCATTTCCATCATTTGGAGACCTCAGAAACAAAGTATTTAAAGTACATTGGTACAAAAATGTAAACTGGTACTTTAATACAATCATTGGTTTTCAGTTGTCCAAAATTAGTATTTTAAACCTTCTTCAATTTTGTTTCTTAAGGGTAATGAGTAAACCATTGTTATAAAGAAAAATTAGTATTCATACAGGTACAAGTAACATTTACCACAGTTTGACATCCTAATAGTATACAATAAATATGATAATGTTCTCATATAATTTTCAGACTGTAAAGCTTTATTATTACTGTAATGCTTCTTAAAATTATTTACCTCAAAAGGGATCACCTGGTTTTTTTTGCAGATGGGAAGGTTTTTCCTTTTTCCTAAGCATCAAGATTGCACTATTGCTCAGGAGGTAATCTATGTCACCACAGAATGAATACCACAATCCTTTATCCTTCTTCAAAAGTGATTTCATCCATTACTTCTACCACAATAATCCATAGCAGAGTACTCTTCTGCTGTTTTTGTCCTATTGTTTCTTTTCAAAACTTTACAACTACATGAAATCCTGTGTGGATGCAAAAGCTAATTACGTCAGTTATTTCAATAATTCCTATATATATATATATATATAGGATTTATATATATATAATTTCAATAATTCCTATATATACTCCTCCTCTGTACCTCAGTCATGTTTTCGAAGCTCTTATTCTTGTTTTGTTCTTAACATAGGTTTGAATTTTTTTTTTAATTACATTTTTTCCCCATTTGTGTTCTTATTGAAGAGACTCTTTTAGTACTTACTGCTGTATGAAAAATCAGAAAAAATCTCCCAGGCTAAAAGATGAAATATTTAAGTATGTAAGTAAAGTAATAAGAGTTGTCTATTTTGGCAAAGAATAGAAGGAATTCAACTTTTTAACTTAATCTTTCAATACATTTAATTTTCAATGTTCTTGAGCTTCTATTTGATTGAAGGCAGAATAATCAGCTTTTGAAATATTAAAGGAAAATAATTTTAGTCAACCAGATAAATTTCTGAAGTACAGATGACTATAAAATTATCTTGTAGTTTCTTGAAGAAAAAATGTGATGTGAAAACTCATTTTTCCCAAAGGGACTTTTTTCACTACGCATTTTGTTGCCTGAAGAGATGACAAAAAGCTGACTCAGTGTCTCCAAATAGCACCAAAAGTCCGGTTAATGCCTAATAACTGTATGATTTTAAGATTAGAAAGAGGCGATCCAAAATAATATGCATCTATAACTTCAATATTTGCATGGAAGATACTCTTCATAATTAACAAAACAGGGTAACATATGGACTGCTGAACATCTACCCCAACATCTCTGAACTGTTTAACACCCAGGGAGTACTACCATTCCAGAGCACCGAGGAAAGAGGAGATTAAAGTGGCTGATTCTGGGTGAATTTTCTGGAGAGAAGAGAGAGACCAGAAAAATGCAGCTGTGGTTATAAACACCCAAACTACATCAACAATACAGAATGATAGCTTCTATTATAGGAGAAAGTGTATCAGTTATGGACTCATAAACACTGAGTTAGTTTGGAAACCTTAAGAAAGACTGCAATACTACTTTCCTCATAAATATAATTTATTTCAAGAATTTTACTACTTGATGCTTATTCCCTGTGACAGTGAAAATTGCCTAATGAATGTGTTCATACGTATTATGTATCTAAGATCTTGACACAAACACAGTGGATGAAAGAGAAGGGCACTGATAAGCAATAGGATGACAAACTACTGCTTTTAATTTCAGCCATATTGGTATATGCCTTTTCATTTTATTTCTAGGAGCAAATTGTCCTACCATTGTCAACTTGGTTCCTTTCTCCAGTCTTTTCACACAGGGGGAAGCATCACTAAAAGCTAGCATTGAAAGCTGTGTCCATGTCAAGGATGATGTCTGCCTGCTTTCTTTGCAGTTTGCCCATCACTGCTCATCCTGCACATCAGTTTTAGTTCAGATAACCATTTGGTCTCCATTTAAAGGAAATTTTGGCTAGCTGGCAGGTAGTGACCTGCCACTAGCTAGGACATTTACAGACACATATACATGGCACACATCTCTAAATCTTACCTTCTAAATTACACTGACCAATACCAGACTTGGTTTCCTAGTAAATAATCAATGCTGTCATTGACCACAATCAGCTCTGCTCTTCTGCATGTTTTATAATTCATTTTCTATTTCAGCTCCCTTTTTGTGAACAAGCTGCTGTCAGTTGCTGAATTTCCTAAATGCTGTGGAAATACATTCCTCTGTGGGAGAGAAACATGCTAACAGCCTAAGCTGCATCACAAAAGATGAGAACCAAGTGAGATACATAGGCTTGACATTATTTACTTTCTATATTTTCTCTCAGGTCTAAAACATTTCAAAACAAAATTTCCCTAATTATATAATTAGGAAGTCAGGCACTGGCACTGGCTGTCAGAAGAAATGCACTAGTCATATCAGTGGACTCTAAATCCTGGCATGACATTCCTATCACTGTAGTATATTCCCTTCTACTTGACTGACCATATTCAATTGCTCCAGGCTCTTCCCAGATCTCTTGAGAGTCCAATGTTCAATTTGTTGGATGAAGATTTGAAAAGTGCTTCCCGCAGGAGGGAGAAGAAAACCACATTAAAAATTCCAGTAGAGAAAATGAGAAGGACAACACTAAGGAACAGAAACAAGACAAAAATTAGTCTCAAACCAAAGTACTGGTAAGTCAGGTACTATCATAAAGGAATGGAAACAAATCTCATTGAAATTCAAACTAAATTGATACAAAGAACTTTCACCATTACTGCTGGTTTACATTCTGCTTTCCTATAAAATATCATTATTCTGTCTCTCAGTTTCTAAAAATGTTCTGGTTCATGCAGTAGAGAGAAAAGCATACCTCAGCCAACCAAACCATCAGTTGGGAGAGGATGGGCACAATACACCTTGTCCCTGTTCCATTTCAAACACAGGCCAACAGCAAATATCTAAGGAACTTTAACAGGAAGTTAAAGTTGATATCTAGTGAGAGCATCTAGTTTTGTACATTTGACAGTCTATTTTCTCAATCTGATACTGCCAGTGACAACACTGGAATCGAATTACTCATCCTGACTGCCCCAAAAATACTGTCAAGTGATTTATAACCAATTTCTCATTTGCACTGGACATACTGTGCAAAATTTCAGCCTTCAGACCGATATTTCTTATTGTATGGTTTCTGCAGCTCATAAGACTACAGGTCTTTTAATCATTTCCAAAAACAAAAATTAACAACCTCACAATCTTCATGGCTGGTGGATTTACTACAGTGGAAGAAGCTAACAAGTAATGCCCAGGCAGAAACCAATAATCAGAGGGTCTTCTCCAGCAAAATTTCTACTGAATCTCAAGCTCCAAGCTTATAAATCTGAAGATCTGTGAAACTGTCATATGAACCAATAGAAACTGTATCCAGATGAATTTTCCAAATCAGCAGAAATCTCCTCCTATTCATTGCTATTCCCAAGGGCCAGGTCTGAGAATCACTCTCTAATTAAGAAAGATTGATGATACAACTTATTGTGCCATTATCCAGTCTTGGTAACATAGTTCCAAAATTTACCATTAAAAAAATTATTAAAATCTTTATTAATTTGAGGATCTTGGAAATTAAGTTTTCCATCCATTTCTTGACTATATGTATATATGCATATATGTATAAAAAACTCCAGCTTTATGTCTTAATTGAGAGCTATCAAGACGATTGAGTTCCACTTGGTCTACAGATAAAATGATTTATTTCACTTCTGTGTCATCAAACGCACTATTTGAAATTTTAATTGGCATATGGGGACAATTTTGTTACCTTATTTGAGAAATCATATTGTTTCATTTTTCTTCCTTGTTTCTCCAAAGTCACTTCCAGTAAACCATCATTATCTGATTTCTCATGTATAAAGACTTTTAAAAACACAGGTGATATTAATCTGTGACAGTGTTCAAAGGAGTTCTTGGATGAGGGAAGGGACGAGGATCTGACTCCATGTTTCAGAAGGCTTGATTTATTATTTTATTATATATATAACATTAAAACTATACTCAGAGAATCAAAGAAAGGTTTCATCAGAAGGCTAGCTAAGAATAGAATAGGAAAGAATGATAACAAAGGTTTGTAGCTTGGCTCTCTGTCCAAGCCAGCTGGGCTGTGATTGGCCATTAATTACAAATATCCAACATGGGCCAAGCACAGATGCACCTGTTGCATCCCACAGCAGCAGATAACCATTGTTTACATTTTGTTCCTGAGGTCTCTCCGCTTCTCAGGAGGAAAAATCCTAAGGAAAGGATTTTTCATAAAAGATGTCTGCGACATTAATCCTCTTTGTTTCTCTTTCTGACACAATTTGAGGAATTGGTCTTTATTAGATAAAGAGTGAAATGATATAAAAACCTGAAGTGTAAATTTGGAGATACATTTAAGGTTTGAATTCTGAGAATGGAAGTAAAAATAAAGGAAGGGAATGCTACACTTCACTGACAAAAAAGACGATGAGAATAAGGTCATGTGGTTGTTTTTTCCCCCAAAATTGTCAGTCTGTGAGCTGGAGCTTCATTAGATTCCTTGTACTAAGTTTAGTGTTAGCTGTCCCCTTATTGATGAGAGTAAAAACTGACAAATGAAAAAAATCATCATGTGAATTCTTAAAAAGTCTAGATGTTATATCTTTGCTGTTTTTTACCTTCTTCTTTCAAATGCAGCAGGAATCCATCATGAAATATGTCTTTCATTTGAATAGTATCTATGAATTGCACAATTAGAAGTGGGAGAAGATGAAAGTTAAAAGATTTCTTCACCTACCTGACAGAATTTCAAACTTAACTATTTAAAATGACAGCACATTTTTCTCAAATTTAGATCTTTTAAATTAAATTTATTTATTTAGTATTCAGATAACAACAAACTTTTAAAAGAAATTTACCAGATGTGCTATTTTCATTTCAGGAAAAAAAAAAATATAGCTGAAATACAGACTACCATGTGCCCAGGTGGCCAAGAGCACCAAGGGTATCTTGGCTTGTATCAGCAATAGAGTGGCCAGCAGGGCCAGGGCAGTGACCGTCCCCTGTACTGGGCGCTGGTGTGGCTGTCCCTCACACACCATGTTCAGTTTTGGCTCATTCTCACCCAGAGTGAGCTGAGGGTCTGAGGGAGCTGGGGCTGTTTAGCCTGCAGGAAAGGAGCTTTGGAGGAGCCCTTGTTACTCTCTGCCTCTACGGGAAAGGAGGGTGTTGCTGAGGAGGATCAGGGCTTTTCTCCCAAGGGACAGGATGGCAGCCTCAAGTTGTATCAGGGGAGGATTAGATGAGACAGGAAATAAAAATTTCTTCACTGAAGGGGTTGTCAAGCATTGAAACCAGCTGCTCTGGGACCTGTGGACACAGCATCCCTGTATGTGTTGTGTATGCAAAACTGCATAAATGTGGCACTTGGAAACACGGTTTAGTGGTGGACCAGGCAGTGCTGGGTTAAATTTTGAGTATCTTAGAGGTCTTTTCCAATCTCCATGACTTTATGATTCTATTAAGTGTTCTTGTTTTCTCATTTTCTACATGTCAGGCTCAGCCTAAATCTTCCTTTCATTCTGTGAGTGCCCTGAAATTGATGAAATAACTTTGAAAGGGAATGAAGGGAATTTCAAAAGCTTCTAATAGAAGTGGCACCATCAACTTTTGTACTATAAAGTGAACAGAGTTAATGAATGTTTGGCATCTCTAAGGGCCAGGCTAAAACTGAAAAGGAAGACTCATAAAACAAAATAGTTATAAAAAACCAAAATAAGCATCATTACTGTGGCTTGTTCTGCTCTTATTTAGGAATCCAGATACTTATTATACCTGTATTACCATAAAAGTCACCCAAAGAATACAGTGAGTCTGAAGAAAACCATCTGGTTTATAATTTAATACAGCACTCTTCAGACTAGAGTGACAGACAAATGGAAGAAGCTGGAAAGAAGTATTTATGGTATACATCTTACCACATGCACATGGCATGTAAAAAATTGGTGAAGATAAAGATGCAATTTCATAATTATAGCTGATGCAAATATTCAGAAAAATTTAGAAAAACTTATTTACTTTATGAAAGTGTTTTGAGAATTCTAATCTTGTTTCAGCTTATTTAGGTCACTGCTGCTGTTTATGAAGTAGAGGAACAAGTACCTACAACATGCTTTAGACCATTTGTTGCACTAGTAGGGAATCAATAATGGACTAAATAATATTAATGAATAATTAAGGAATGAGAGATACAGGACACAATAACAGCATGTATCAACTATGTATTCGGACTAAAATTCATGATAATAAATCAGTGGTGATCAAAGTAGTCAGACTACAAAATATGTTGAAGTACAAAGTAGTTACTTTAAAGACTTGTTATGTTTTCTATGGTTTCCTACACTGTTTTCGAATTTCTGGTAAATTCTTACTAGTGTTACCATTGGTATTCTCCTCCTTTTGCTATTGAAAACTTTAGTCTGAGCTCCTTTCTTTGCCACAGTCGCCTTTGCTGTGCTGGGGTTAAGCCCTAAAAATATCATAAAGACATTAATGTTACATCAGCTTTCTATCATGCCTGTTTCAATAGCTCAGGTTATTTTGCTGCACTGGCATATAGGAGAAGATTTCAAACCCAGTAACAATTTTGTAGCTATAACTTATTAAGACTCACATACAGCTGAAGACTTGCACTGTATTTTACATGTCTGCATTGCTGCAAGTGTTGAGAAAACAATAAAAAAGGAGTGCCATCACAATGAGGCAGAAATCACGCCATGGCAGTGATCTATCTGTAAGAGGTACCAGGCACCCTGACCCAGGCACCCTTTGCAGCTGCCCCCTCAGCAGACAGGCAGGAGCCACCAAGTGCCTGTGGCCGTGTGCCTGAGGGGCAGCAGCTGCTGGTGCTGCAGAAGGGCAGCCCGGTGTGAGGAGCACAGCAGGGAGGGGAAGATCGAGGCAAAATACAAGCCACAAAGGTAGGAAATAGCAGGAAATTTTAATGGGGGAGGGGAACTGTAGTGAGGACCTGGAAAGATGAGAAGCTTGGTTTGCTTTCATCCTCTGTTGGAATTAAATAGATAAATGAACTATCCTATTTTAAATGCCAGTAAGCACTGAATGTGAAAGCTGCTGGGCTTCAGTTTTCCTTCTTTTTTTTTTCTGATAACTTAAAATCTCCCAGGAACCAGAAGAGATCTGCTTTGTCAAGCTCCCATGAGGCATTCTGTAGATGCTAACATTGCTCTTTCATGTTACTTAGCTGGGAATATGCCGGTATATTCTGAAATACAGCAAGAGACGCAGCATAACATTAACATAGCAGCAGCACATCTTGTCTGTAACATAAAGGCAATTTTTGGGCTTTGGAGGACAGGGGCTCTAGATCTAAGGAGCTTTGGAGAATACTTGAACACCCACTCTAAGTGAAGGAGGAGGACAGCAATTAGCACCAGCCGTACAAGTAATGGTTTAACATTTAACTGTAAAAAACCACAAACACCTCTCATGTAAAGAGTACAAGTAATGATTTAACATTGAACTGTAAAAAAAACCCAACGCCTCTCATGTAAAGTGTACTGAACATGCTCATTCTACTTGAGTCTGTAATATACATATACAGGGAAAAGTAATTTTTTTATATAGAAAAATTATTTCTATACAGAATTTTTCTAAACAAACCCCCCCCCCCAACTTCTTAATCAAAATGACCTAGCATTTGAACTTAAAAACTTTCAGATTCAGCAGTACTGATTCTAGGGTTTCCATATTTTGTTCCAAAGTCATAAAACCTTCACCTTCCCAAGCTCGGAAGGAGCTGAATGATAGCTGCATGCATTTTGATTCTTAAACTGATGAGAAGAATTTCATTGTAAATCTACTTATCTTTGACCATCTACAGTAGATTGGGTCCCTGATTAAGAATTTCTGGAATCCATTTTCACCTCTGCAGCTCTAAGCATGGATGCCCTCTCCAACTCCATAACTGCTGTTTTTACAGGTAACCAGGAAGTAGGGCCTCAGTTGCTCATTTAAAGTATGGGTATGGAAGGACGTAGTGGTAGGTCTAAGAAACCAGCTTGGATAGCTCCTGGTTAATGACATGTTATGGGCTTATCATTTCTCTTAAAGTGTCCTAATAACTACACTGTAGGTTCAGGTTGAATGAAGGCAAGCTACAGGGCTGTGTATTTTGCCATAAAATAGAAACTGCCAAGGATTTAAGATGTGTGGTCTTTCTTGAGATGCTACTCTGATAATAGAGACATCAAGGAAGGACAGAGAGCTTATTCCAGCTGCTATCGGGGTTGTTTATGTCCTAACTTAAACTTTCATTATATTAATTTTAGGAGGAAAAAAAGCTTAGAAATAGTTTGGGGAGCAAATAATTCAGAACTCCCTTGCTACCAGTTTAGTGCCAAAACTACTCATCTCCTTCTTCTGCATGTTTTTGCTGAGTCTCCCTCTGGTCCTAAGCATCTTGAGTAATTTATTGTATGATGGCTTTTTGCCCCTCCCTTTCTTCCTCCTTCATGATGAGAAGAAACTGAGATGGAATTAACTTCTCCTGATGACAGATGTATCCTTATTATTTGTATTAGTTTTTACCAACTACTTATTTCTATGCATGATATGACTTATTCTGTCAATGTACCTTTGACATAATTGAAGTCACATGCTCTCTTTGTCTTGACAGATATATACAAACCATTTAGGGCATTGATAAGAAATAGAACACTGCAAAGATACAGGTGGGATAGAAAACATAAAAGATTTTTGTTTGGAGTTTCTTAATAGAGTTTAAAAATTATTTGGCAAAACCAGAGACCCTGGCTTCATTAGCATAGTGTTTAGAGGGTTTAAGGGAGGAAAAGTAGAACAGACTCCAGAGGAACAGCAAATCTCCATATAAAATCTTTTTTTCCAGCTCATGGTGGAAGGCTGCACTTGTCCTTCACTCCTGTATTTCTCTCGTGTTTTTCCTCTTTTTTTACACCATGCAAATCACACAGGAAGGGAGAAGTGTGTGTGTATTTGGATGTCAGTTCAAAACTAAGAGTCCCAATATGTAAAATTAGCACTTTTGGGAGAAAGCATCCCTTAACAGACTGTTTTACATCTCGTAATTTCCACAGTACTGCCATTCACTGTCATACTTGCTGTCATTTTCATGATCAGCAGTGACTTGAAATTGATGTGAGACAAAACTGGCAATGATATAGATTTCTCCACTGCATTTGTTTGTTTGAGCGTGCATCTGGGGTTCATAATTTTTCTTCCTTGACAGAATTTTTTACACACAGAAAACAGAGCCAAACATTATTTTGAACTTTATTCACAACCTTATTATAATGAACCTTACTCAAACTCATTCTGATATGAAGTCCTCAGTAGTATAGGGTAAAAATTACTACAAATTATTTTAATTTATTAGAATTTGTGTGATATAGGTGTTCAATAAATTATTGGATGCTAAGATCAGAGTACCATGAATATCCTATCTTTAGTCCTACTAGAACATCAAATAGATTTGCTTGGGCAGTCTTAAAACCAAATTCTTAGTGTCTGACTTAACACTATTTTAAAATATATTTTACATATATTTTAAATATGTTCATTTCAATAAAAGCAAAAAATGAGGGAACTGCTGTTGCCTCATTTTTAATATTTTTTACCTTATTTGTTTGAGAAGTTCTGGCTTAAGATGAGGGAGGTTTAAAATTTAAACAGAACTTATAAGCAAGATCATGTGGAAGATGTGTCTTTCATTAAGACACCACTGCCTTCAGAGGTGGACTCATTATAGCCTTCAAATGCAGCAGAGCCCCTCAACTAGTGCAATGGAGCAGAGATGAGCCTTTGGTATTACTACAGCAGTGGGGAAGGGGGGAAGAGCATCAGTGATTCATAGAATTTTCTCCTTTTTTCTTAGCACACTTCATACTCTGAAACAGCACCTTTTTATGAAGGATGCATGCGTTAGACAAAAGAAATAAGATGATGCAGTGATGTCTTTATAAATTACAGATTTGCTTACAAATTGACTTAAAAATTTGAATAGGAGAGTTCTCTTGTGCTGTGAATTCTAACTCTTTGACTTAAAAACACATTTCAAAAGATTAATCCTACCTATTAAAAAAGGATTAATTTTTACAGAAATTGCATCCTTCTAATCTATGGTGTCTGGCCATTTTCAGGATCTTCACTTCAGTGAAGTTTGGCCGAACTGTACAGCTCCTTTTTTGATCCCACATGAGATGCAATCTCCTGAGCAGCAGTCATGAGGCACATGAACCTGTATACCCTGTGCCCCTGGAGACAGCTGCACACTCCCAGTGCTTTTTTTTTGTGGAGCTGCTGGTGCTCAACCAGGATGTTTTAAGTAGCTACACTGGTATTGAATGAGTCAGTGGTTTACAAAGGGTTAACTTTTCTTATAGTTTAGCTCCTTAACCAACATCCCTGCAGTTTCAGATGAGCATGGCAATGGCAGAAAGAGGGAGAAAGCTTGCTCAAAGGGTCAGAGACTGAGGATTTGGATAACTCCAAGGAAAAGATGGAACAGATCATTGGTAGTGTGAAGCTACTTACAATCTTAATTCAACAACAAAAGTTGTCCAGGTGTTGTACTAGACTGCAGGTAGGGGACCTTCTGAGCTCTAACCTCTCTCCTTCCTGAGAATGCAAGAAGAAATTGAGAAGTCATCAATATTGTGCTTGTGGTTCAAGCTACATGTCAGCAAAAATTTCAAGGAATAATTATTTGTTAATCAACATACTGGGATTATGCAAAGATATATTCCCCTGTTACTCTTATTCTGCTTTCAGTATACACTTGTTTAGGAAGATTTGAGGCTGAAATTTGTATTTTTTTTCTCTGTGAAACCTATAGAGTCTTTATGTGAAAATGTGTAACTACTTTAAATTCCTTATTGAATTAATTTGAAGATCTTGGAATTTTTCTGTATATATTCCAAATATATTGTCCCCCATATATTTGTTCTGCATTTACTGCCTTTTCATAAATTTACATATGCAAGTAAAAACTTTCCTTCTCACCATTCTTTCCTTTCTGACCCCGATAATGGATCAATATTGACTTTTATGGCTGTAAGGATTAACAAGTATAAAATATCAAGAATTAATCAACCCATTTATTATTTTTAAATTATCTTAACAAGTAAACAAACAGAAAAGGTTGAGTAAGAGTGGAATGAATCTGTACTCAAGAACCAGCGAAAGAAGGAAACGCATTGGACTAAAGATCTTTAAATTAGGAGAAATCATGAGAATTTTCCTTTCCCTGCTTGTTTATTTTCCAATGTAAATTTCCTATGCTTATTTCCTGAATACAGTGATAAGACAGAATATGGTGGAGACAATATTCTTGTCTTTAAAGAATTTTTCTTCTAAACTTCTACACACTGAGTAGCAGCAGTTTTCTGAGAACCGCTGAAGCAGTATATTTTTTGTAAGTGAAGACATCTTGACTTCTTGTGACTAGAAAGAAACACAAAGGAAAATGTGAGAGAGTAATTTATTCTCTCATCAATTCTAACAAGCTGAATAGGCAGGGACTGAAGCAAATATTTACAAATAGGCAACTTCCTTCATAATTTACATATAATTTCTGTGGTGTTATATGTTCTAGCCTTAGCTTTTGCACTTAATTTCTGTCTTCTTAAGAAATTATTTAAATTTATTTTAACTTAAAATTCACATTATTATTATTACTATTTGTGAAATTACATTATTATTACTCTTTGTGGAATTGATGGTTCTAGATGAGGGGACAGGCAGAAGCTGCTTCCTTTGAAAGCTTTTGCATCGTCAGCTCTACCTGTCCAGACATTCTAAATATGCTTTAAAATTATTTTGGAGAGAATTAATTTTCTTTGAGGCTATTTTTTGAGAGCTTTATTCCCTTTACAGGTATTCCTGCATTTAAATCACAGTAAAGTGCTACCTGGCACGAAAATATTCTCACAAGGATCTGAAGCCAAAAGAGATTTAATCTGAACTTGTATCTTTAAGTAGTCTTGGCTTATGTGTGAAAGTACTGGATAAAGGCCTGATGGGTATAATGAATCCAGTCCCTCATTTAAAATAACTTCAGTAATTTGAAAGATGTCCAAGCTAGTAAAAATGACACTACTTGAACTCCTCAAATACAAGCTGCATTTTTTTGTCAATTGTATGAAGCATAATTAAAAAATAACAGTTTCAGAAAAATAATAACTGAACCAGGTTTGAGTAAGTTAGTAAAAGATTGCTCATTGAAGAGCTAACCTACAATATACTGCGAAGAAGTTGCATAGTGTGCATGCTCTAACCCCAATTTAAGAAACATGGACATTTTTTTCTATAAATGCAGAAAAAATTAGATTATTTTAAAAAAGAGAAATTGGAGAACTGAAAGAAAAGAGATTTTCTGGTGTTTTACAGTTCAAAGTTTAGTTTTCATTCACTGGTTTTCTTCATTGTTTTTCTATAACAATGAAGAAATGAAGAATAATGAAGAAATTTTATTGCAACTAATGCCGTAACAATGAGATTTTCCTCATTAATTAATTGGAAATTATTAAATATTTACTTTTGTGTTTAGGGATCAAGCTCTGAATCTTCTGATGAAGTGGTTGGAAATTGCAAGGGTAGTGTTGGCATCAGAAACATCATCTGACGTCTGGTGATTAAGCTAAAGCTGAAGAAAGAGGAAAAGTATTGGCCCCGACTGAGCTACAGCATGAGCAATGACGGAAGAAATTTCCTCAGCTGTGGTGTACATTAGTGGTATTTACCTCTGATACTTTCAATACTAGTAGTTCACAGCAGAGTTTGATATGTTCTTGTTAAAACTGCTTACTTTTGGAACTCTTCAACTCCCTCTATCCCAACCAATATGATGAATTTAAGAAGGAAAAACCCAAAACATTTTAATATATGCTTCTTTTCAGAAAAGTGAACAAGCATTAAGATTAATGTTTAAAAGACAGACCTTAAATAGTTACAGAATATCAGACTACCTTCCTCTCATATTTTCAGTTTCTTTCATGTGGCTTTTAACTGGAATAATTTCAGTTAGTTATTATGTAGCTTTTCTTTTTTGGCAACTAAGCTTCAAAAATAGCACTAATTGAAATCAAATTCTACTCTTCACCCTTTTCTCAGATTTTTTTTTTTTATTATTGAAGTTCTGATTTGAAATTTTAATTCTGTTTTGTTACAAAAAAGTGATTTTTAAATGAATATATTCTTGTACAATAGGAAAAAACGTGGTGGCCACATCTCAAAGGTATGTAAAGCAAGGGAAATTTAGATATCATTAGATAAAAATTAGTTATATTTCATTTCAATGTAAATTATTATATATGTACCTAGATACTTTCAGAATTTCTTTAATAAGCCATGTTTTAGTGTTTTACACTAGAAAACTTGTCACATTAACATTTCTGAAATATGGGAAGTAAAGGAAGTTTATTTCTAATTACTTTGGGTGAAAAGAAAAGTAGAAAAAAAGTCTGTCCTCATCACATTCCTATTTTAAAATGCAGTCTTGATATAGAGATATTTCATAAAATTATACAATCATTAAGGTAGGGAAAGAGCCCTATGACCATTGACTTCAACAACTAACCTACCATTGCCATGTTCTTGCCAAAACGTGTTCCCAGAAGCCACATCCACAGGTTTTTTGAACCTGACCAGGGACAGTGACACCACCATTGCCCTGAGCATCCTGTTCCAATGCCTGACTACCCTTGGGGTGAGGAATTCTTTCCTTTCATCTAAATTAAACCTACCCTGGTAAAATTCAAGGCTATTTCCTCTGCTTCCATCACCCCCTTTCAACCAGGCCAAACATCCCCAGCTCCCTCAGAGCGAAATATAATTTGCTAGAGATCTCCACTGTTTACAATAATTCTGTATTGCATTAATACTGCAACAAACATTCTCTTATTTGTTTTGGTTCTCTTTGCTTGCTGCAGAGGCTCTTTGCTAAACACAAATCATTAAGTGTAAAGACAACAGTATGAAGGTTTTGCAGTTCTTAAGAGACTGTAATGCTTAAACTAAAATCCCAGGGTAAACTTGCATATTGTGCATTTTTTTCCTGTGCAGGGTCTCAGTGGTTATCTCAAGCTCTTGAAAAGTTATTTCATGACCTGCTCAGGGTTTCAGCGTGCTAGACAGTCCTTTTTTCTGTGTTTCTATTATCAAAAATGGCTTTGAAAACCTCATAGAGTTTACGTAATTTGAGAGCAGAATAATGCCACACTTTTTCACTGCCACCCTTGCTGAGATGCTCCTAATGCTTTTTTATCATCATTAATTTCTGTCCCATAAAAATTACGCAGAACAGCATGAAAAACCCTAGATCTACTACAATAGCGACTATTTTATTTTTATTTGATTCTGGACAAGAAACCCAACCAACCAACCAAGCAACCAACCAAACAACCAACCAACCAACCAACCAAACAACCAAACAACCACACTCACACATGCACACACACTCACTCCAGAAGCCAGGAAAGCAACCCCAAACCCCCCAAACTGTAACATTCAGGTGAAATATTCGGCATCCTCCTTCAACTATTCTGCTAAAGTATTTTTACTGTATTATATATATTAGGTTACATGCTATTTTCATATATGTTATGTAATTAATATCATCACTATTATACTGCTGTCAATTACATACGTTGAATTATTATGTTAATTTGTGAATCTGCATTGTTAATTAATTTTTAAACATTTTAAAGTTTCTAACACATAACTACAATCACCCTGCAGTGCATGAGTGATTTCTATCCATAATTTCTCACAGGAATAGCAGTGAAACACTCAACACAGGTAAGAGCTGTAAAGTACTGTAATAGAGGCAAAAATTTCTTTCCTTGCTCACTAAGGTTTCAGATAAATACACTCTTGAAGGACCTGAAACTTATGTCCTTGTCCTGCAGTGGATAGGAAATAAAAAGATAATGAACAAAGAGACAGTGTAATGGAAATGGGGAAAGTCTGGGAAGTGTCAAGGAAATACATTATTTGCTTTGCCTTGCCAGGAATGCTCTGTTCCCCCGTATATATTCTGTCCTTGTGCTGTGATAACCGGGGTAGAAAATAACAAAGCCAAACTAGCATGGTCAGAAAATTTAACAAAGGGAATTTTCTTTGAATTAATAGTTAATGCTTCTGGTATGTGTTTCCATGTTCCGTGATTCAGTTAATATGCCATTATTTGGATGATGAGCTGTTCTGAGAAGCGCCTTCTTAACCCTAGACTGCAATGTGAGTAGTGGAGTATATGCTTAAAATGGCCTTGTCTGCAACTTTTCTCTGCAACTTAGGAAATGAACTTCAGTATTAAATGACGGATTATAACCTCTAGTACTGACCCTAGTCAGCATAGAAGCAGGTGGTAAATGCATGCTTTGCTAACTGATCATGCAGTTGGGACACAGCAGCAGGGAATATTTCATAACAGGTAAAAACTTAAGTCTTTTATTGGAAACCCTAATTCATAAGCCTAAACTAAAAAAAAAACCCTGATTTAATTACAGATCACTTTCTCTTTCTCCCTGTCCCTAAAGAAAACCTCTAACCAGCCAACTTTTGGAGGTTTCTTTAATTAACCTTCTTTTTCATATTCTTAAAATGAGAGAAATCTTTGGTCTGATAAAAGGATCTATATCTCTTACAGTGTGATAAATAACCTGCAGTTAAATTTTCTCATACAAAGTGCATAAGACAATATGCACTTTGTGTAAGAAAATTTGACTGCAGGTTAAATTTTGCATGTTCCATACTTTTAGCAAAATTATGATCTTATCTTGTGAGAAGTCAGGTATTTTACTGAGAGGTAATTTCCAAAACGCTACACACTCATTTCTGTTAAAAACATGAAGTGTTTAGGAATCTTTTTTTGTCTTGAATGGAAAGTTGTTGTGAGACTCTTTGTTCTCAAGGCTGAGGATTCATAGTGCATCAACCTCTGAATCACTCTGAAAGTAATTCTATATAATAAAAAAGAAGGATATTTGGAGAGGGAAAAAATTCTTTGTCTGGTGTCAAGTATTTTATTTTTGTATGGGGAAATATACTCTCTCCTGGGTTCACCACCCTTTCCAGTTCGCATTAACCCATGAGCGGTTGCCTGCTTTCAGTAAGAGAGTTAACTTTTCTGTCTCAGAGTCTCGTAACTTCACTACTCTCCCAGTTTCTGTGATGATTACACAGGCCATCTTGAGAACAGAACGCTCCTTTCCTTATTTCCTGGGTTTTGTACTGCTGACTGTTTGAGAGAGTTGAGGAGCGCCCATGTGTTACATGATGCTGTCTGCAGCTCGTTCATGCATGATAAAGCTGGGGTTATGATATTCTCCTTATGCTAATGGTTTTCTGAAGGTTTTAAAAATTCTTCTGTTAAGTTTCCATTCTGCCTAACTTAATTTATTTCTAACAGCCAGCTGATCCAACATTTTTTCTTTCTTCTGCAGGCACAAGAGATATTTGTATTTCCAAGGAACTCTATCTCCCCTTAAATTTTTCTGTGGCTTTGATTAGCCAGAAGTTTAGTACAGGAGCAATCCCAGCAGTCAATTCCATAATTCCATAAAGGGGATAAGAATATAAAGGTAATAATATTGCTATTAAACTGAAAAAAAAACCCCAAGATAAAGTTGGAGACCAAAATTCTGATAAATAATATTTATCTAATAGCAACATACAGACTTGACTTTCATAAAGGACTTCAGAATTTCTTCTTCATTCTACCTTTTTTTTTTTTTTTTTAACAAGTGAATCCTTAAGAATATAGAAAGGGAATATACAGCTTATCTTTGACAAAAAGGCTATTAGGGCCTACATTTACCTTGGCAACTTGAATTTAACAGAAGATGATAAAAAACTTTACTCAATTAATCACAATTTTAAACTGATCAAAAGTGATAATATTTATTTGATCTTCTGTATAATTTTAAAAAACCCAACCAATATTTTAAAGGAATAATGTTTAATTAAACTCTTCTAAGAGTTTAGTTAACTAAACTCTTCTAAGAGTTTAGTTAAACATTATTTAACTAAACTCTTAGAAGAAAGTTTTGTTGAGAAAATAATCCACAAAAATCCTATGGGCTTTTAAAAGAATGATTGACTGCTTTCTGCCTCTCATATTCTCTGTAATCAGAAAACCAGAGTTGCGCCACACATAACAGTATATAAAATATAAGATGTACTAGACACTACCAGCAAAGCCACGGGTTTGGAGAATCTGTGAGTGCAGAAATATACAGGTTCTTACTGAAAAGGTCTACAATTTCATGACGTTTCCAGAAACATAAAAAAATAGGGGTTTTGGGCTCTATGTTATATTTGAAAAGTCTGTCCTCTTGTAACAGAACTGGACATTCTTTGTAAAATATTTTAGAATTTGATGTGCAAATTTATGTGTCTGATTCTTGCTGTCAAAGTAATTTATTGGAGGTATCTGAGTTTGCTTTCTGGCATCTTGTATTAGTTTTCACTGTTATTTTTATCATTATTTTATATTCATGCCATTTATGTATGGAATAGAAGAATTTTCATACCATTTCTTGTGTACAATATGCAATTCTAAGCACCCATCCAATACGTCTAAATTAATAAGCTGTTCATTCTGTGGTCTGTCTTTGGAGTATTATCTACTCCTACTCTGAGCAGATAATACTACTCAGAGTAGGAGTAGTTTTATCTACTACAGTAGCCTACAGTAAGGAGGTGCATGAAAAGAGACCTTAGGCAAAGTAAATTTTCAAGTAATGAACTGATTCTTCTATGGCAATAATTGCAGAAAATGGTGATTTACTTCTAGGGTGTTTTTATTTTTCAGGTAGCTTGACTTGTACCTTTACAGCAGTTTACATCAACTTCATGTGTATTTACTGAGGTTTTTAATTTCTTTAATTTCTTCCCTAATAAATGTCATTATCTACCACAAGCTCTGTTCTCTCAACAGTCATCACACTGACAAGTCAAAATATACAAAATAAAAGCTGCATTGTCAGCTCTATTAGAATGCAGAGAAAATAAAGATGAGTTCTGTCTTTTAAAAGTGATGTGATTAATATGTTACATAGGTATCTATGTGTATTGTACTAAAAAAGGGTGATTTTTTTTCTTTAAAAAAAAAAGGGTCGAAAAAAATCTATGTAAGGATGTGTTAGCTCCACCGACATCTCTCAATTTGTTTTTACAGTGACCAGAATAACGGCAGCCATTCTGATTACAAACCATTAATCACAAAATGGTGTGTATGAATAAATACTTGTTAAATTTATAAAATGAGTTTTCATAAAGAGAAAAATAAAATGTAGGTGGCTTTTGAATGACAGTGCTTTCAATGGGGATAGGAAAAGTCAAATTTGTAGAAAAGACCAGATTAAACTTGAAAGCCAAACAGAAATTTTAAAAGTTGAATTTTATAGTGGGTCTGGTTCCAGGGAGTTGTAAGGGGAATTTTTAGCACCTTAAATTATGTTGTTGCAACACCTAACAGTGAAGACAGCACTTTCCTCTCAATTGTGTATATGTTTTCCTTCAGCAGAGTTACTGCAAAGGAGCCTTTTTGATGCCACACGTACTTTATAAGTGGCTGCATATCAAACTATTGTTAGTGATGGAATTTCTGAAACTGTGTTGTAAAAGAGTGCATACGTCCCTAGAGTACTCTTTCACAGTGTCAGGGTGATGCTCAAAATATATCGAATTCCTGATCTACATAATGAGATTCAACAGCACCATGCCTACTTGGTTTACTCTGCCAGGGTGCTTGTTATCAATTATGTGGAACTCCTACTGCTATTCGTATATATATTAAGAAAACTGTTTGGATTCTTTTTCCATTTTAATTGAAGTATCTTGTGTTTCTCAGTAAGAAACGACCATTCATTGGTGTTGCTTCCATGACAGACATGATTTGAAAAAAAGTCAGTCTAACACTGTAATACAAAGGATGCTAAAAATCATTATGTTGTACAGAAAATTTAAAGACTGTGCATGTGTTTAAAAATTTCTAAAACTTTAAACACGTTTTATTTTATAATCTTTCAAAATGCAGTAACTTTTTATTTTTCAATGCAAAAAATAGTTCCTTTCACGAAAAAACACTAGGAAAGCCTCTATGTGCCTCAAAGCTTTTATATAAATTAATGAATTTTTTAGAAAGCAGATTTTGTTAACAATGGTTATTTCTTCAGATGGTCTAATGTCTGAATACGTACTTCCTGAAAGATTGTGCTTATAGAGAAGCTGCTAAGTGTATTCACAGGTAGTTTTAAATTGTCGTAGTTGTATAAAGGCTTTGAAATACATCTGAAAAATATTAATTTCTGTTTCTTTTAGTTGTGTGATGAATAACTCTTGCCCAGTCATACTGTTGCTCTTGTCTACGTGGCCCTTGTAGAGAAACTTCTGAACACTGATGGCATGATGCTATGTCTTCCACAAAAGCGTTTCAAATTATAAATGCTTTATGAACTGAGGTATACATTTATGCTGAATTTCATATTGTTTTAGGAATCAGTTCAAATCCTTGAGTTGTTCAGGGATTTTTCTAATAGAATGGATTTTTGTTAGTACCATTTTTATATTCTCTAGAGAAGAATGGTAGATGCTGTCTATGTAACAAATAGATAGGCAGATACCTCCATGTTACAAATCATACACAAATAGAAATCTTAAACTGCAATACTTATGATGCATTCAAAAGAAATACAGATTTTCTGCTTGCCTTTTAATTTTGTGCATAGAATTACCAAATGAAAACAATATACAGTAAAATAACATGGAATTTTCACAGCTAATAAGTGAGATATTCCAGTGCCCTAACTCCTATTTTTCACACTAAATGTGTAATCTGACTTTCTGCAGTAGGACTATCAATGGAACAAAGTGTTATTCAGCTGAAAGCATTGATGGATATAGACATCTAACCGTGAATCATGAACTATGCCACTTATTTTCAGAAATATATGAGTAAATATATGAGTCTGTAATGTGTCATTTTAAGGCACAACACACTGTATGAGGGATATTAATTCCTCCAATAACTTCAGATAGAAACAGAGAATTTTTTCTTTTCATTTCTTGAAGTGCTGTATTTTTCCTACTGTTTCTGAAAACAGCTAATGTGGGCCTTCCTGCAGTGAATCAGACACTATTCACTTTCTGCGTACTTTTCAAAGCTCTGCATAAGGTAATTAGTAATCAGATACGACTCAGTTAAACTTTTTCCACTCCATATTGTCCTAAACTGGGTGAATCATGGAATGTTTTGGGTTGTGTAGGAGTGAAGCTGTCTGAGGATATCAGACTCAGGCCTGGGGAAACAGGCCTGTAGTCAGCAAAAATATATATACAAATACTCATATTAGGGCCAGCAAGGCTCCTGCATCACTGATTCATGGCAGAAGAAACGCTAATTAAGGTCCCTTAATAATGTTGCAGTTCTGGAAAGTTCATGGTTCTCTTCGTTCCTATTGGTTGTATTCCTTCTGCAATGTTTTACATAGTCTTCATCCTCACCTCTTATTGGACCCTCAGATTTAAGCTCCACCTTTTATCCAACCTTATAAATAAACCCTACCGACACCACTTGGAAGGCCTTTGGTTTTATCCCATACATCAGCTGTCCACCTGCTGTTCACCTTCTGGTGTTTGTTATTTTTGTTATTATTATTAATTTTTGCTTTTTGGATAAATCTATTGACTGGTCCTTTCTTATTGCTAACCTAGCTTCGGACGACAGGTTCTGAAGCGGTGGCAGGTCGGACTGCAGCAGACTGGCTCCCAGGCCGAGACCTTCTGGTATTCAGAAGGACCTGCCAGGATCTGTCAGTGAGTTCCTCTAGCTGACTAGGCCACACCTTTCCCTCAAGGATTTTCAGATTTCTGCTGTGCGAGGCCTGGCAGAAGTTTGGGGAACAGAGCCCGGGTGTCAAGAAAGAGACAGCCCGGCAGAAGTTTTGACAGCCCAAGTGTCTGGGGGACAACAGTCTGTGGTATTTGGCAGTCCACAGGATCCCTGGAGAAGAAATCCTGCAGGAGCAGGTAGGGAAAGGCTGACATCCTCCCATCCTCCTACCCTAACGAGGGAGGCATATCCTACCTCAATCCAAGTTTTGCTTGCTGCAAGATGGGTGCCTGGATATCCCACAGAGAAAAGGACCTATATAATCAATTTAAGTTGAAACTGGTTACACAGGGGAAATCATTTGATAAAAAGGAGCTCAAAACCATCACTAAGTGGGTTTTTAAAAACTTTCCTGGTGCTACAGCATCAGAAATCATTAAGGTAGAATTTTGGAAGTCAGTCGGAGTCAAACTGTATGACCTGACAACAAAGAGGGACCCCGACTTGCTGAAATTGCTTCCTATTTTTCAACTGATCTTAGAGGCATTGAAAACAGAAGGAGAATGTCAAGACTGCAGTGCTGTCAGTAGTCCTATTAAACCGGGGACTACCTCCCCATCCTCTAATCCAGGGAGTGGGACAGGGGAAGGAACCTGCAATAGTAATAAGCAGGAGAGCTTACAACCTTCTGCCTTTCCCTTTCCTCCTCCTTCTTGCCCCCCCGGCTTTCCAGCAGGGAGACACACGGCTACTGATACTGAGGAGGTGTCCGGGAGTGAAGTTAACACTGCTCCTGCCACCCTGTGTCCTCCTCCAGTCCCTCCTTATGACACTGGAGACAACAAAGGCCAAGTCACCTTGGACCTTCACAACTCCTTGCACACTGTACCTCCATGTTCTCCTCGTCCCTCCTTCTCCACCTTTTTCCCGACCACCAGAAGTGCAGTGAATGGCGTGGAAAACACAAGTAATCTTCGTCTTGAAGTTTCTACTAATACAAATGGCCCTGCTGTCAATCACCTCCGAGTTACCGCCCCTGGCCCCACCCACTCCACCTCAGGCCACTCCCCTCTCGGGGAGACCGGAACTCCGCCCTCTTGGGTCCCGGAAGGGCCCGCCCCCAACATGGCGGCACCCAGGCAAGCAGCGCTGACGCGTACTCTAAAACTTCACTATGCTAACACATTTAAACACCGCTCTAGTAAAAAATTACTAATGATGCCGAGTCATTCTTCCTCCTCCTCCTTCTCTTCAACTTTGTCATCACAAGAGCACCTGAGACCAACTAAATCTGGGGACGACCCCTGGGAGAAAATCCACAGGATTGCAGTAAAGGAGGGGGATTGGGACTTGGTGTCAAAATTCACTATGATGCCTGTGCAGTATGGAAGGAGGAGTGTCAACCCTAGATGGGAACCCATAGCCTGTGGGGAGGTCAAAGAACAATGGAAACCATCACAAGAGCATGGGAGGGAGTCGTTATACATTAGAAGCCTTATGTTAGCCACCTTTTCTGCCCATGTGTTAACACCACATGACATAAAATACATCATGACCACTTTATTGTCCCCATCGGAGTATGCCCTATGGGAAATGAGATGGAAAAGACTGTTAAATCAATTGTTAAAAGATTATGCAGGGGACCAAACACGAGTAGCTACAGGAGCAGTTTTAACTATGGCTCATCTAGCTGGGGAAGGGGCTCACATGAACCAGAATGATCAGGCAGAAAATCTTCCTCAAGCAGTCCTCAATGATATCAAGGAAGCAGCTAGAATGTCTCTTTTACAAGTGCCTGATGGCAGCAAACCTAGTTTAAATTTTGCTGATATAAAGCAGGGGCCTTTTGAGCCCTATATGAAAATTCTGGACAGGCTAAAGCTCGCCCTAGATCAGCAGTTTGTTTTGGACAGGGCAAGAGAGGAGGTGTTCAAGAGCCTGGCAGTTGAAAATGCTAACGCCAAGTGCAGACAGGTGCTGTGCTCTTTAGCACCCGAGCCAGAGCCCACCATCACACAAATGATCCAAGCCTGCCACAGATTTGCCACCCCAGAGCGCTCAGCTCAGTTGCAAGAACAAGCTCTTGCTCAAGCACTCGCTGCCATTCAGGCAGATTCCAAAAAACAGCAAAGCCAGGGATCCTCCAAGGCGTGCTAAAAGTGTGGGGAGGAAGGACGTTTTGCAAGAGACTGTTCTCAGCATAAGCCAAGACCACCGTTTAAGACTCGCGGCTGTGGGAAACAGTTTTACTGTGATAATAGATTTTATCCAAAGCAGGGAGGCTGCCACCACCAACAGGGAAACTGCAGACAGCAGAGCACAGGACAGCAGCCTGTGAGGACACAAGGAGTCCTGTCACCTGTATCAGAAACCACTGCAGGCCAGGAAGTCCAGAGCTGCAGCATATCCTCTCCAGGCTCCCAACCATCATGCCTCCAGGTACCAGATTAGAGCTGGCCACAGCAGAATCAGTGATGCTTCCAAACTCCAAAACCTGTCTCATCAGGACAAGTCAGCAGGGACCAAAACAACAGCCATGTGAGTTTTTAGTTCTTGCTAAAAGCAAACATATAACCAGATGATTTTTTTGTTTTACTTTCTGTTCTCACTGTCACTTTGTCACAGAAGATCACTGCTTTCGTCACAAGCCCTGTTCCCCTTTGTTTTATGCCTGAAAGACTGGTTATTGCTCAGGCATATTTGTTACCACAGCCAAATCATACAAGTGCCTTTGCCACATGGACTAAAGTAATGATGTCATCTGAGAGATGGGCACTCTCCAACCCTAGTTATGGTCTTCCATACCCAGTTATGTGATCTAGAGACTGGAAATCAGTCATTATTGGTTTAAAATATTACTTTTTTAGTATCCTTTTGCTCCCAAATGATGCCCCACGGTTTGCCTTTTCAATACCATCCTACAACAGACAAGCCCCTTTACAGAGATATCACTAGAATGTTTTGCCCCAAGACATGAAAGATTCTTCCACAGTTTATCAATGGTATGTTGCCAGGATTCTTACCCCCATCAGAAAGAGATATCCTGAAACATTGGTGTATGACTACATGGATATCACTTCAAATGCAGTAATTGCAGCCGTTCAAGATGCAGGATTCACCATCACAGAAGCAAAAATCCTACAACCTTCACCATGGAAATATTTAGGATTCCAAATAAGAGAGCAAACTATTCAACAACTAAGAGACAATCCCAAGACACTCCATAATGTGCAGAAGCTTTTAGGTACCATCAATTGTATTAGACCATTATTAGGAATTACAGATGAAGATCTTGCACCATTATTTGAGTTGTTTAAAGGGGACACAGTTTTAAACTCACCAAGGCATTTAACAACAGAAGCTCAAGGTGCACTTGGTAAAGTTGTACAGACTATCCAGACGTGTCAAGCCCATCAGATTAACCCTGATTTACCTTATTTTTTTGCTATTTTAGGAGAAAGACCCTGACTATATGGTTTAATTTTCCAGTGAGACCCTAGTGCTTATGATCCTTTGTTAATTTTATAACAGATTTTTTTATCCCACCACTTAGGAAAACCATACTACCCGACCTGAAATTATGTCTCAATTAATTCTGAAAGATTTGAATCTAGATCTTGCTTACTTTCCCTTTCTGGAAAAGATTTCTCAGTTATCCTTTTACCTACAACTTCTAATTATTTAAATTGGTTAATACAACAGTCTCATTGTATATAGTATGCCTTAAGTTAATTTCACAGGACAAATTTTCGTTCATTATCCAAATCATAGATTGTTGCATTCATGTTTTGAGTTAATCCTAAAACCACTGAGAAGTTTTCTTCCTCTTAACGCTATTACCTTTTTTACAGATGGCTCAGGGAAATCCCAAAAGTCTGCAATAACCTGGCAGAATCCCAAGACCAAAGAAAGGGAGTCTGACATCGAAATAATAGAAGGTTCACTACAAGTCATTTAATTGGCTGCTGTAGTCCAAGTATTTTCCAAGTTTACAATTCCTTTTAGTTTGATTTCAGATCCTTTTTAGTTGCAGGTGTTGTGGAGAGAGCGGAAAATTCTCTTTTAAAGGCTGTATCCAATGAAAAACTGTATAGTTTACTTAAAGTACTTTCATCCTTTCTTTTAGACAGCAGCCTGATGTTATAATGCATGTTTGTTCCCATGCACTTCCTAACCTGTTTCATTGCAGAAGGTAACACATCTGCAGACCACCTCACAATGTCCATTCAAACCACACTGCCAAACATTTTTGAACAAGCTTGTCTAAGCCACCCACTTTTTCATCAGAGTACCCCTGCACTAATGCCTATGTTTACCATCAGCAAAGACCAAGCAAAGATGATAACGAACTTCTCCCCAGATTGCCACAAACATTCCCTTCCTTCAATAGGAGGAGGAGTGAACAGGACTGAACAACTTGGAAGTACGGCAAGTAGATGTTACACGCCATCCATCTTTTGGGTGATTTAAATACATACATGTATTCATAGATACATTTTCAAGAGCAGTCTTTGCTTCAGCTCATAGTGGAGAAAAGGTGAGAGATGTAACAAAACACTTCCTACAGGCCTTCTCCACATTAAGGGCTCCCCAAGAAATAAAAACAGATAATGGCCCTACTGGTACCTCACAGAGATTACAACAATTTCTTAATGCATTGAGTATCAAACATTCTGCTGGAATTCCATATTTCTCTACGAGCCAATCCATCATTGAAAGAACACATAAGTTTCATAAAACACATTTAGAAAAACTAAAAAGGGGAATGGAAACCTTAGCAATATCTGACAGGCTCAGTAAGGCAGTGTATATGTTCAATTTTCTAAATTTCTCAATTCATTAATTGAGCCCAATCCACTAATTGTGAGGCATTTTTCAAATACCACATAAGCAAAAATAAAAGAGAGACCACCTGTGTTAATTAAAGATCCAGAAACTAGTCAAATCCTAGAACCTTTTCCACTTACCACTTGGGGAAGGGGGTTTGCTTTTGTCTCCACAGATAAAGACCCTGATGGATTCCAGCTGCAAACATCAAGCCTCATCTCCAACTGCTAAGGGAATCCTCTATGCCTCCAGAAGTCAGTTCTGAAGAAAATATCAGAACAAGACCGGAAAAGGACCTGATGTTTAAAAATTCTTTGTTCGTTTTTTGTAGTTTCTTAAATGCTATCGTTATAGGAAGTCATTGGGTTGTCCCACAACCAAAACCAAAACATCTTTGTCATGCTAGCAAACATAACGAAACAGGACATGATGTGCCTTTCAATAGCCAGCCAGGGAACCCTTTATCTACCTGCCTAGTTGGGTTACCTGCAGATATGTGGCCAATACCTGAGGATGCCGTCTGTACCCTACAGAAAAACAGTCCTAAAATCACAAAAATATATAATCCTGTAGACACCTGGGACTATTGGACCTGGAAACTCCCACATGCACTGCAGGAGCTGCAAGAATTGGAACTACTTGGCTCACCAAAAATGGATTATTGTCTGAAACTTTATTTTATGAATGACACAAAACCGATTAGAAAAGTAATGAAACCTAAAAATTTAACGGATGAAGATATAGTGAGATGAGATGTTTCCCTATGCAATCAGCTGTACAAAAATCAAAGTTTGTGGTGTAATAACACTTCTTCCGTCTTGTCCTGGTCCAGTAGCCACCCCATCTAACTTCCACCTGCTATCTTCTTAACCTGCAGGGATACGGCTTGGTCAGCATTCCCATCACATATCAAAGCTTGCCCGTGCTGCTTGAGGTGACTTACAGTGCTAACACCCAACATTACAATGGCACATAAAGGAAAATTGGCCAGATTAAAAAGATGTACTCATCGATTTGAAAAGATTTGTGATGATAAAATTACCTTTTGGACCAGGTCAACTAAAATTGTAATGTCTGTGCTACTGCAGCCAAAGCATTAAAACAACGAGAGGGAATTGGATGTCAGCTGAGTAGGCAAACCAGTACTACATCAATTGCCCTCAGTGAGCTGCTCACAGATGTTCACAGCATCAGGCATTCAACCTCACAGAATGGAGCAGCCATTGATTTCCTGTTGCTAGCAAGTGGCCATGGTTGTGAGGAATTCAGAGGCATGTGTTGCATGAATCTCTTTGATCATAGGGAGTCTATTCATCACAGCATAAACATGCCAAAGGAAGAGGTTAAGAAACTGCAAATAGTTCAAGAAAAAGACTGGATTAACACATTGTTAAAAAACTGGAAACTCCCAAGTTACATGCTTTCCATAATCAAGACAAACTCTTATTGTTAATACCGTAGTTGCCATACTATCTTTATTACCTTGATTGTTTGGTTACAATGCTGAAAATGTTTAAGAATTTGTTAAGTGCTATGCTCATAGAAAGAACAAATGGGGATGTAGGATTAAAGCTGTCTGAGGATATCAGTCTCAGGCCTTGGGAAACAGGCCTGTAGTCAGCAAAACTAATGCTCATGTTAGGGCGAGCGAGGCTCGTACATCACTGATTGATGGGAGAAGAAGCGGTAATTGAGGTCTCTTAATAAGGTTGCAGTTCTGGAAAGTTCATGGTTCTCCTTGTTCTTTTTGGTTGTACTCCTTCTGCAATGTTTTACATGTTCTTAATCCACACCTCTTATTGCACCCTCAGTTTTAAACTCCACTTTTTACCTAACTTTATAACCTTTAACCTTACATACCCTACCTACCCCAGTTCAAGGTCCTTTGGTTTTATCCCATGGTTGTTCATCTGCTGTTTGCCTTCTGGTGTTTGTTATTTTTGTTATTATTAAATCTTTTGCTTTTTGGATAAATCTATCAACCAGTCCTTTATTATTGGTAACCTAACTTCTGCTGACAGATTCTGCAGTGGTGGCAAGTCAGACTGCTGCAGGTTTGGAAGGAGCCTTAAAGATCATCTAGTTCCAACTCACCTGCCAGGGTCAGGGACACCTTTTACAAGACCAGGTTGCTCAGATTGACATCCTGCCTGGCCTTGAGCACTTGCAGGGATGAGCCTCCACAAGATCTCTGTGTAACCTGCCCCAGTGTCCCACCAGCCTCATGGTCAAAAATTTCTGTCTTATATTTAATTTAAACCTACTCTGTTCCAGTTTGAAGCTTTTCCCCTTATTTTCTCACTACATGCCCTTGTAAAATGTCCCTCTTCAGCTTTCATGCAGACCCCCTTCGGGTACTGGAGAGCTGCTCTAGGGTCTCCATGAAGACTCTCCATCAACCATCTTTTCATGTCCAACAACCCTATCTCTCTCAGCCTGTTTTTATAGTGGAGATGGTCCAGGTCTCCAAGCATCTCTGTGGCCTTCTCTGGACTTGCTTCAGTAGGTCCAAATTCTTCTTATTTAGGGGGCCCCAGGGCTGGATGTGTTACTACAAGTGTGGTCTCTAGAGAGCAGAGCAGATAAGGAGAATGACCACCCTCAACCCTCTGGTCACACTTCTGTTGATGCAGACCAGAATGCAGTTGCCTTTCTGGGTTGTGGGTGCACTTGATTAAGCTCGCAGCCACCAATATCACTATGTCCAGGGATCAATTTCTCAACCCATTTTTTGATTCATTCTCCTGACAGCCTGATTTGGGCTTTAGATTGCCCTCAGCCGCGTGTAGGACCTCTTGTCCTTGAAGTTCATGAGGTTCACACAGGCCCATCTCTCAAAACTGTCAAGGTCCTTCGGATTGGAATTGCTTCTTTTGAGGTTGTTGACTGCACCACGCAACTTGGTGTTACCTATACATTTCTTGATGGTGGGTTCTTTCTTTCAGAGGTTTTTCATGTCAGGTTGAAATGGATTGCTTTGCATGCATATGTTTGTGTATTGCTTAGAGCAGTTCTCTGGATTAGTATGGGGTGAGATCTCGAGGATCTCATTAGTAGAAAACTGTTAACCTAGACACCAAGGTAGTCCTGTGATACACTAAATAAAGGGTCTAGTACTAATGGATTTAAAATTTATATGTAATGATGTTGTGTTACTTGTCTTTCCTGTTTTTTTCACAACTAGACGACAATGCACTCTTTATATAAAAAGCAATTTGGCACAACGGCTAAAAGATTTGGAAAATCTGAAAGAGTGCCAAAATCCTCTGTCTACATGGACTTAGCTCTAGAAGGCCTAGTCTTCCTAGAAAATTGTATGTCAAGGAGGGAGGAAATATTGGGAGAATTATGTTAGTTTATAAAGTCAAGAAAGACTGATAAAATTACCTAAAAATTCTTTGAAGCAGCCCAATAAATGGTTACATATTTTTTTCAGAGGAAAGAAAATTACATCTGCCTAACTTAGCTTTCTAAGTAAAAGATAGACTGGGAAAATCCATGCCAGGGTTTTTTTACAGAATTTGTTAGGAGGAGAAAAGAAGCAGGCATCTTTTAAAGACCTCATCACACCAAATTAAAGTATCGTTGTTGAGGAAATATTTTTAGGCTCTAAACAGTGTAAGGAACAGCTGTAAACTTTGTATTGTTCACTAATTTTATAATTTAAAAATAAGATCCCACACAGATAAAGTGGAAGGCATTTCTTTTTCTTTGATAAGTGGAAATGGAATAGTGGTGTAATCTGTGCTTACCTCTTTTAAAGTTAACCACTCGGAGTCCAAAAAAGAGGGAGAGATGTTTATATATATATGTAGAGAGAGACTCACTCATGCAGTCTATAAGAGGGCATCAATTTTAGGAGCTTGGGCTATTTTCCATTATTGTAGTCAAGAGAGAGAAGCCAGCTCTTCATTGGTGCTGCTTTTCTTCAGTTATAAAGGGGGATTAGTCCTCCAAGGCCCTGCTGTTGCTTTATGCTGGCATAATTGCATGTTGCCATTAAAAGGAGCTCATGCAGCTGCTGGGTGAGCTTGATATAGGAAATTGATTTGGTCATAAACTAAGCTGATGAAAGAAAAAAAACCAAGACCTTTCAGTCATATTAATCCTCAAATCTATCTCTTTGTTTGGAGGCATGAATGCTTTAGCTGACAAACACAACAACATGGGAATGCACCCGAAGAGTTCAAGGAAAAGCATCTGTGTTGGCTTAAAGTGAGCCGAGCCCTCAGGTAATGTGAGCACTCTGCTAGGAAATATTTATTCTGATATTCTGTATGCATTTTTCTGCTTTTCTGACATATCTTTTTGCATATGCTGTGTGTCTGGGACTAAAGCCACCTTTCACTGGCATAGAAATTAATTTTCTGTGCGGTCTTGTTGTTTCTAATTCTGTCAGTAACCTAGCCTCATCTTCTTTTGAAACATCTGACCTATGTAATTGTTGCAGCAGGGAAATTGTATTAGAAAAAGCAGCAATAAAACTTAACGTGGGAATTTAACTCATGATAGAAAACTGGTATATCACTGCTGAAAGGAGCAAATAGAGATGTTTCTCTTGCAGAAATGACTACCTGTTCTCTCATGCACTGAAGCACTATTGGTGAACAGTGATTTGGTTGTGTCTGTCACGCTCACACACTACTGAGATCTTCAAATTACCCAAATTAGAAAGTTATTTCAGCTTAAAGTGTTATTTCAGCTTACGATCACATGAGAGCCTGTCTTCCAAATGCTGAAATCCCCTTGACTACCAGACAGTTTCCATGCTAGCAATTTCTGTAAAGCTAGGTGTTAGGATTTAACCCCAGCCAGCAGCCAAAGCCTACACAGAAGCTCTCTCACTCAGCAGGATCACGGAGAAAACTGGAGGGGTAAAAGCCAGAAAAAGTATGGGTTGAGATAAAGACTGTTTAATAGGGAAGGCAGGTTGTACACACAAGCAAAACAAAAGAAGGAATTAAGTCACCACTTTATGTGCTGACCATGATGTCATGTGCTCTGGAATGTCCCTTTGGTCAGCTGGGTCACCTGTCCTGGCTGTGTCTCCTCCCACCCTCCGAGGCACCCCCAGCTCCCTCACCAGGGTGGAAATACAAAAGCAGAAAAGGCCTTAGCTCTGTGTAAGCCCTGCTCAGCAGTAACAAAACATCTCTGTGCTATCAGTCTTGTGTTCAGCACAAATCCAAAACACAGGCCTGCACCAGCCACTGTGAAAGAAACTAACTTTAGCTGATACCAGCACACTGGCTTTTGTAGTGATACACTGAAAAAAATGCTAGATCAATTAATTAGAGTGTATCACATTTATAAGGCAAACCTGTTTTCACTGGTTCTAGCTTAACTTTTAAATTTTCTTAGTCTGTGACGTCATCAGTTGGATCCAAAGACAAAGTTGGGTTATCCTTCTTCCCTCTGCCTTTCTGCCCAGCCTAGCTGACATAGAGTTAGTTGCAATGTTAGCCTTCCTAAATGAGGGGAATATTACACTGCTTTAGGGTACTATAATTGTTTAGTTAAAAACTTATTTAAATAGCTAGACCAAAGGAGCAGAAACTGATAATATTGTTATTAATATCATTACGTTTCCATTATCTCATAATGCAATATTATCATCCTCTTTAAAAATAAATTAATAAATGAAATTTTAAAAAAACTATAGAATATAGTTTAAACTATAAAATATAGTTTGACTATAGAATATAAGTTAAAAGAACTATTTTTCTTATTGTACCTGGCCATTTACAGTCTTAGAGAATAGAAAACTAGTTTTGTGGTACTAATTAGATTGAGTATTTTTATAGTTTTCTCCCAAACATCTTTTGATTGTGCTACTGATTTTTAAATATTCTGTGCTTAGAAATTCTAGGGCCTTCTGTCTTGTAAAAATTGGCAATGTAACTCCAGACATTCGTGGCACACTCATCTGTTTGAAGACTTGGAGCCTTTCATGACTTGCAGTGTGAAACTACAGTTAATAAAAAACACCCCTAACAAACAACAAGCACGCACACAGACACACATATACACAAAACACTCCGACCAAAAACCCAAACAAACAAAAAAAAAGTGACTACCTAAAATAAAAATGACTACATTAAAAAAAAGTCGAAGTCTCAGAGGCAGATCTGACCAGAATTTGTTTCTATAAGTGTTTTCCTTCTAATGACAAAGCAACTTAGCATTCATCATTTCTCATGCTGCTACCTCCTCTCGTGGTTTCCTCCTGTGCAATCACTTACTCAGCACAGTGAAGTGATAATAAAACTCTACTTGCATTTTGAGCTTGTTGCAAGCCCTCTCTTTTTGAACACCATGACTGAGTAACATTTTGAGCTGAAGAATGGGAATAATTTATATCTTAGTGAATGCATAAACTGTCACCGTGTTGTGTTAAACGTACCTTGTTTTGTTGGGATTTTTTTGCATTGCTGCTTAATTACATTGTAAGAATGTGGTTCATTCTTACAAAGTACATCTATTCTTGGTGATATAAAACTTGTGGCATTTCCGCATCTTTACATGGATGCGTTTTATTATTTTAAGTCACCATTAATTTTACTTACTGTCATAGACATAGAGCAGGTGGAATTAGTGGCTATGTTTTGATGATGTGAGGTGTTGCTAACTACTATATGGTTATCCTAAGGTTGGCCTCTGAGCATATTATCACATTTATGTGTTCTTTCAAATAGGATACAGTTTGCTCTCTTTTCAGGCTTGACAGACTTTCTGATACTATGGTTTCAAATATTTCTCTGTAAAATCTGATTCAGATGGGTTTTTTCCTTATATTTTCTGTGAATGCACTGTGGCATTTTTGTATATACATGTAGAGTATATAGAACCCTTTTTTCACTACATTCCTTTTCAATCTTTTTTTTTTTTAATGCAAAAAAGTAATGCCTCTAGTGCTTGGGTACTATATGCAAACAGAAATTCTCTGTTATTATCTTTTATTCTCTTTTTTAAGTTTATTTTTGTGTTCCCTGTATAAAACATGCAGAAACATTTTGAAACCATGCAAGAATTATGTTATCAGTGTTTACCTTTTTTTAAGATCATTTAGAAATTTTAAATAAAGAATACAGATAAAAAAAAGAAGAAAAAGATCTATGCATCTTCCATTAAAATAATAAAGTAATGGATGATGATAACCATTTGTTATTCATTTTGATTGAATGTATTGCTTCCTAATACTTGTTAAATTCCTTGCTGTTTTGCAGAAAGGAGAAAAATCACACTAGAATTCTTTCCAGAATTAATGGATGTCAGCTCAACCTTTTCAGCTACCCTTGCTTATGGTTCTGCAAAGCCAAAATCTAAATGGGCAAGAATACTGGCCAAGAATGGCCCAAGAATACATAAAAGAGAGGAAATTTTCCCATAGAGCTTAGCGTATTCACTCCTTTTTTTTTTTTTATCTGAGGCTCTCAGTATGTCCAAAATCATTAAGTTAATATTTTGCATCCCTGAAAAATTCAAGTGTAATCCATTGTATCATTGCCAGATATATCAATTCCTTTCTACAATAATTAGTCTGGATCTCTGTAAATGCTGCAAATCAGCACAGCTTCAAAATGTACAGGTGGATTCAAAAAACTGTAAGAACATATGTATATCCATTGGTTTCTGACTGGTACAAAGATCTGGAAGATGCTTTTTTCTCCCTGCATGCTTCAAATCTTTTTGCAAGTGCTTCAGGCCTAGAGAAATGTCCTTCTGTAAGTATTATCAATTTATTTCAAGCTTCAGTAACAAATCACAAAACAAGCAGGAAACAAGAGAAGTGGGGCAGGAGAGGGAGGAGGGAGGAGGGAGGAGTGGAGGAGGAAAGAGGCAGGACAAAAATCCTAACCATGGAGTAAAGGAGGAGATAGATTTTAAAAAACACTCTCCTGTTATTGCAACATGCTGACTTCACTGCTACCTGAAACTGCTTTCAATTCTTATTTTAAAAGTCATCATTAAGCAACTAATAAGTCAAGACATGATATCTCTGAAGTATATTTTTCTCATAAGCAACTTTCAAATTAATTTAAGAGAATTTCCATTAGTTAATTATCTTCTTGTGAAATAAGTTTTGCCTTTAAAGGCCTGTAAAACAGCACTAGAAATTGATAGGAAAATATGTAAATGTTCATAAATTAATGTAATGGAAGATATCTTGATATTGGCTCTTAGTTCTTGCAAAAAGTCTTCATGGAACTCTTGAGACAATCATGAGCATTAATGTTTGCACCCTCTTGTGTTTGTCAAGTGCAAAGTTCACTTTATACTATTTTCATGTCATTCCTGGGCAATGAGTAGCTGGGGCTCATTTAAGCTTCGTTTCATACTTCATTCATAAAGGAGAATCTGTGCAGGAACCACTACTGAGAGAATTTGCTCTTAAGAAGTAATACTAAAAATTATATATTTAGGAGATTCATAATTTAAAGTCATTAGTTCAATTTTGTATTGAGTATTTTCTGTCAAAACTGCTGAATCGCGTGCTGGTTGCATTTACCTGAACCTCTTAATTTCTGGGTTTCAGTAGCGCTACATCAACACATAAAGAATTGAGAAAACAGGTGGATTTAGGTGCATTGTATAGGGAGACATCTCTCGCTATTTTTGTTTCTACAGATTTGATTATAGAACACAGCTTTCATTTACAAGAAAATATTTAAAATATATTGACATATACTGCTAGCCATTTTTTTTGTCTTAGAGATGAAGTTGTTTGGTCTTAGTTGATAACACAGCCAACTTTCAGGACAATGAACTAAAGTTAACTTCTACCAAAAAGCTTTGTACAATTATTGTTACACCTTGAAACTTTGGGCTTCTCTATATCCAGTTTAGTGCCTGCTGTGGTTGGCCTTTTTTTTCATAATAATAAAACTTGCTGATACATATGTGTTTTATAACTACAGAGTGGTGTCCACACAAATCAGTACGTCTCTTTAACAGATACTGCAAGCCTTTTCTTGTCTGCTGTGGCTTAACAACCACAGCAGCAACCCTTGGAAACTGTAAATCTTTTCTTGAGGGCATACAATAAATCCCGAATTGCAGCCCAGCAGGGCAGACTGGTTATGAGCAATAATCTTAAATACAGAAGTGAAAAACACATGTTCAGACTAACATGATTCAAGCGAATCCCTTGACGAAACACAGGTCTGCTTTGGCCTGGCTGCTTTAGCATAAGTGAAAATTAAAAGATCTATCTAATATATTGGCATTGGGATTAATGGTGTTCAGGAATCTCCACATGGGGTAGAGAGTGAACTACAGTAAAAAATGAAAACAGCATTTATGTATTATTCTATAATTAAATATCAAGGTTGTCTATCATAGTAATTTGCTTTCTGAAAAGCTTGTTGCTTGAGTACGTTGTTATTATCATAGCTTCTCCTCAACTCTTCATTCTTATTAAATACAAAATTGCTTTTCCAGCCTATTTTATGTTTGCCAGTAACAATGAGTATAGCATACTGAGAATGAAGAGGAAAGAATGGGAAAAAACCAAAATACTTGCACTTTAAGCTTCTAATTGATAATAATTGCAAAATGTGTAGAAAACTCTCCCTTTCACCAAGTAAAAGTTCTTAAAATGTAGAACGAGAACCTAGCTTTGCTTCAACTAAAGGGATTCACAGTTATCCACTGGTACCTTTATCTACTAGTACCTTTATACCTAATTATTATCCCTACAAATAACTGCTGGCACTCAAGCACAGATTGGTGCAGACACTGAATTTTTTAGATGGCACTGATAAGTACTGAACATATATGAAAGTCTAGCTTGATTGCTATCGTTTCAAAGTCAGCCATAATTTACGACTAGATTGAGAAAATTATGTTCTACATTCAGGTGGTAGGGAACAGGAGATGGGACTTGTGACCGTATCTGCCTGACCTATTTAGAGCAGGCAATTGATTCACAAAGTGGATCTTTCTTTGCTGCTTTTGTTTCCTTCATGGAACATATTGGTTCTGCAAAATTGCTTGTTATTTGCAATTTGAGGGTGGGCGTTTTGGTTGTTTCTTTTTCTTTTTCCATTTGCTTTTTTGATTATATTTTTCTGGTTGGTTATTTTTTGTTTGGTTTTTCTTTTGCCCAAATCATAAGGGCAAAACCACCTTATAAGCATGCTAAACTCTATTTGCTGTAATTATTTACATAATTTTTAAGGTGTTAAGTCAGCTGAAAGTGGATGTAGGGATAACATGATGCATTTGTTTCCTGTTTCAACAACTTTTAGAATCAAATTTTCAGTATTTGGCAAATATTTTAAATAAAATTTTCTTCTAGGTGAATTTTCTGAAATATCTGCCTAATGTTTTGGTACTCAATGAAAAATGCTGTGCAGGTATCTTCAGCTTCAGTTTAGCACCTGAACAAATAAATGTTGTTATGGCTGCGGCAATGTTCCCCTACTCACTTAAATGCCAGTGAATTTGGCTTAGATTATTGTTATAACTCTGATTATTTCTTTTTACAAGTTTTTAATTCATTAAAAAACCCTCCCTGTTTTTTGTTATCAGTAATTAAAGTGCTATGGTATTTGTTCATGCATGGCACTAGGGCTTTCAGAGAGACAAAGTTGTGAAGGGATGAAGTTGCAGCATGTTTCTGACTCTTTTTTTTTTTTTAAGAGAATAGGAGAGATTTGTATACAGCAGAGGTTACAAAAAAAAAGACTTTCTTGTGGTAAAACATTTTCTTTTTGCTCTCCACATTATTTTTTTGTAATTTCTTTGTGGAATTTCTTTAAAAGCAAAACTAAAACATCTCTTGCAAATGAATGCATCTATAAGTTATTGCTGTAACATAATAAAAATAAAAAGTTTTGATTATTGTTTAAAATTATAAGAATTTTTTCATGCACCATGCATAAGATATAACAAGTCCAAACTGGTTATTTAACTGCACATTTTTAGGTATATATTTAGCTTGTGCTAAGAGGTACCATCCCCACAGGTTTCTCTGTAGCATCTATTAATGTTTATATTTTATTTTCCCTTTACTGGGGTGTGCAAATCTTGTTTGTGAGGAGGAATAATTTGCTCCAGGCACAGCTAGGATGTCATCACATCTATGCCTTTCTAAGTGGGTTTTTTACCCTCCAAAGCAATGCAGGAGGTGCATGAAGTGTTAATACTTTAAAGATGCAGATTGTCCCTCCTCCCTCTCTCATGATTTAGTCTCTTTCCCGAGGAGTCTTAACCTAGAGTACTTTGTCATGGGTTAATACAGTGGAGCTATTTGAATTCCTGTGAGGGATTTTCAGATAAATTGATTTCATTTCAACAGCTGTGTGGTATACAAGAACAAGAAAGAAATGCTTTGACAAAGATTTAATTTTTTTAAAGTAGTATTGATTCTATTGCATGCCAGAGAAATCTTGATTTCTTATTTGAGGTTCACAAGTTAATTGACATACAGAGAATAAACTGACTGCATGGTTTCAAAAGAAGTATTAAGTGCCTTAATGAAGCTTTTCCAAGATTCAGTGCACAATTATGTGGACAAAGCTAATTATATGGACAATGTTCCATTCTTCCTTTGAGCATTCAATGCAGTATATTAACAGAAAGTGTTATTGTCCTATGTAGCACACAGTTAAGCTGTTAGGTCTGTGACAAGCATCAGATTTTAAAGAAAAAAAGTATTTCAAAGAGAGTAGCTTCTGAAGACATACAATTTTAAAATACAGACCTTTAGAGTAATTTCTAAAGTGTGTATTGTTTTGCAATTGCTTATTATTTTATGCCTTAAGTCTTTGAATACTAAATTTTAAGTTTTACTGCACTAGCGGAAGATGTTCAATTGCATGTGGTCAAACTACTACTGTTTGTTATAAATTTTCCTATTGAACTGTAGAAGTTACTGCCCTTGTGTTGTATGTAGGCATGATAAAAAATTATCATGGAGAGAAAAAAAGCCTTCTTGCATTTTGTACTCTGTCACATGAGAGTTGAGGGGATGAGTTTGCCAGGAATCAGAGATTACAAGGAGAAGAGAATATTTTGTGGAATGCAGCAGAAGAAAAAGAGGGAATTTAAAATGAAAGGAAGGTGGAAGATGGGTTTACTGTACCCATACTTAGCAAAAATATTCTAATTTCCTTTCTCAATTTTTATTGCTGATTCATTCTACTTACACGTGCCAGCTGGATTATCTACAGGGAAAATGGCAAAAAGTCAGGAGGCTGATGCCTAAGGGATAATCACAAAACATTAGAGTAATTAAGTTACAGAGCCTATAACAACTGCAACATACAGTCTGTACAAAGAATATATATTTCATTATTAAAATGGTTTTTGTTAACGTATTTGTGCCATTATAATTCAATGGCTAAGGAAAACAGGGAAATATGAAAAAAGATTATGGAGGTTCATATCCAATACCAAAGCACAAGAAGCAGGATCAGTCTTGAGAGGACAGACTTACCCTTCTGTAATAGTTTCTTCTGTACAACTGAATAAGTTATTGAATTGTTTGTGTTCTTGTCACTGAAAATACCCAGGAGTACTTGTAGAGACTGCCTAAACACAGACACCTAATTAACTTCCTTTTTAAGTTGTTCCATTTTATTTTCCTTGTTTAGATTTTTCTACCTGATGATGTTGATTATAAGCAATCAGCAGTACGATCCTTTAAGTTTTCTAATGGTGCTTACTGTGAGTTAAAAGTTCTCTTTATAGCTCATGCATGTTTACAACTGTGACATGAATTCTTAACATTGAAAATTCAGTGCAGCTCTACCAAAGAAATGAGGACCTAAATATTTCATGAGCTACAAAGAAACAAAAAGTCATCTCCATTTTCTGATAATCAAAGGGTGACTTGGAAATATTAAAATAATAAGAAATAATTGTTCTTTTTGTTCAACCTGGCTGTTATACTGCAGTCACATTCCTATTGCATCTTTGTGTGAACATCTGCTTCCATCTTAGTAAAGAAAGAAAAGGATAGCATGGCTATTTTTGTTGATCTGACTAGTGATTATGATTAAAGAAAGTATTCCCTTCAGTTTCAGTGCTTGTACATCTTCCAGAGTTCTCTCATGCTTTCTGCCTAAAACACCCACCATTTCATAGGAGGACTCGTACAGTAGAAGTACTGCCTCTTTTGAAAGCTTTACCTGCAGAATGGCAAAACATGGAATTCGATTTATACTTCAGATTTTCAATTTTTTGCATGTCTTATGCATGGATTCTTTTAATGGTGTGGGGTAATTGGGTAATTCTTGAAGTCCCATTCATGTCTATGATTTCTCTACTAAACTTCATCTTAAAAAATTACCTGCAACTTTATTAACTGGAAAGGCTATGTTGTTTCCAATTTATTTTTAAGCAATCTAAACAATGTGAAGCTTGGTGTATATATATATCATGTTATATGACAGGTCACAGGACTGCATACATTCCAGTATTGTAGTAATTGAAATTGTTCAACCCAGAGCAACTGCTTCGCTGAACTGAGGTGAAACCATATTTAATCACATGAAATAGCACTGTTAACTCTGTTAGAAAAAGCACTGTTAACCCTCTTACTCCCAGAACTTTACCAGCCAAGCATAGACAATACCAAATTAGAGTTCAGGAATGCCACTACTAAAACTTGCGTGAGGGCGTATTTGGCCCTATTGTCCAGCTAGCAATGCGGGAGGGAGGTGGCCGACACCCCCGGCGCATGTATTGCCAGCCCCCCTCGGCGTCTTGGCCTTGGGCTGGGCTGGATGCACGGTGTGGATGGAAAGCGCGGAAGGATGAAGAAAAGAGGCGTCCACTAGCTGGGGGCTAACTCCGATTTATTGAAGGGTCGGATGACACAGACCGGGAAGGAGAGTGCCAACCAGCAAATGGCCTCGAACAGGGGGAAAGCAAGTTCTTAAAGGGAAGGGGTGGAGAGAGGAGGGAAGCCCAACTAGCCAACCAGGGAGAGGTACAAGCAGAACTGACATAAGGAACTAGCCCATGAATATAACAGAAAGGAGGGGCCCCGGGACCACAGCCAACCACAACCTCCAGAGAGGCAAAGCTTCCAGAAAACCGGGAGGAGTGGGGGGTGATTGACTGGGCCCAGGGAGGAGGAAGAACTTACATATAAGGTGTGCAGGGAAGGGAAAATTATTTAACAAAGGGAGATTGGCAGTTGAGGGGGAAGGAGGTAACCAGGGAAACCAACTGTCAGGAGAGGCAGTGGCGGGAAAATCAGGGACGGGAGGAACCATTTGTACATAAGCGGGGGGGGGGGGGGGGGGAAATACATAACATGGGGGGAATAACTGGGGAAATTAAATAACACAACACAACATCTCCCCGTTTCTTAACAAATAAAATAAAAAGAACATAAGAGTCCATATGAACTTAAACTTCGGGGACCCGCGGCTGGTCCAGCCAATCCTCGCCTTCCTCGAGCTGAGGCTCGTCCGCCCATGGGTGGCCAGCGGGCGGCACAGTTGACTCCTCCTCATCCGCAGCTTCTTCGGCCTCTGAGGAGAGGTCTCCCAGCTCGATGTGCTCTTCGGCGGGCACTGCAGCATGGCTGATGGTGGGCGAGGTGGCTTTAGATACCAGTCTCTGGACCAGACCGCGGATCACCATGATGAGAACTGAAAACATAATCAAACTCAAGACAACTTTAATATTAGATTCTAGGATAGAAGTGGCCCACCCGCTCAGGCCCTAACCCTTGAAAAGTCCCCCAGCCAGTCCGAGGTCTCCTGTCAGACTTGGTGGACCAGGTCTTGGAGTTTTCGGATTGATTGTCTGGCGTCCTCGGCTCGGGTGGACAGGTTCAAGCAGCAGAGGCCCTCGAACTCCTCGCAGTGGTGGTGATGTAGCAGCAATAGAAAATCTATTGCTGCTCGATTCTGGAGTGTCGCCTTCCTTGTTATTTCTTCATCTGATGGGAGGTCGTATAGCGCGGCTGATGTAAAATTGGCTTGTTTTGCCACCCAACACTCTAGGCGGCCCAATTCTCCTAGAGAATTCGCCACCGATACCCAAGGCAATAAGATGGTAAAGGCGACGGACTTTGAGTGAGACCAATGAGTAACTTCGCCATCACAGTCCTCGGTGAGATCTTTAAGATCTCTTTTTGATCTGCCCAATTCGGACGTGATGTTGGATCGTTTCCAATCAATAATTTGGGACATGTTAGGTGTAAACAGCGTCAGCCAGCCGAAGGTGCACGGCCCTCCGACCTGGCCAGAGGGGATGCTTGCCCACGCTCGGTCTCTGCAAATTAAAAACACACCCCGAGGAAGGGAGTAAGGGGTCCGGCCAGTAGTGGTGGGGCTGAGGATTTTCAAAACGGCCTGGCACCACTGCTTAGCCTGGTATTCTATTTTGGATTGAAGGACCACCTCACTGCCCTTCTCTACGGGGGTGATGGTATACTCAAATTGAAAGCAAACAGAGGCGTTGGCGGAGCCGAGTAGATGTAATTCTGTGGGCTCGGAGGTTGCAGGGACCAGCCTGAACACTCCGTCTCTCCAGGCATTCGAGGGGTCAAAACAGGGGAGGATCGTGAGGCTCCGGGCCAAAATGGGGGAAAAGGAACGCTGGAAAGTGGAAGGGAACTTGCCTGGAGAGAAAGGGATCCCCACAAGGCAAGACGACATCGGGTCCTCTGCTGCGCCGGTGTCCAGGCAGATGCTGTCCTGTCCGAGCAACTGAGCCAAGGCACGCCAGACATTGACTTTGGGCTGGGGGACAACCCACGGCTCCGTAGGTGGCATCCAGAGCCAGCAGGTCATTATCAGGGTGAACAGCATCCTGGGGTTTGGGGCCAGCGGTGGTGTAGCGGGGGCCATTGGGGAGACGTAACTGAAACGACAGAAAATGGTAAAAGTATATCGAAATCATAAGTACGGTTCCTCCCCAAAAAGCCAACTTAAATAAAACATTCTGGGTGACATGTCAGGGACTGGGGGAGAACAGGAAGAGGCATAGAGGAGGAGGTCCAGTGGTGGAGGAGAGGCTGGAGGGGACGGCTCTTCCTCCACTGAGGGAAGGTCCGGAGGAGCGGATGGTAGGTGGTGGTGCCTCCTCTGTTGCCGCCAACACGCCTGCCGAACTTGTGGTACAGTCCCCGCTTTTGTCCTCTGCTTCGATGGAACTCACTTGGGACCTGAGGGGGTAGACACGCAAGCGTATCCCCTCCCCCAGGTCACCAAGTCGAAGGGGCCCTCCGTCCGCCAGGTCTCCGGATCCTTGACCAGAACCAGAGGCCTGACTTTAGGCTGCAGCTGCTGGTGGCTGCCGAAATGCTGGACCACTGGAGGATTCTGGCTGTCGAAAGAGCAATTAAGAAAGTTGAGAGTGTACAAGGCTCTCGACAGCCGGACGTGGGGGGTCTCCACCTTCATCACCAGTTGTTGGCGGGACAGGGTCTTCTTAAGGCTCTGGTGGGCCCTCTCCACCATGGCTTGGCCTGTTGGGGAATAGGGGATGCCGGTCTTATGGACTATTCCCCATTGCTGCAGGAAGCTCCGCAGCTCCTTGGAAGTATACGCAGGGCCGTTATCAGTTTTTAAGGCCCTAGGGATGCCCAAGACAGCGAATGCCTGAAGCAGATGCTTCTGAACATCCGCTGCCTTTTCTCCTGCGTGGGCAGAAGTGTAGATAGCTCCGGAGAAGGTGTCTACTGAGACGTGGACGTAACACAGCCGGCCAAAAGACGGGACATGTGTTACGTCCGTCTGCCACACCTCGCAGCTTGCCAGGCCTCGAGGATTAGCTCCCGAGGCCACAGTGGGCATTTGGTGTTGTTGGCACTGGGGACATGTGGCCACGATCGCCTTGGCCTGGTCCTGCGTCAGGTTGAATTGCCGAACCAGGCCGGGTGCATTCTGATGAAAGAGTTGGTGGCTGATCTTAGCCTGGCCGAGCACATCCGGGAGCGGGCCCTGCGTAACGGCAGCCGCGGCCAAGGAGTCGGCACGGCGGTTGCCCTCCGCTATGAACCCGGGCAGGTCCGTGTGTGACCTTACATGCATCACGTAAAATGGGTGCTCGCGGTGGGAGACCAACTCAACGAGCCTGTTTAATAATTCGAACAATCTCTTGTTCGTAACCTCTTGAAGAACTGCATGTTCTGCTCGGGACACTACACCTGCGACGTACGCAGAATCTGTCACCAAATTAAAAGGTCCAGGGAACCTCTGGACTGCCCTGACGACTGCATCCAACTCAGCAACTTGTGGAGAGCCCTCCACAAGAACAACATCGGTCTCCCACTGCTGAGTCTGAGGATCCCTCCAAGTCATAACCGACTTGTGGAATGCTCCAGACGCGTCAGTAAAAACAGTCATGGCATCCAGTGGCTCCCTACTTTGAACCTTTGTAAGAGACAATTTGAATAATAAGTCCAAATTGAATAATTTGTGGGCCGGCCGATCAACTGCGACGCGCCCAGTGTAGCTGTCTAGCGCAAACTGCAGGTATTCATTAGTTTGCAGCAGTTCTTCAAAGGTCTTTAATTTTAATTGGCCTGCTTCCAATTTGATTGGAATGTGAATGCATGAGAAGTCACACCCTGCCAGCTCCCTGATCCTCGATCTTGCTTTGAGGATCAGTTCGGCTAACAACTCCTGTGGCCGTGTCATCCTTTTGGACCTATGGTGGCTGAGGAACACCCACTCTATGATCAAGAGGGGGTCACCCAGACCCTGGTCTTTCAGGTCTTGGTCCCACTGGTGGATCATGCCATGGAGATGTGGCAGCTTTCCCAGTATGATGAATTTGAATGGCAGGCCCAGATGGTACCACCGATGGGCCTGCCTGGCCGAAATAGTTTTCTGGACCTTCTCCAGAGCCACCTCCGCCTCTGGGGTGAGAGCCCTAGGGGAACTAAGCCCCTCTCCCCCTTTCAACAAATTGAAAAGGGGGGCTAGGTCTTCGGTGGAAATGCCCAGCCAGGGTCTCACCCAATTTAAAGACCCACACAGTTGGTGAACATCCGCTAGGGTCCGGACTTTCGTCTGAATAGCCAATTTTTGCGGAACAATGGTCCGCTTTGTAATTTCGAGGCCCAGGTATTTCCAGGGTGGCATCCGCTGAATCTTGTCTTGCTGGAGCTTGAACCCTGCAGCAACCAACGCATTGGTTGTCAGGTCAAGCACATGGGCAAGCAGACTGTGGTTGGCCGCACACACGAGGATGTCGTCCATATAATGGTGGATAATGACGGCATCCCCGAGGGCTGTATGCAAAGGTGACAGCAGCGAAGCGACGTACCATTGGCAGATCACAGGGCTGTTCTTCATGCCCTGTGGTAATACCCGCCAATGATAGCGCTTGGCCGGGGACTCACGGTTGATGGACGGAACCGTGAAAGCAAAGCGTGGGGCATCGTCCGGGTGAAGGGGAATTTGGAAGAAACAATCCTTGATATCAATTATCGCCAAATTCCAATTTTGGGGGAGCATTGCTGGGGAGGGCATCCCTGGTTGGAGAGATCCCATATTGACAATCAGCTCGTTAATTTGGCGGAGGTCGGTCAGGAGCAGCCACTTGTCTTTATTGGGCTTTTTGATGACAAAAACCGGGGAGTTCCATGGTGATATGGACTCCTCGATATTGCCCTTAAGTAACTGCTCCTGCACAAGCTCGTTGAGCGCCTTCAATTTCTGTTTGTTAAGCGGCCACTGTTGGACCTGTACTGGTTTATCAGAAAGCCAATCCAGCTTCCAGGTCTGGTGCTCATCAGTGGCCACTGCCCGAAAAACCTGGGGAGCCTTGGGTAGGTCAATTCTGGCCCCCCACTGGGCTAGTAGATCTCTCCCCCAGAGAGGCTCGGTGTAGTCTAATACAAATGGGCGTACAGACGCCAATTGCCCATCGGGCCCCTTAATTTGAACAACGCTCTTTGATTGTTTTGCCAATTGCAAACCCCCCACACCTGAAATCGTGCCCGCTGCACTTTGCAAATCCCAATGTGACGGCCACTCCCGAGAGGGAATGATCGTCACATCTGCACCCGTGTCCAAGAGACCCCTGATGACCTTTTGATCCCCGCCCAACGAGAGTTGACATGTCAGGCGGGGCTTCTCCCTCCCTACGAGTTGTGCCCAGGCCACTGACGGAGGCGATGTCCTCTCCGCGACGCTGCTCCAATGGTCTTTGTCAGGAACAGGAATGGCCTGGGCAATGACCTGTCCCTTGGGAAGGAGAAGTGGGGGTCGGACACAGTACAGCCCAACCACGAAACGATCCCGGTCGATAGTGACCAGACCGGGGACGATGTGCACGTCTCGCGGTGTGTGCTTGGTGTCACCGATGACAGTCCACCTGCAACGTCCCAGTTTCCTCCAGCGACCCAGATGTTGAAGGTCGACAGACACCAGCTGGATGTTACTGCTAGGGATATAAAAATCCCTAGTTAGCTGCAGCCTGTATGGGGAAGCAGAGGACAAGGTGTTAAGCACAGGAACTGCACCACAGGTAGTAGTCAAGTCCGATAAGTAGGTCAAGTCCGGCATAGCAAAAGTTGGCGGCGTTCCCTCTTCTCCTTCCTCCCCGCGTGGTGGTATTCCGCCTGCCGCATTTATGTCTGCGCACAGGGAGGGGCTGTGCTCTGGGCCTAGTTTTTTGTGCCCTTTACCTCCTTTTCCCGCTGCCTCCTATAATTTAGATAGTCTAATCTCATAGGGCACTGAGGCATCCGCTGTTCTTCTGCCGGACCCTGGTGTTGGTGGTCCGGCAGCGGGGGCCGCCTCGAGGTTGAATGGCTCGGGCTCGGGGAGGCCGGCGAAGGCCACGGAGGCTTTGCGTGGGCGTGCGGAGAGAGGGACGCGAGCCACCACGGCCTCTATCATTGCCTCCACCGAGAGCCGGGGAGTCCGAGGGAGAGTCTTAATGGCCTTGCGACACTCGGCATTTGCATTGTAATATGCCATTTTTTAAGCATCTCCTTCTCTTTCTCCCCGGACACCTGAGCTAACACTAAGCGGTAGAGGCGTTCGACAAAGGCCATGTATGGCTCTTGCGCACCCTGCTGCACCTCGTCCTCCTCCCATTGGGAGGTGACGACTGCGAGTTTTAGAAAGGCCCGCTCTGCGGCCTGGGCCGTCTCCAGTAACTGCTGTGGAAAAAGAGCCCGAGCCTGGGCTGCCCCGGTCGCCCACTGCCCCTCGCCCAACAGATGTTCTTCTGAGACTATCAGGCCCTCCGCATCATGAGAAGTTGAAGGAGTCCCCCAAAGATTTGGGAGAACCTCCAAAATCTCTCTCCTCCACTCCGCCACCCAGACCCGGAACTCCATGGGCCCTGTCAAACTGGAGAAGAGAGCCCTCAGGTCAGCTGGCACCAGATCTCCCTGCGCAAGGGCATTACGGAGCAACCCCTGGAAGTACTCGGACTCCCAGGAGTAGTCCTTCTGCGCCTTGCACAGCTCCTTGATCCGGGCCGGTGCTAAAGGCACCCACTGTGCCTGAGGACTTCCCTCCCCGCTTAGGGTGTACGAGACCGGGGCGGCTTCCAACCAGGGCGCCTGCCCCGGCCTCTGGTCATCCACCCCCCCGGCCCCTGGAACACAAAACGTTGGAACCGGAAGGGAAGGCGTGGGAACCGGAACTGGGGGAGGTTGAGGCGGGGCCTGGTAGTGAGGCAGGACGAGGGAGTGGGCGCAGCACACCACCCCTCTCTGCCCCCTGGGGGGAGCATGGGGGCGGAGCCAAATATGTGGGAGGAGCAGGGGAGGGATCAGCAGAGGGCTGAACTGGGGGAGGAGAAATGGGAGGAGCCGAAGGAGGAGCAGTGGGAGGGACCGTGGAAGGGTACGAGGGGAGGGCAACCGAGAAGGGGGTTGGGTCAGGAGGGAGGAAGGGGTTGGGATTCGGGAGAAAAGGGTTCTGGGGAAGAGGAGGGGCCCTGGCGGGAACGGCCATGCGGTCGCCGCCATTTTGGGCACCCTGGGAGCCATCTTGATAACCTTCAACAAATCGAACTTTGGGCCTGACAACCGGGGACTTGGGGACAGGAACAGAGGGGTCGGGAAAGAGGGAAGCCTGGCCAGGGCTCCTCGAAGGGGGAGGCCGAGCAGGTCGAGGGGGAGCAGGGGCAGGATGGACACCCTGCTTCTTTTCGGCCTTAAGAATCCCCCTCGAGGGCTCCTGCCTGTGGGATGGGGGAGTGGAATGAGGGACAAGGGCAAGCGAACGGGGGGAATGAGGGGATAACGTAGAGAGAGCCTGGAGAGTCCCCAAGGAAGGGGCCCGGACTTACCAATCCGGTCGCTGCGGCAACGAAAAAGGCCAGGCGGAGGGTCTTCGTCCTGGAGTCGTCCGGGTGGGTGCTTGGGAGTCCCGACTCCGGTCCCCAGGGAGCGCCGCCCCTAAAACGGGGCCTGCTACCACCTTGGGGTAGGTTGACGGCCAGGAGATTTATAAAAATCCACACCGCGGGGTCCGGTCAGTGGTCCAGTGTCCAGTGTCCACTTCGCAGGCCCCATGTTGGGCGCCAACCTGCGCGAGGGCGTATTTGGCCCTATTGTCCGGCTAGCAATGCGGGAGGGAGGTGGCCGACACCCCCGGCGCATGTATTGCCAGCCCCCCTCGGCGTCTTGGCCTTGGGCTGGGCTGGATGCACGGTGTGGATGGAAAGCGCGGAAGGATGAAGAAAAGAGGTGTCCACTAGCTGGGGGCTAACTCCGATTTATTGAAGGGTCGGATGACACAGACCGGGAAGGAGAGTGCCAACCAGCAAATGGCCTCGAACAGGGGGAAAGCAAGTTCTTAAAGGGAAGGGGTGGAGAGAGGAGGGAAGCCCAACTAGCCAACCAGGGAGAGGTACAAGCAGAACTGACATAAGGAACTAGCCCATGAATATAACAGAAAGGAGGGGCCCCGGGACCACAGCCAACCACAACCTCCAGAGAGGCAAAGCTTCCAGAAAACCGGGAGGAGTGGGGGGTGATTGACTGGGCCCAGGGAGGAGGAAGAACTTACATATAAGGTGTGCAGGGAAGGGAAAATTATATAACAAAGGGAGATTGGCAGTTGAGGGGGAAGGAGGTAACCAGGGAAACCAACTGTCAGGAGAGGCAGTGGCGGGAAAATCAGGGACGGGAGGAACCATTTGTACATAAGCGGGGGGGGGGGAAATACATAACATGGGGGGAATAACTGGGGAAATTAAATAACACAACACAACAAAAACTGAGTAAGCACTTTACAAAACCTGCCCAAGAAGTGTACCCAGCTACATGCTTATAGAATCACAGAATCACAGAATCACCTGAACTGGGAGGGACACACAAGGATCACCCAAAGTCCAACTCCTGGCCCTGCACAGAACAGACTCAAGAATCACACCATGTGATAGGAGCATTGTCCAAACATTTCTTGAACTCCGGAAAGCATTCACTTCTCCAGTATTTTATAGCTTGAAGTCTGACATTTGCATTTCTTTCTATTAATATATAATAACATGTTAGTTTGCTTTTTCTCTAATTCAATGTATCAATTGCATTTGCTTTTTCCACTGTAATTATTCTGGGACAGAGGTACCTATTATTAGGCTAATATAATAAAACCATAAACTTCTCTATTATGTATTATACTGTAATCAATACCAAAAGATTGAATTATACATGAAATCTTTGAGTAATTCATATTGGTGTAAAAAATATTTTGGAGGAACACTTGCCCCCAGAAACATATTTTTTTCTATGGTATTGGCAAGAGATACAGAACCACCAGCTTGGAAAATAATTCATGCAACACTTTACCTCACTAAAAACTTGCAGTGAAAAATCAGAAGGGATGGAAATCAAAGCAAAAAATTACCTGAGTCCAAAAAGCTTGTGTATAATTTGACTAGCATGCACTACCCACACCAGCATAAGTTAGTATGCTGAAGAGGCTTGTGGTTGGTTTTTTTAAGCCTTTGCCAAGAAAAACAACTGGAAGTATCCGGCAGACTTCTAGGAGTCTGCTGACAGCAGGTTACAGGCTACTGCTATATTTATAGACAGCTGAGAAATACTTTTTTTTGGAAGACAGCTGGTAGGAGACAAAATGTGCAGGAATACCTACCTACCTTCTCTGGAAAATTTGTGTGGGTAATTTGAACTTATGATTGAAACTCTTTTAAAAATGGCAGAATTTTCTTGCATGCAATTGTGTCTCTTGTACAAGCCAGTATCCAGCATTCCTGTCCATAGGATTCAGTATGTTTTGGTAATGATTTGTTTTTGCATGAACGAGACTAGAGATGGCTCCCTTCTTCTGTCCCGCTGTCCTGCATTCTCTGCATTTTAAGACTGTACATCTCATATTGCTCAGCCTTCCACACAGTGAAATAGAATCTACTTCACTTTTCAATAATTGTCTCATATCTCCTAATTGATTTTCCTGAGCCCCAACCCTTACTCATCTAAACTTTGATATGTAGAACAAGTCTTCCCTATTAATCTGTTTTATCTGGGGAAAGGGAGCATTTTTTTTAAAGAACGAAATAATTGAGTTCTTTTGCAATAGGGTAGCTCTCCCAAGGGGAACAAAACCTGTCAAACAGGATGTGAGTAATTTCCTTGATGGTGATAATGGTATCCATAGAAAGAATGCCTGAAGATTTGGCTTTAGATTGATTCAATGATTATCTCCATCTTATTTTTCTTTCCAAACAAATAAAGACCTGCATCTGTATTTCCAATATCTAAGAAATGTCTTTGCATCTAATCACAAGAAAATTATTTTTAAGCTATTTTTTTCAGTGAAATCTTGATGTTGTTAAAAATTTACAAGTAGCTATTTTTCCTCCTCTTCCTGTTCATGTGATGCTGCCCAAAGTAATCCCTTCTGGATAAAATGGTCAGGCAGCTGTGTCTGCTGGCACCTGTTTCAGGTAGATGGGAGAAATTCTGTGGTATTTATGATTTATCTCCTCTCCAATCCTTTTCAGATTCCTGCAATTGAAGCTTGAGTTTTGACTGTTATTGAGTGTCTGGTAACAATAGTGTTTATTCATAGCCCGTTTATTTTGTTACGTTGTGCCTAATTTACCACAACTGATTAGATGAAAATGCACCTAAACCACAAATTTTGTTCAATAGTGAATTTTTGCCTTGGTTGTCCTGCTTAGAAGAGCTTTAATTTATTCAGCGTCACTTTCTTCCACATCGATTTGTAAATGGCTATCAGTGTTCCAAAGACCTATTACTTACAAGGTGCTTCTGTGTAGCAGGCTCTGAGCTGGCTAGGGCCCCGTGGCGGGCTGAGCTTAACAGTGGCGATTGCTGAGTCACAATGAGACAGCAAAATAAGCTCCTGTCTTCGGCCTCTTGAACCCTAGCTTATCTCTGTAACCCCACAGATCCCTTTTCCCCTAGCCCTTACTATTGGACAAGTTTGGACCCTTATACCCTATAAAAAGGAGCTGGTTTAGCCCATTCGGCAGAAGAGCTGTTGCTGGAGCCCTTCACAGACCCCTCAATAAACCATCGTTGGAGCCCTTCACAAACCCCTCAATAAACCATCGCTGTGGAACACCAGGACCTCCTTCTCCTCTCTCACATCTGCCTCTACCCCTAGCCCTCTGGTGCTCTGGCAAGCACGAGCCGAAATCCTGAGAGATCACTAAAGAGCTGAAATCCACTGAGCTTGCCAAAGGTAGCCACGGCTTCGGGCGGCGTGGGTATTGGGGCACGAGGGACTGAGCTACCCAGATGGGACTGCCTTGCTCGGGGATAAGACTGATCTGAGGACCAGAGGTCCTTCACTTCTGGATTAGCTGGCCTTTACCTCAATTACTGCCATGTTTTTGTCTTCTCTTTTCTTCTCCATTTTACTTTGTGTTGGGTCTTTTCTTTCTCAGATAAATTCACAGTTTTGTTCCTGTCCTTCTGGCACCTATTTTTATTGAATACTTGATGCTGTTTAGCAAAAAACTTTCTATCAGTAACTATTAAGAAAACTTTATCTTTGATTTGGTACCTGGAAGGGTTCCAATTTCCTCATCAGTCCGTTCTTTCTGCAACTCTCTTTATTGTCAAAGTTATTTAACTTAAATTTAAAAAAAACCAAACCAAAACAAACAAAAAACCACCACTAACAAAAAAAGAATGCCAAAAAAACCCAACAACCAACCAACAACAGCAACAAAAAAAAGCCCAATGAAAAAAGCCCAATGAAAAGCCCAAAAAAAAAGCCCAATGTTGCTACAAATTTACTTTTGACTGACAAAACAAAAAAAATTCTTCTTCAATGGAGGGCTCTTCTTAGCTAGTCATCCTAAAGCAGTATGGTTTGTTCAATCATGGCCTCTCATCTTCTTGATAACCAAATTAAAAATTCTCACTGAAAGAAAATTGTTCTCCTGTCTTATAGAACTCAAAAGATTAATTCAAAGAACTCAAAGTAATTGCTCCCATCAAGACTGACTCTTGTGTCATCACCTGGAAAAGGCAGCACCAGACGCAGTAGTTGGCAAACAAAGTGGTAAATTCAAATCAGTCACAAGACACACTGCCACTTACGCATCCTAAAAGGGAGACAGATGGCAGTCAGGGTGTGAGGAGGTGTGTAAAAGGCTGGTAAAGAGTTGTTCTGAGAAAAGGGAGAAGAAAATAATGTGTTGGGAAAATGTGGGAGGCACAGCTCTGTAGCTGGACGGACTTGGCTTCCCTGTGGAGTTATTTGGGATTTAGCTGTCAAGTGTTTAACTTTCTGTTCTTCATTATTTTTTTGTCTTCTTCAGTAAGAGAGCAGGAAAGCTTGAGAAGAACATGAGGTGAGGTAAGATGTAGTCCTTTCATAAAAGTAAAAAAAATCAGATGCGAAGTGAGCATAAGAAAAGGGAAAGGATAGGGAGAAAGGTTATTTTAAAAGTAATAGAGAATATATAAATACATTATATGATAACCAGCTGATCTACCATACTTTAGAAAGTTTACTTTTGTGAGGTTGGCAGAAATTTTTCATCAGGAATATTATCTTTTATATCTGCAAGTGTAAAGGGATGACAAGCAAACAACTGAAATTCCACTCAGGATACTGATAATTCTATATTTTTTAATAGTGGTTTCTTTCGAGTTTATTAGTAGAAGTTACTTTTTAGAAGAAATTTGTAAGATGAGAATAGTGTAGGTAACATAAATTACATAATGAGTTTTCAAGTAAATATTATTTTTCTGAATTTATGTCTATTATATAAAAAATCATTATAAGAATTTTTCATCTAGTAGGAAAGTAACAGCTGAGAAAACTAAATGAATTTTTAACTCATGTTGTGACATTACACGAGAAAAAAAATCTTGAAGTGAATATTCATTGTGTCAGATGAACAAGACATTGAAATTTTTTACTATATGCAATTCAACAGCAAAGAAGAAATATTTTCTCTCGAGATTTAAAATAAAATGTAAGAAATCTATTGCTGCAAACCATGGACAAGCTAACCAAAATGTTGGTTTTGTGCAGAATGGCTTGAGTATATAGTTATAATTAATTGCTATGAACTTGAAAATAAACACTGAGAAGCTCAAAGGATAGAAACAGCAACGTTACTTGGAAACTTATGTTTCACTGACTTTCAAAATTATGTAGGACAGCATTTCAATGGTTTGGCTTAAAAAGCAGAACACACAAATCTCTGTTTGGTGTGGTTTCTACCATTGTGTGATGTATGTTAATTACGAGAATATTAATTTGAGTAATCTCATTTTGCTTCTCTTATCCATACACTTACAATAGAGTGAAGGATATGTGAATGTGGTGATGGGACTTCAGATGCAAAATCTTGAGTGTCTTTTTTTCATCTCTCTTCCAAGCCCCCACTGGTGTGGCCTTGACATTCCCAATCAGATGCCAAGATAAGGGTTCAGGTTGAAGATGTTGCTGCAATTGCATGGGTAAAGGATGGCCTCAGCAAAACTACAATCAGAGACACTTCTTACACCAGAAATAGGCTGGGCAGAACTGAGGGACAAAAGAGGCAGGAATGACACGTGCTTGTAGACTTATCTCATGTTCTGACATTCAGTAGCTTGTAATCCTAAAGACAGTGAAACAATCTAATGCTCCTAATGTGTCTTTTTAACTTGCAAATTTCAGACAAGGTAAAAGATAAATAAGCCTGACTTCTCCCTGATGTATTATGGGGTACATTTCAAGCAATTTCACAACTTAATAAAGGAACAACTCCTTGTCACCCCTGGCTATTTTTGTTATTTCAAGACATCTACCAGAGCCACCTCAGTTGTAATTTCTTGACATAACCTTTTTCAAACACAAGCGATATCAACTGAGTAATGCAGCTCAATGACAAACAAAACTTTCCTAGTCATAATGTGTCTAGACATTTCAGACATTTCCTCCTTGGTTTCAGACTTCTTATATTTTTCTGGAGTGGTAATTCTAAGCCCACCACCCATGAAATAGCATCATACCAATTATATTTTTGCATGGTTGTATTTGCATGATACCTGCTGATCTGTTTTCCTCAATGGCTTGTGCTTTCTTCTAAACTTTTGAAGTATTTTAAGCATGGAAATGTAGAATGTTTGTGAGAATCGCATAAAGCTTAAACATTGGCTTTGCTTCTCCATTTCTAATGAAAGTTGTCAGTCTGCAGATTTTCTTGGGATTGAATTCTAATTTTATGGCAACTTCTCAGAGTTTTTCCCATGATTTCTCAAATACATATTCATTGTTGCGTGCTTTCAGAGCAAGATGTTGTGTTGTCATATGAGAAAACACTGATGTACTATGGTTTTTGGAGTTGCATTTAATAAAACTTGATGGCTTGGCAACTTTGCTTCAGTTATTTAAGCTGTAAAGATTCCTCTTCTGTCATAAATGATCAGTAACAACTGTCTCTAAAAGCATTACATCTCCTATATATAGATTTTTTTTTTCTTTTCAGGAGCTTTTTTTAGGAATTATAGTACAATTTAAATATACTCAATGTTTTTATACCCTCATCTTTATATCTTCTGATGCGGCAACCACAAAATAATGTAGGATTAAAAGATAGAACTTATTAATCTGAATTAATTTATAAATGCCTTTCTACATGACATACACATGTCCACTCAATTTATTTGTGAGGAAAAGCTCAAAAGATGAATTAAAACTATATTAGGTCTAATCTGCTTGAAAGATTCATTCATGTGTTATAACACTTTATCAATATTATTCCAACTCTGTGTAATTCAAAGATCTCTCTTATGCAAACTGCTCTTCCAATTAACAAAAAAAAAAAAAAAAAGAGACTTTTCTCTTTAGAAATATTTTGCTACAAAAAATTTTTTGCTACAAAAAAATCCCTCAATTTTTATAAATGCAACTGTTATTTGAGGGTGCATAAATAAATTTATTAGCTGCAGACAATCTATTCCAGCACAATATTTGTTCACAATTTCCAGATGTGGTGAAAAGATCACAAAACTAAAAGTTTTCCAAAATCATGCCATTTTCTCCAATTTTACCTCTATCCTGTGTCACACAATACCCTCTTGAATACAACACAGTATGTAATTTCCGTCTAGAGTGTTATGATTATTAATAGAGAATACAAAGCATGTATTTTTATCCTTAAACTTCAGCTTTAAAAAATAGTAATAATTTTGGGTTCAACTCTGGCCATGTATAGGAAGAGAGGATAACACAACTATTATTATGACATCCAGTACTATATCTGAACAAAGCAAAATGTGCCACATTGTTCAATTTTAATACATTTCTTATTTTCTCATGAAACTGAAGTCATTCTCCTGTCATATCCAGACAGAAATATTCGGACACAAAAGTAGACACCTGCTTTATAAAAGGTCGGCTCTAGTCCTTTGTTAATTTGAGAATATAGAGATATCTTAGTATATATCTAAATATACCCCAAGGAAATTTCAGAATTTCTTTTTTTTTAGTTTTCAGTCATTTCTAAAACAAGTCCTGCTAGCTTATGAATTTGAGAAAAATTTAAAATTTTTCATCAATTTTGTATTGTACTGCTCTAAGTATGAAAGGTCCTGGTAAAAACCTAAGTGATATCTTTTTACTCAGATTATATGAAGAATATCTGTGTCCTTTTCATTTTGAGGAAATATATAAATAAATTGAAATAAAGAATGAAGTATTATAGTAAAAGTGCTATTCACCAAAATGAGAAAAACATATCACTCCAATATGCTAAAACTGAGTTTGGACTACTGCAGTTCATCAAACAGTGAAAATAAATGATTCTTTTTGTTTTATTGACAGTAATGTAAAGACTTTTGCAAGCTCTGTGCAATACCTTCAGAGGCATTTTGACCCAGGAACTGAAGAGAGTATATTTTTTTCTTCACTGAAGCAGATGCTGCATATTAAAACTCACAGGAAAAAATATTATTTTCAGAATATTGTGTATGTCAAGTTAATTTTGCATAGTAGAGGATTCCTAGGACTGCCGTTTAGGAGCGGTCTGATAGCTTTAAAGAAGGCATTGTTACCCTGTGTTTTCAAGCACTACTGACTTAGGAATAGACAAGTGTGAGAGGAATTTTAGTATGAGGGCAAGGGAGTAAATATTATTTATAAGCTGCTAAATTTCCTGCTGTGCTGGAGAGATGGCATCTCCAGACACTAATGCATGGCCTAATGTTCCTGTAAGCATCAGTATTTTCCAGAGCTATTGTCCATCTGTTTACAGTCAAAGTCTAAACAGAATGCTTCTCCTAAATTTATTTAAAATGTATCAGTGATGAATTTTACAGAATTCTATGAAAGGCTAAAAAATTCGGATTTGTGAAGTGCCAAAGCATTTCAAGAAGAAAAAAATGTGCATTTTATAATCTGTGAGTTTAAGGCAGTTACTTGAGAGTTAGACAGAGGTTCTTCAGCAGAAACAGCATTTTTAGCTAAGACCAGCACTAAATACACCCACTCAAACTGACAAGGACACTCAAAATACTTTTTTTCCCCATCTCATATTGTCTTGTATTCTATTTGGCAGAATGTTATTTTATATATAATGTCATTATATATATAAATGTAATAATGTTATTTCATAACTGTATCATTTCTAGGACAACTGCTTTTAAATGGAAACATTTAATATCAGCTTCAAAGTCATAGTAAGACTTTAAACAGTTTTCCTTTTGTAATAACCTTTCAATTATTGTGTGTTAATGGGACACTTTGCTTCAAGTGTTGACACGATAAAGCAGGAGTGAAAATAAGAAATGCATGGTTTACTTACAAGAGATGATAATTTGGCTCAGTGTGTCATTTGGCTGAATGGTGTATCTTCTGGCCACTGTACTGAGTCTTTTCTTTCCCAAGGAATCCTCCTTTCTGAACTTTTCCCATTGTCAGTACGATGGTTCAGATCTGAACAAGCAGGTGTTTGCACATGAAGTAGGAGCTAAGAACAAAAGTGATATTAAAGCACTCGTTGTCTTCATCCCACATCCTCCCGCTTTGGACGAGCCATGGGAGTCCTCACTGCTCAGAGTCTCTTTAGCTATAATGTTAGTCATTTCCTCATCCAGGTTTGCATCAGAGTTTCAAAGATGAGTAAAAAGGACAAAAAAGACAACCCAATGTTGAATATATAGACATTGAAAATTTGCTGTTGTCCAAATTTTAAGCCACCATTTTATATGTTCAAGAGAGCCAAAAATTATCAAAAACTGCCATTAAAGTAGAAGTAAACTTGTTTAAAATGCTGCATCAGAACAGAAATTATATCTTTTGCATGTCACCCATTTCTACATTACTACAAATTTGGGTAGAGATGACAAATTCAGATAAGAAAAATGGGCTGCTTTTCCCCATCTGACTTTTTTTGATCTTTATAGGACATTTAGCACATGATGCTTTACCAAAGGTCCCTACAGATCAAACTTTCTGCGATTTAACTTAAGCTATCAACCCATCTCCACAAAGTCACTCACTCACTCCCCTCAGCAGGCTGAGAGAAATTGAAAGGTAAAAGTGAGAAGAGTTTTATGGGCAAAGCAAAAGGTGCATGCACAAGCTCAACAAAATAATAAATTAACTGACTCCTTCCCATAGATAGGCAGGTATTCAGTCACCTCCAGGAAAGATGGGCTCCATCACTTTGAAGAGGGACTTGGTAAGACAAGCATCATAATTCCAAGCTTACTTCCTCCCTCCTTCTGCTCACAGCTCTTGATTTTCAGCAGAGTTTTTCATGGGGCAGGATGTTCTTCTGGTCGCTTGGGACCGCTTGTGGCCACTTGTCCAGCTGTGTCCCTCCCAGCCCCTGTGCACACCATCTGCTGACTGGTGGGGCAGCCTGTGAATGTGCCAAATCTGTGACAAGCAGAAAAGGTCAAATGCTGTGCAGGTACTGCTCATCAATAATAAACCATCCCTGACCTATCAATACTCTTTTCAGCAGATACCCAAACATGGAGCTATATGAGCGTCTAAGAATAAATTTGACTCTCTTCCCAACAAAACCACTACAGAACCACCACATTTCTTTCACTGTAGATAAAAATCACTGGAGAATGTTCTTTAAGATGCTTGTGCTGGAAACATATTTACTGGAAGTTGTCACAGACGTTTTTTGTGAAAAATCCTTTCTTGGGATTTTTCTCCCTTCTGAGAAGCTGTGGCCTCAGCAACAAAGTGTAAACACTGGTTATCTGCTGCTGTGGAATGCAACAGGTGGATCCGTGATTGGTCTCCTGTGGATGTTTGGATTTACTGACCGCTCACGGCAGAGCTGGGTCTCGCTCTCTGCTGAGACACAGACCTTTGTTATTCATTCTATTCTATTCTATTCTATTCTATTCTATTCTATTCTATTCTATTCTATTCTATTCTATTCTATTCTATTCTATTCTATTCTATTCTATTCTATTCTATTCTATTCCATTCCATTCCATTCCATTCCATTCCATTCCATTCTATTCTATTCTTAGCTTAGCTAGCCTTCTGAGAACTTTCCTTCTATTTCTTTTAGTACGGTTATAAAGTAGTATATATATCATAAAATATAAATCAAGCCTTCTGAACATGGAGTCAACATTCTCACCTCTTTCTCTCACCCTCAAAACCCTTGTGACCACCGTCACAGGAAGTCTTTAGGAGCCAAGTATAATACTTGATCCCTGTATTAAATATAAAAGTCAACCTGGCCCTGTAAACTATTGGTGGAAAAGTTTTACATTGTCTTCCATGATGTGTGATTAGTATTTTTTTAAATTTGACTGATAAGATCAGTGAAATTGTTTAAATTTAAATTTTGAGCAGTATCTTGATTCATTTTGATATGAATATATATTTGCAGAATATATGTGTATGTGAAAGGCATGCAATATTTTTACAGAGGAGTATTTGAGTTTGTTGGAAGGCATGAGTGAATGCAACTAATCATTCATATATGAGATTATATTGTAATAATCTTGAGCCTCTACTATATTTAAGGAAGCAATATGTGAATATACTGTGATGAGCTTTAGAAATTCTGTTGTATTTGAAATGCATTAGGCCTATTCTCCACTTGCTTGCTTACAGGATAAATGGCCTGATATTACTGAGTTTTAAAATAAATCAATATTTATGTTCTCTTTGCAGTGTATTTCAATATTAATATATTTTTATGTCACATCTATGATTTCATGGTGCATTATCTTCTATTAAGGCTTGCAACCAATAAATGCTTTGAAAAACCCTGCAGCTTTTTCCATAGAACTGTAATAGTGCTGCTTGGAAGGGTCTTCTGTAGGTCACCATGTCCCATCTCAAACTTCAAACAAGATTGCCAATATTTGAGTAGGTAATTTATACCTTTTTTTGTAGTTGAATCTAGTAAAACCTCCAAAAAGAGATGTGTGGCCTTTTTAGAAAACCAATTCCAGTGCTATTCTGTCTTCCCTGTAGTCATAAGACACTTACTTTTTCATATTCTTAAAAGACACAAATGCTGGTACGCTGATATACAAACACAGCAGCTGCCTAAACCCTTTCTCTCATTATCCTGTTCATTCAAAGTCTGTAGATTTTTATTCAAACAGCATTCCTCAACAGAAATAGCAAGACTCCATAATGTTGGTCTTTCACTGTATGATCACTGAAATCATAGAACACATCAATTCTGACTTAAGATTATTTCAGGAAGTTCATAAACTTCCTTTATGGAATCCTAAAATTAATTTCCAGAATCATTACATAGGAGTCTCCAGGACAATCTGATTTTTGTACAAGTATTGACTTTGATGATTAACAGTTGCACATATCTAACAAAACTGACAAATTATTAACTTTTTAGCCTACCCTGTTAAGTACATTTCAGTGGACGGATTTCTATCAGGAGATTCTTCTTTATTCAAAAGAAATCATGCACAGTGTCATCTCAGCGAAGTTACATTGCAGACAAAAATTAAGGAAAGTTCTCCACTACAGCCATCTCCTGTATTTGGGCCTTCTTGCCTCCTGTGCCAGATCATCACTCCCTCCCAAATTATTGCTGCTGAGCAGTTGCAGTTGGAATTCTATATCCAACTAATAGTGGTTTTGTAGCACTGTCATAAGCCATTGACATTACAACAAAGAATAGAACACAATTAGTAAGATCTCAGCAGGTTCTTGCCATCTGTTTATGGACATATGTATCTCTTTCTAATGGACATTAAGTTAAAGAGACTGCCAGTATTTTCTCAGTAATGAAAAGGAGATTAGGGGGTTGTCATACCAGAAGTTTATTAACGTATTCTTTTGACTTCTCACATTTCTATAAGGTAAACTTACTTTAAATCTGTTGTGTTACTTCTCACTTAGCTATGTGATGATGCCAATAATTCTAAATCTGTAAACTCCATGCCCCAAATTGTAGACAAAACCCTGTATTTCTACTATTGAAAATAAATTAAAAAATCCCTTTCAAAGACAATATTTGAGTATATAACTCAGGTTGCACCTTTTTTTATCTGTGCTACTGATCTAGAATAAAAGTTTTATTTAGCAGACTAAAAAGATGTTTGCACATCCTAGGAAAATCAATCCTCTACTTTCAGGAGAGCATCATGCTGTGCTTTGTAAGTGGGATGGACAAAGAATTGGCACTTAGAGTATTTCCTGCAAAAATATGAAAAATTACTAAATACTTTATATATAGGACTGGTGAGACCAGAAATAGCACTGAAATTCTGTAATATTCACTGAAATCCTAATGAGCAGCCAAAGTAAAGAGTCATTTATGAATCTCCTTCATGTTTTTCTGTTGAACTCTTCAAAATTTCTTGTAAAAGGAAAACTGTTGAAATGGAAAAAACTGTTCCACAGTCTGTGAAGAGACATATGCTGAGGTTTGGTCATAATACAGTGAGTACTTCTCACGGGGAGAGAAATTAAAGAATGGGTTCTCCATTAAACCTTACCAGAATCACTACAGAAAATGAGCAAATTGGTTTTCAGAGAGTATTAAAGACTGATCAATAAAAAAAATTACAAAATTAGGAAAAAAGGCTGGTAACTTCGTATTTTCACTTTAAATTTTCTTTCTTTGTTTTAGAACTAAACCCAGTTTCATCCATAATTCTTTTTCTTCAGAACAAATTTCCAAATTATTTTTTATGAACTTGGTATGGGTACCATATGGCATCCTTATTGGTTTTTTTTTGTGAATTCAAAATATGCAAGAGAAACAGGCGACATGAGAAAGCCTTAGCTTATTGTTGAGGGCATACAAGGTAATATAAGGTAACAAACCATTCTCTTTTGCTCAGGTTTGAAGCAGATGTTGATTCTTTCCTTATAGGTTTGCCTTGAGTGGTTCTACAGAGTCCTTAGCTGTCAAATGTTGAAGCATGTAAATTCTGACATGCGACGTGCTGAGAACATGTTGCCTTGTGCTCTGAAATTGCTTGTGAGCCCTGAAAATGTTCTGGAATTTTCTACATAGCATGCAACAAAGTAAACCAATAATCAAAAAAAAACCCCATAAAGGGTGGAAATTGCAGGGAAAGTATGTTTGCATTAATTTTAATTAATTTTATAGTAGTAGTTACTAATTACTATTAATTACTAATTGTAATAATAAAGTGGTATTTTTCTACTAGAAAAATTATGAGATGGGGGGGGGCTGAATATGCCACAGACAGTATTTCTCATTATAACTATTCACTGGAAATTTCCCCTGATTAGTTATATTATTTATAAAAGAAAATTACTATGTTGTTAGCTTATATTGTTAATCACATGAATTTGAAAATACAGGTAATAAAAAGTTATAAATTCTGTTCCATAAAAGATTTTTTATAAATGTGGAGATAATTACATTTCAGAAGAGTGTAAGTTTTCCTTATCTTTGTTCCAGAGCATATTTTACTTTTGTTAAAAAAGTCAAGTTACATTTAAAAACATAAACCAAACATAGTAACTTATAGTGTTGAAGTTCTAAATTAGGGATCACAGTGAGATATAACACTCAGAAATCTTAAGTTACTTAATCTTACAAGGCATGTGACATAGAAATGCATAAGACCTGCTCTGGGAGTAAACTTTTAAACAGTGGCACAAACACAGATTTTCTGTGGGTTTTTGCATGTTGATAGTAAACACACGTTACTGAGACAGTAATTATAGCTGAAACATGCACTGAAGAAACTTGCACAAAGAGCATGCAGTATAAGCCATCAGGTAACGAGGCAGGTTTTATAAACTTGATCTCCCTTGAAGGCTATTGATGCACATATCTTCAGTACCTTCTAGAGTTTAAAAATAATTTTGTCAGAGCATTTTTAACTGAATAATTCAAAAGTATTATGAAATGCTGCTTTGTATTACATGTGAATGATGTGTCAAGAGTACCACCACAGAGGACTTTCCTTTGCCTTTGATTTCAGTAGTTGTCTGTCAAAATATACTTCCTCACTCATTACATTCCTTCTACATTGTCATTTTACTGGAGAAAGGTTCTTTACTCCTTGAGTCTGATCTTTTAGAAGTCATCACATCAAGCGGATGTGATGACTCTCTCTGCCTTGTGAGACTAGAAATTTGAATTTAAATTTCTTATGGAGGTTCCTTAAACCTTGGGTTAAATTTTGTGCAATTACTGTAGAGGTCATTTCAGAAAAGTAGCTTTATGATATTAAAGTCTTGCAGAATACATTGAGATTTGGATTTGCTTCATGGGCTGCAGGGTAGGTGTCTGCTCCAGCGTGGTCCTTAAAGAGTTTCAGTGGGACAACCTGCTTCACCATGGACTTCTCCAAGGTGTTCAGGGCAACCTCAGCTCTGCACCTGGAGCACCTGCTCCTCCTCCTCCATCACCGTCTTGGTGTCTGAAGGACTGTTTCCCTCCTGTTTTCCTCACTTCTCTCTCTCACAGCTGCTGCACATTTTTTATCCTTTCTTACACATGCTAACGCAGAGGCACCACCAGCGCTGCTGAGGGGGCTGTGTTGGGCCAGCATGGGCCATGTTTTGGAGACAGCTGGTGCTGGGTTTGTTCAACACAGGGGCAGCTCCTGGTGTCCCCCGACACAGGTCTTCCCTGCAACTCTCCCAGCCATCCACCTCAGAGCAAAAGCTTGCTGCATAAACTCAGTTGAGAACCTGCCCTTCCCTTCTCTCTCCCCCATCTCCTGAAGATTAAGGGGATGGATATGGGTCACAAAGATGTGGCCTCTCTGGTCGGTGAACAGGTCAGTCCAGTGTAAGTGTGAGCTGCCCCTAAGGACAAGCACCATGACAGAAACACAGAGATCCCCTGTGGTGACCGTGGGTCAGGCGCTTGTGATCAGCATTGCTGCCTGGTGACACCAGGCAACATCCATGCCAGGCTGGCCGCTGAGACAGAGGGGTTGCTGCCACGTAGAGCTCAAACTGGGCAGAGATTGCTCCTGTTCAGCTTTGAAGGTGATGACTCACGAGGGGCAGTGGGTTGGAGGCCACAGCAGTGCACTGCTGCAAGTGGAGGGCTGGGAGGGGTGAGCTTGGAACCGTTTCCAGTCCTGTCTCAAGGTGGGACAAAGATTTGCTTCAATGCAGTATTGTCCCCGCTGCTCCACGACTTTCTACATTTATGTAGGTGCAATCTCTTCTACTTGCAGGTTTTTGACTGGCAGAGTGTGTTTGAACTGTAGTAGGAATGAGAAGTAATACATTATTAATATGTAAAGTGAGAAAACAGGTGATATCATCAGAAAAATGAACAAGAATGGTCTTAGAGCTAACTGGTTGATAGAGGCAATTTTATAATGATTTAGTGATTCTTTTCTTTTCTACTTTAGAGTCCTTCAGACAGTATCTGTTGAATTCCAGCATCTTTATGTAAATTACTTTTGTAAAATAATCTTAAGCCAGGCTAAATCTTGGTTTTAAGGGAAACCTAGGGCACAAAGTGCAGATCCCTTCTTCAGATTAATCACATTTTCATTAACAAATTCTGTAACTGAAGTTCACCGAGAGTATGGGGAGAAAATAGCAATAAATATTTTAGGTTTTTTTTTTTATTCCCAGTAGTATTTATTACACAAATAAAACTCAGTGGATTTAAATAGTAAGATAGAGATGAATGCTAATACAGCTGCATACTGTAAAAATAAGTACTTGAATATAAAATGGCGTATAATCTGTTCCAGTAAATTATATCTGTAAATTTTAAAATGTGCTGCTTTAAATTTAATATGTAGCCGTTGCTTTCATGTCGCTACTTTTTCATACATTTTACCATTCACATTAAACATTTATACAACTCCATTTACACTAATTTGTATTCAGTGGCTTAAACCAGCTTCAAAATAGAGGTTAAGATGCCTTTTTCCAATGAGGTGACAATTGAATTTTGTTTTAAATTATTCTAAGTTCCTTAAGTGGTAGATCACTAATGTTTGTAACAACTGAATCACTAGAGAAACTTACTGTATGCAACAATGTCCTTAAAACAAATAAGTAAATAAAGTGTTAATCAGCTGAGAGCCAGGAGCTGCTACTGCCTAGTAACTTCTGTCTTTAAAAAAAGTGAGTGGTGCCTTAAGGAGCTTCTATGCCATGTTTTGTAGTGTACAAAAAAGACATGGAAGGTTTAGGCTTCTTTATTCTTCCCAAGGAGGAAATTCTGGAAATAACAAAGGTAAAGGAAATGGCGTCTAAACCACTCTTACTTTACATCACGACTAAGAATAGGATTGTTCCGTAAATGTCAGTGACTTGAATTAAGCTGTACTTTAGGACTTTGGTGTAACAAGGAGAAATCTGTCATTCCAAGCAGCTTTCAAGACTGCCAGTAAATGACTGCAGGAACAGGGTTATTTTCCAATACCAGGTCGTTACAACACTGGGCAGAAAAGCCGATGTATTGCTGGCCCTCCTGAGGTTACTCAGCATGTTAATGCTGAAAGACATTTTCTTGAACAATGACAGTCAGTCATGTAGCATGGGGCTCTTGTCTGAGCCATTAATTTAACTATGGAATTTTGTATTTTCTTGGGCACTTAATCCCATTTTGCTTCAGTTCCAATCTAGAGAGAATATTGGCGGCTTATTGACTTTCTATTCAGAAGTTGAAAAAGTAGTTTGCAAAAATGTAAGGAAAAGAGTACGTGAACCATAAACTATGGGATTAATTTATGGAATTATTTTCCTGGATCAGCTTGATTGACCAATGAAAGCATTAAGTTGGGGGATTTTTTTCAATTTGTCAAGGCCTCAGCTTTTGATTTTACTGTGTTGTGTCAGCTGTCATGTAGAACATCTATATTTCAATTAGGTTCCTTTTGATAGCGTGGATTTATTCTTATATGTCTTATTGCTTCAGAAGTACTAATCCTTTTCTTCTTTTTATTTAATATAATTTGTGTGAATATGATTTTTCCTTTCAAGTCTTTTCATTTTTAGAGGTGGGTTTTTTTTTTTGCTATTCTTTGTACCTCTACCTCCTTATTCTCATTGCAAAAGGGAGACTTGACAGACGAATTGCAATATATTATTTGCTTGAATTTGAGGAAAATTTTATTTTTCCTTTTGCTGTTGCATTCTGTCCCGAATGTATGCTTTTGGTAGTTGCAATTATTTTGTTAAGAGGAGAACAAGAACAAAAAAGACCTCAGGGTGTGCTGTTTTGTCCGGAATTATCCTCTCAGTGTGACATTTGATGTAATACAGATGGTGCTGGAGACCTATATAGCCACAAATATGGCTATATTTTATATAGTTTTGGCTATTTATTTATTTATTAATTTCTGTTAGGAGCTGTGGAGAGATGCAGTTTTATCCTAGCATATTTTACTACACAATTTTAACTACTGTTTCCATGGAGACTCCTTCCAGTCCAGCACTTTCACAATTGTTGGTTTTAATACACTACCAAGGAGTCAACATCTACCAATACAGAATAACAGGGAGGGAAGATAAGGACAAATTGAGTGTTGTCCAAAGGAAAGTAGGGATGTGATTTCTTTCTCAGCAGTGGGTTGCAAATTTGTGTACCAGGATTAGGATTTCTGGGTTTTTCTGAATAAATAAAGAGAGAAACAAATCACATTTTACCCCTTGTGAAGTTTCCTTTAAAGAACTGTAAGCATTTTGAATTGACAGCTGCTTGACATCTTATTTCATTATCTTGTTTTGTGATCTGCAATTTAATTGGGTGCCTTTGCTTTGCTTTGTGTTATTACTGAAATTGAAATTAGTTGCAAAAGGCAAGGGAGATCTATGCTCCTCCTTTTTTATAAGACAATAACAAAAATGAAGTTAGTGTGTTCTTTCCATAGAAAAACAGGAGGTTGTTTTGCCAACCTTAATGCTGAAAGACATTTTCTTGAACAATGACAGTCAGTCATGTGTCTAAGATATTTATTTAATCTTTCTAAGATTAAAGGAGCATTTAATGATTGACTCTGCTTTCTGTCACTACTTTATGCTGGGATCTCACAGAATATGTTTGAAAAAGCAGGGGGTTTTTGGGGTTATTTTCTAGTTTAGGTTCTCAGGGTATTTTTGTTTGTTTCATTTTCATCTGGCCTATTGTGAAGGATTAGCAACTTTACTAAAAGGCCAATAATACTTTTTTTCTGTTTTTACATTTGGGGCAGTGGGAAAGAACATGGTATGTGCAGCATACTGCTGTTTTCTATGAAACCATGTCCCCTTTTTCAAACATCCTTCTACATCCTTTTCTTTGTTAAATGCATCTTTAAAAAAGAGGTGGGTTTTATGTGTATATTTTACCTGAACCTACTTTATATTCTTCAACACACATTTTTGATGGGTTTTATTTTCCTTGTGACACAAAGGATGATTGTGTGAAAATTATGCTCTTGAGAAAAGTTACTACAAATGCTTCCAAGCTTAGTTCTGTCTGATTAGCTTGCTGGTGTTGCTTGTGATTGCTCACTGGTCCCTATAAGATGTAAGCTGCAAGCTGAAAGACAAAATTAACAACCATTAGCATCTTCAGTTTTGCTGCTTTAGCACCAATTATGCACAATTTATCTGTATGCAGATAAATATCAGAGAAATTCTGATTTAATTTTAAATAGATATTAAAACTTAAACTTGAGCAGTGAGACACTAAGTCTTCTGTTGTTTAAGTTAGTTAATTACATTATTTTTAAAATATTTGATTATTTCATATATATTGTGCCACATAAAAATATAAATTATTTACTGAGTTTTTTGGGGTTCAAGCTAGAAAAATATTACGTGTGCATTGCAAAATAGTAAAAAAAATAATCCACTCTGTTTTGAAACTACATACAATGTAACAGAAATTATTTAGTTATCTTTCCTCTAACTGAGTGGTAATTTAATCTTTTAAAATACAGACTCATAGTTGAGGAAGAAAACCTTTCTTTTGGCATTGTTTTAATGAAATTATTAGAACAATGAAGATAGCAGATAGGTGAATACTCCTTTACACTTTCCTGCACAAACTATTCTTAAGATTCAAATTTTCTTTTTACGTGTTCTGAAAAAAATAGGTTAAGATATGTATTGTGCTTGTATATTTTGCATCTGATTTTACAAAACAGTACAAAAACCCCTCTTTATTAGAATAAAACATACATAGAAAGAAAGATGAAAATTGCATGAAAATAGCAGGGGTTTGGTGGGGGAAACTGCTGGGACAATCTTTGAGGGACGCAGCCAGGAGATGCCCTGGAGTGGCCAGTAGCACTGAATCTACAACAGAATGCAGCTCAGCCCTTTGTTGAGAACAAAACACAGTATTTTTGGAAGTTTATATTTTTATTTCTGTGGAACAATCAGCTAAGCTCAGGAAAGAGGTACAGGGTGTGAGTGAATGGCTGTGTGAGAGTTCAACTGTAGATCAAAGCCAGCCCATCACACCACAGAAACATTTCTATCTCCTAAAATAAAACAAAAAAGCAAAATAAAAATTCAAAACTAAAAGAATTCCTGAATCTGGAAAGGGCTTTATCAAAATGTTGGAAGTGGAAGACATTAGTATGGAATAAGTGATTTCTCTCATCTCTGCTCAGAAGTTCCTCTACTTTAAGATAGCTTATCAGATTGAATGATTTTTATTCACAAATAGGACATCCATTAGGTCCTGCAGTGTCCAAAAAATTAATGACAGGATGTTTATGGTCCCTTTCACCAGTGCTGTGACTACCAGGGGACATGGGGTTTACATTACACATACTGGTGTGTGTGGGGGAGGTTGACTCTTCTCTTTATGGCTGTACAGGTGAAAGTGCAGGAGCTCAGGATTTGTCTGAGTAAATTATTTATGTGCCCCAAACATGCAGGTCATTAAAGTAAAGAACAAATACTGTCTGCTTCATATAGCATTTTATTCACTTTGGAAAAAAAAGTCCATAGGACAACTTTGTTCGTGTCCTGTTTGAGTCAATTGTTTTGTATACAGTTTTATTTGTGGTTTTTGTTTCTTAGATGAATGTTATTGATGTTTGGGAAACATTAACAAGATAGAAAAAAACCCTAATATTTAATACAGGCTTAACATTTTGATTTACAATGTGGTGGTTTTAATACTTATTTGAATTTTCCCTATGTCCTTGGAAATAATAATGTTTTCAAAAGTTTTCAAGTGCATGAAGAGAGTATTTTTGTGTCATTCTAAGAATTCTGATGTGGTACATCTACAATTTTGGCAATAATTCTTCTTCTTACTTCAAACCATGTAAAAGACTAAAAATTTGGAAGCACCTATACACAGTTGCATAATTCTAATCTGAAGCTGCTTTAAGTCATTCAATTTTGATGAAGAATGAAGAAATGTTTTTTGTCCTTCCACATGGAAATACTATGGATGTAGTTTTGTAGTTGCAATTGACTTCTTTCTTCAACATGTACGTACAACCTTTCCAAACCAGGTTGACATAAATGCGCAACACCCTTTAAAATAAGATTTGATAATTTACTGGAAAGAGGGAATTTGTATCCCATCAGTAACACAATCTTCCAATTTCCTTTGGAGAGTGTGGAATAAAAAAGAAAAAGAAATGCAGAGCATGACTGGAGTGAAAAAAGGGATGAGAAGTATTATCTAGTGCAAACTGGTCTGCAATATTTCCTTTATTTCTAGATAACATAGCCCAGAATAAGCGAGGAACTTGCATTTAGATTTTTTTTTAAATAACCTGTTTTACAGGATAGAGAGATAATTCTATTATTTGGGACAGAATGAAAAATATTATGATTCTGCGCTGTATTCTAATTCATGGGCCAAATGCATATTCAGTCCCAATCTTCTGGCCCTCAGAGGTGGTAGAATAATAGAATACTCAACTAGCCAGTTTATGACCCATCTCATAGATCTACATCCAGTCTGTATTTTGCAACATTGTTCTCCAGAAGCCATGGTAAATGGTGTGGGACGCTTCAACAAAGGCCAGACAAGCAGCATTCACCGCTCCTCTCATGCCTGCGGGACGTGTCGCTCTGTTGTACAGTGTGACCAGGTCAGTCTGGAATGACTTTCCTTTGGTAAATCTGCTTTAGCTTTTCCTAATCCTGTTTTGTTTGACTTGTAATACTTTCTAAGAGGACTCTCTCCATTATTTTCCTACGGACTGAGTTAAGACTAATGGGTCTCTAGTTTTGGGGTTTTTTTTTTTCTGAGTTCTCTTTTGTGCCCTTTTCAGTAGGTATATTTATCATCTTCCAGTCATCACCCAGGTGTTCCCATTTCCACAACTTTGCAGATACCCAGACAGTGACCTGACCAGACAGTGGCCATAGACGGAACCATTTTTTTTCCCTGTGACACAGAGACTGCATTTAGGGGGAGGCAGTGCCTCAGAACCAGGAGGGTTCAGTGTGGGTACCCCTCGGCCCCAGGGGGTGCAAAAAATGGGGGGGACAGATGTCCTGAAGGGGAGACTGTGCCTTTTTTTGGAGTGAGACAAGGCATCCTTGAAAGACAACCCTAGACGCAGCTCTGGTCCATGTGCAGTGGTGAGAGCACTGGGCATGGAAGGAAGGTGTCACGATGGCAAAGGATTTTCCGGGCAGTGCTGAGTGACATGGAAGCACAAGAGGTTACAACTGTGTTTGCAGGGGAAGCCGATGGTGCAAGAAGGACTCCTCTCCTCTTGATGAACTGAAGATTGAGTATTCTAAAGGGTGGTGCTGGACTGAGAGTTGGTGATTTGGGGGAATGTATTGCATTGGGAAATTTGGTGGGGGAAGGAGGAGGAAAATGCTTTTGTAAGGTTTTCATTTTCCTTGTGGTTTTTTTTTTCATCTTTTCTTGTAGTTTAGTTAATAAAGTTTTCTTTATTTCTAAGCAGGAGCCTGCTTTGCTTATTCCTGGTCACATCTCACAGCAGACACCAGGGAGAGGGTATTCTCATGGGGCACTGGCATTGTGCCAGCGTCAAACCACGACACCTGGCCACAAAGTCGGGCACTTGCCTTAACACCACAAGTGTGTGTGGGTTGAGCACTCGCCAAAGGCTGCAGAGCGGCCCTTGCTCCACTGCTGCTGGGTCAGCACAGAATCACTGTGGTTGCTTGATCCTGCGGTGGGGATACAGCTGTGACAGGGAAAACAGTCAGAGAAGGTACTGAGAGCCTCTGCCCGGCCGGCATTCCCAGCCAATATTTTGACAGAGCTGTTTTGTATTGAGACAGTGTCTTTCCTGTGCTTCTGCCTATTGCTTAAGGGCCCTTTCTTACTCTTGAAATCTTTGGCCAGTTTTTTCCTAGCTGAGACTTCCTAAAAAATGAGTTTTGTCTCATTCTCAGAAAGAGTGCTAATAAATGTTTTTGTTTGTTCAAATGGCAGGCTTTCAGCTATTCATGGAATTAAAAAAGTAATTTCTTTTCTGTTTCTTCTGAAAAACAACTTGTTTTGGTTTTTGCATTACAAAGAATTTATTTTCATGTTATTCCTTCAAGCTTTCATTAATTCTCAGTTTTGAATACTAATCAATGTTCATTGTAAATTTTAAATATATATGTTGAGATACTTACTGTATGCTATCACATAGACAACTGATTTCACTATGAAAGTGTCGCAGGTATGATCAAATATATTTTTAATACGTTCTACTCCACTCACAGTTGCTTTTTTTTTGTTGTTTCATATTTGTTTTTCCTAGTAATAGAAAAATAGAAAAATTAAATTAATTCCTCTGCTATTCTATTGGAGATCTATAGGGTTTCAAAAACTTGAAATAGGTCATGTCTGTAAAAAAAATTTTTTTAATTACTAAATTACTGTGCCATCACCCAGTTACTGAGAGGACTTGACTTTCAATTTTCAGTACTTCTAAAGCAAGGATTTTATGAGAGATACATCTTGTCAATAATTTTTATTTTATTTTTTGATTTTTCTTACTGCAACAGTAGTACACTATAACAACCTGAATAAGATATAGAGTGCTGAACAAGAACTCTCTTCACAAACACCATGTTTCACTGAAACTAATCCTACTCAGTAGCAATAAACTTGATATATTTTATATATTTTTATAGTCCCTTTTCAGTGTTACTATTGGGAAAATTAATCTAAATTTCAAAGCAAAATGAGTAAATATTGAAAGATAATTTGAGTTAGATTCAGCTTTTTTATTAGGAAAATTAAATTAACTGTATAGTTAAAGCAGTAATTCTACACTTAAAACAATATCTTCTTATAAGTTGCTTAGATGTAAGATGTGCAATGAAAAAACGTAAAGTTGCATGTTTGATTATTTATTTACTGATATTTTACTAAGCTTACTGGTGAATAGCACTAAGATTAAGTTTCAAAACTGTTTTATTTATATTTATTTTAAAAACATTTATTTTTTGAAGAGCTTTTAATGCTTTTAACTCTTTTACATATATTAAGCTCAACATGTTTAAAATATTTTAATTGGACATAACAAAATATTTTCAAAGAAATGAAATATCAGCAAGATAAGTTCTTGGTACTTCAAATATTACGGAATATTGGTTTTGACTCCAGCAAGTTAAAATAGTATTGATGTATGTAAAAAATATCTTTGTTTCTTTATGAACCCTGCATAGATTTGCTGCTCAGAGACATAAATGTAGGAAGTTATCACAGTGAAATCTCTTGAATGTTCTTAGCTGCACATACAGACAGAGCCATTTTAAAGGTAATTGCTATGTTCCAGTTATTTAATATCCTGTTCATAAATTAGGCAACACTAACCCATATTTCTTCTTGTTCTTTTCTTGCTTTACACTTTTTTCTTAGCTTTTAATGTATTATTTTCACCATATCTGTTTCATAAAAAATGACAAGCTCTTTCTGATGGCATAGTGCAGCTCAATGACAGAATGATCACAATAAGCAGAATTGAATAAAAATAGGGTATGTACATCAAAAATGTTCGCTCAGAAATTTAAAAGTAGTTCAACTTTTAGGCAGTTTGTTAAAATATAGTTCTTGTTTGAATAAGGCATGGTAAAATTTAAAAGATTTTAGCAGACAGCATTTGTGAAAAAGAAAGATTTGCAGATTAGAGTTCCTTTAGATGAAAAAGTAATTCACTCGGTGTCTGGAAAACCATTCAGTTTCTGATGGTGGAATTTACCATCTGTGCCATTAACACATGCTGATGAATTGGGGGGGTTGACACTTTGACACTAATACAGTGAAATTTCCATGTATCAATATGATTAAATTTCCAATAATACATGATTTCTAACTGAGCATTCACTTCCAGAAACTTGTTATTTAAGAAAGAACAGCATGATTTTCTTGAAATGTGTCCCACTGTAATTTCCTGCCACCTTTTGCAGTTTTAGTTCCTGATCTGAGGTCCCAGGAAATTGTTTGATATGTTAATTTCTTTCTTTGGATGCCTGACATTTTAGCTCTTATATCTTTCAGATTCTGTGCTACTTTGGTGTGTAGTTCTGAGCTTTCTATTAAGAGGTGGTAAGCTCTCTTCACAGAGTAGATAGACAAAACAGTTCCTTTCCTACCTTGGGACCAAGGAAAGCCGACTCCAAGAGCACAAACAGCTGTGTACTGAGGAGAGACAAACGGGAAGGATGGGACTTCATAAGCTAAAGCTGGAACTGGACAATTAACTCCAATATACAAATGGACCAAAACTTATAAAAGTGAGAGACCTCATGACTGGTCATCCATTTTGCGACCATTTTGGGTTCATCTTCTTGTAGCCCTGGCTGGGCTCTTGTACTGCCCAAAGTGTATCCATTAAGCCCTTTTAGTAAATGCCTACTTTATTCCCTTTAACTCTGTCTAGCCTCTGTTCCAATCAGCCTTCTCAAGGCATGACTTCAGTGAATAACATTTAGTTTACAAAACAGTTCAGGCTTATGAAGTGTTTCCAAATTTGCTTATTACCCTCAAAGATTTCTCTTTTCTTTTACTTACCATCAAATAAGTTTAAGGCACATATTGGAACTTTTAAAAATATAGAACAGTAACATGAAATTCTTATGCATTGAGGAAGGGCTAGTATATAACACAGAGCTGCTCATTCAGTCTATAAGAGCAGCAGACTTCTGTTAGAGAATAATTAATTTTGAATGAATGCTTGTTAATGGTATTAAGAGACTTTGCCAAGTACAGAATTTCTGTGCAGAGGACACTAAAGGATAGCCTCAGCCATAGCTATACCACAATAGAAGTTCTTCACAGCTGGCATATCAGAGCAGTCCCTCTCTGGAATGCTGCATCCAAAACCATCTGAATGAGGCAGTTCCTCCTCTTACTGCTGTGGCTCTTGTTGCTCCTTTTAGGCCTGCTAAGTACAGAGTGCACTTTCCTCGTCATGTCTCCTGTTCTTTCATTTCCATTCTGCTTTTTTTAATATATAGAAAAAAATCTGGAGGGAGTACCTTGAGAGTTTTCGTTTATGTTTAGAGTCCCTATGTGTCTTGCAAGCAAATACTATTCACATTTGTGTCAAAAAGCTGGTTAAAATTAGCTTTCCTAATTTGTAATTGCCATAGTGATTCATATAAAGAAAGCTCAAAATGATGCTCCTAATGCAGTGGAGAAGTTTCAGTTGTGTATAAGGCATTAAAATGTTCCTCATTTGAATTGAACACTCTTAAGTTTCAGTGTCACTGTCTTCTGAAAACTAATTTCCTTGTAATGTGAGCCTCTGGGATCAAGAATTAATAAGGGTGGGGTTTTTTTGCTTTTTGTAAATACAATAACATCTTGTGTCTCTATGATGATCAGAAACCTCTAGTAGGATTTCTGCTACAGAATCAAGAGGCATTTTTGCTCCAAAATCCTGAAGACCCATTATAAAATTTGCCATCTGATTTAAATATGCTCATAATCATAATTTCTATCATCCTTTGTCACAATGCCCTTCTCTTTTTAATTACTCTTTTGCTTTATTAATTATTTTTAGCTGTGGCAGCAAGTGTGCTTTCTTTGCTATATAAAATCTTACAAAACAGCAGGAATCTTCTGTCTCAGTGTGTCAGGGAAAACCTGTCTTGAAAAGGCGCCATTTAGAGTGTATGACACTAACAAGGCAACCAAAGAGAAAAATATTTTCATAGTATATTTGCTTCTGAGCAACCGATAAACTAGTTTCTCGTAGCCAGTTTTCAAAATGGCTGTTAGAACATATTAAACGTTAGTGACACGAGATATATATTAGGGCAGAGAGAAAAGTTCACGTTGATCTAAGTTACCTCTTTTGTTCCCTGGATTTTCTCAGAAGGCTGAATCATTTCCTTTTTCCCAATGACTGATTTATTACCTGTTCCTTCCCTGTTAAAATCACACAAATTGTGTGATTCTTTTATTGCATTTGTAGGGCATATTTTTTAATTGCTTCTTTTTGAATTGCTTTAACTTTTTAAACAGACTGTTCCTTAAGCCTTTTTGTTCATTACATTGTGGTACAAGTCAAGTAATGTATGGTCTTTCCCCCTAACACTTGATTTTATCTTTTTTTTTTTAAACTATCATCTCAGAATTACTTTACTATGTAAAAACATTCTATTTCTTCTTATGTTATTGCCATTGTAAAGGTTATTATTTCCTTTGACAGAACAAAGCAATTCTGTAGTGTCCCAAGATGACCATGTGTGATTTAGCTGACTAAGATTTGTACTGTTTTTTCAAAGTATCCTCTTTTTCTTCCCTTTTGAAATGTTCACGTCAGAGCTATTGCAAAATTAAAATAATCAAAAGCCTGAAGCCAAGGTAGACAACATGCATTGCTGTCCCCTCGTCAATCCATCCTGCCGTGCCATCACTGAAGGCTTTCAGATTGGACAAGCATGTTTTGCCCCTTTGTGAGTCCTGGTAAAGCCAGCTACCCTTGATCACCTTCTTTTCTTTCCCATGCTTGGTGGTGACATCCAGAATGATGTCATTTTTACATCATTTAGATGTCACCTTTCCAGGGGTGGAGGTGATGTTTACTGTTTCCCGGTAGCTTCCCGAGTCCTCCTTTCCCTTTTGGAAGATGAGTAACACTGGCTTTTCTCCATCCATCAGGAAACTCTCCTGTTCTCCATGATTTCTCAAAGATGATGGAGAGTGGCCTAGCAACTCCCTCAGCACCTGTGGGTGCATCCCATCGGGTACCATGGGTTTATGAGTGTTAAGTCCATCTAACCATCCTCTCACGCAGCCTTCTCTGACCAAGGGCACATTGGCCTTTCCCCAGCCTTTCTCTCTCAGCAGTCTGAGAGTTTTTTAGGCCCCATCGTGAGGACTGAGGCAAAGAAGGCATTCAGTGATTCTGCCTTCCCTGTGTCTTCCATCACCAGAACACCCATTTGATTCAGCAATGGCCCCAACTGGAAAAATGCCCACTTACTCTGTGATATCTGTAAGATTTTTACATATTCCCCATTTCATTGAATACTGGAAAACGAACAAAAAGTATGTTTGTGGTTTATCTCAAGTCTATAAATAGATTGATTAGGCAGTGAAGAGGAAATTGAGAATTTTTTTTCCCTGATAAGATTTACAGAGAAAAATGCTTGACAAACTCTTAATTTCACAAACCTTTGAGTAAGAACACTTTCAGAAACTGCAGTGTGGTAACACTCGATCCAATTCAACTACAGTTATTGCATTAATTATTCAGAAATCTGCATCCAATGATCATTATATCTTTAATACCTTATGTTGGTTTTTTTGGTGTTTTTTGTTTTGTCAGAAAATTAATACTGAGCTAAAAAATATCTGCTTCCAGACACTAGTTAAGATATTCAGTGGTCTTGCACTTACACAAGAACATTAGACTCACCTGATTTTTTTAGTGGGCTTAGAAATCCTAAGCAATATTATTAAATAATGCCAACTTTTAAAATATAAGAGGTACATAGGATAAAGCAAAAGAATAAAAGCATATAAATGGATCTTCTGTTGACAGAAAATTTATGTGAGTTAAATTAATAATTACTCTTTCAATATATATGAAGATGAGATTTCTGTCAAAAAGAAAAAAAATATTTCCATGGGTTATTTTTTTTTGTTTTGAAGGAAGTAAGGACTTTAGCTTTTAATAGCAGTCTTTGAAGATCCCCTTGCTATGACACTTGCTTTAAAATGCTTTTCTCAGAGACAAATTCAGACCTTTAAACTCCAATGCCAAGCTCTCTGGTGCACAGTTTATGAGGCCATTTAATCAAAGACACTTTAAGATTTTTTTCCATAGTGTTTACTACTGCTGCATTTTCTTGAAAACTTTTCTCAATGAACCACTGTTTAAAATTTATAAACATGTAATCACAGTCAAGAATATGCCAAACAACTTTGGCATTGAAGTATTGAAGTACTTCAATTTGAAGTATTCAGGTGGTGTATCCTCATACTTTAGAGGAATTTATGACACATTTAATATATGGTGTTATTTTTTAATACATATATGGTAACTTAAGTTAAAATGGTGCAACCCAATGTTTATAGCCAGATGTAAACACTTTGGATCATTTCCACACTTCAAAAACTGACCTCTGTAAGTATTTACCATTTATATATTTATTTTAAAACTTACCATAATAATACTTTTTGCATGAAGCAGGCAGTCTTGTATAAGTGATTGACCTGACACATAATTTGAATTTACTACTCATTAGTTTTGTATCAGGGTATAAGAAGGCAAGCTCATCCAAGTGGCAAAGGAGGCAGAAGCCCCAGATTATTTACTGCATCTGAATTGCACATGAAGCTGGAGGAATGCCTTTCAAACATCTGTTTGTAGCAGTTTATAACCCTTCTGATTTATTTTCAATGGGTAGTTTATGATTATGGTTTGGAAATCTTTGTTCAATAAGTAAGGAAGTGAAGGGCAGGGAACCAAACATTTCTGCAAGTGAGAGATCTGCTGCTATGTACTGTCTCCCAGGTGTGCTGTAAGAGAAGGATACACACAAAAAAATTGATGGAGGGAGAGAGAAATAAATGTTGTGATAAATATCTTGCAGTTATAGCAGCAGCTGGGAAGAAAATTAGAGTCAGATTTTTATTTATCTTAACAGTGCAAGCATATCCACAGAAGTTTTCTAATGATTAATTTATCCGCAATGCATAAAACATGTATTAAGTAGCAGATTAGGTGCCAGTTCTCATGTCACATACAGTTATTTTCTCATTAGGCTTGTGATTCTCCCTAACAAAGAATTTTTCATACTCTGACATAAATCTTAACATACCAAAAAAATTACTTCTTTAAGCAGTAAAAGCGTGAGCTTGAGATTATTTTTTTCTGCCTGTACTTAGTAAGTAAAGATTTTCTTTGGGAGATTATCTTAAAATATTTAATTAATTAAGATTAAGATTTTTTTTCCTTTCTGCAAATGCTAAAAAATAACTATCAAATATTTAATTGTTTTTATGCAAATGCTATAACATATAGGATACATGCATCTGACTACAATGTACAGAGGTTTGAAATTTAAATTGAACATCATGACCTCTGTGGAGAACAGACATTTCAGGGGTTTATTTAAGTGTTTCATAAGAAATCTGATTTTGTTTTGAAGTGCAGAAACTAATACAAAACAGATATTAAAGTTCATTCATTGAATAAAATTATGACACTAAACCAAAATACTATACTTTATTAAAATATCTGTGGATCTTTCTCTACAGATGCTCTAAGTAACGAATGAAACTAGGCTTTTACAAAATAATAGCAACAGAGATTTTATGTGTACAAGGCATTGGGAAAAAAAAAGTCTTGGGAAAAGATAATACATTCAGTTTTGCCTCAAAACAGTGTCTTGGAAGTAGAGAATTATGTTGCAGAAATAAATCTGATGATTTCTCCGTGGCTATGACCTGCAAGTTAGAAACTTTAGATGCCATCTTTGCATCAACTCCAGTGACAATAGAGTGGTAAACAACAGGAGAGATTGATTGCACAAAGATCTCATTATGCTCACTGTGCTGCATCTCTTATTTTATATGTGAGTTTTGTTCAATTTCTTCTACAGAGCACAGTTTTGGATATATCTCACAACCACCCAGAAACTGAAAAAACCACCCAAACAAATAAGAATAATTGTACTTGTTGCACCTGAAATGCCCTATTTAATAAATATATTAAAATCCCTGTGGGTAGATTTCCTGTTCAGAAGCCATGAGTGTAATTCAAAAATGCATCTGAGTTGGAAAAAAGTTCATTAAGAATGAGTTGTCTATGGCTTTAAAAAGATTTGTGAGTAATTTAATACATACCATTTATTCAATAGGATGTTAAGAAGTCATGTGAAAAGAAATGGAGAATTCATTTCAGTTGAGAGAAAATAAAGAAAATGAAAGGCCAAACCTACCAAATAAATAGTCCAGTATGCTTCTTTCCATAGGAAAAAAAAAAATATTTCCATTTTTCTCCAAAGAGCTCATTAAATGACCATGTGGGTTTTCAAAATTATTACCTAAAATACCCTGTCCTGTATGTTTGAGCCTTTAGCCTGGCTTTTCTGTGTTAAATAATGTTTCTGAAAGTATATTTAAATGTTTTAATGAAGCATCTTGATTCAGAAGCTGATCCACCACTGTACCACGAGGTTCCTGTGTTACAGAGACAGAATGGCTGAGGTTGGCAGAGACCTCCCGAGATCTCCTGGTCCAAGCCTTATGTTTTAGGCAGGGTTAGTGTGAGCAAGCTGCTGTTCTCTCCAAGATATCCTTCTTTTTTCTAGAAAAAATTTAAATGAATGCTTGGGGTTAACATGGCTACTCCTTTGGGCGAGATAAGTTTGGAATATATTCCACCTCCAGTCATCACTTCTGCCAGTTTGCTGGCAGTTAAACTGATGGCTTGGTGGAGAGATCTTTCAGGCTGTTCCACAGAGATTTATGTGGACTATACTGCGCTGGGAAGTTTAAACAGTAAATCTACTATGCAGTGAAGAAACAACAGAAACTGGGAAAGGGGAGAGAAAGTAAAAGAACCATAAAAATGTGTACCCAGAGAGGGTAAGAATTCCTCTAGTGAGGGGAAAGCAGAATGAAGAATTATCAAAAGCTCACAGCATCATTACTGACCCTGAAGTTTCCCACCTTCCCCTTAATTTTGTTCTACTTGCTGCTCAGTTCCTCACAGTGTTCTGGGACTGTAAACAATACTTTATAATAGTGCTTACAAGTGATATGTCTCTAACAGAGATATCTGTAGCAACCTTAAATTGTAGTAACCTGCGTTCAATCCGGTCTATAAAATACCAGTCTAATTCATCATTAATATTGTTTTCAGTACACTATTTTCTTTATTTGAGTGTGTTTCTTATCTCTGGAAAAGGCCTGCAAAAATTTCCTGAATTAATGAAAATGAAGAAACTTTGCAAGAAACCTGGGACCATCTTAATTATTGCATGTTTAGCATAAGATATTCTTAAAGGACTGCTGGCACTTTGAATAAATTTTGAGTCTTAATGGCATCTTCATGAATATAAATGTAGAAGCACTGCAGGGAACTTTATCACTGCTTCAGATCAAGTTGTTCTTTCCATCCATTTTACCACAGTGGTCACAAAATGCAAGTTTTCTCAAAATCAGTTCTGGGTCACTTTTGATTTGATTTTGTGTTAGGAAAATTAATTCTAGGTACCTTTTAAAATGGTTGTTTGTTACCTTTTTGTTATTGTGAAACATTATTAAATATTTTCTAATTTGCAAATACAATAACCGCCTCTCTTCCATAGAATTGATGAGAATTAGCACTTTCCAAGTGTCTTACTGGGAACACATATATTTAAACTGATAAAACTGTCAATTTTTTCAGCATCTCAGAGGGTAGAGTTAGATTAGATCTTATAAAAATATTCTTTACTGTGAGAAATGTGAGGCACTGAAACAGGTTACCCAGAGAATTTGTGGATGCCCTATCCCTAGAATTTTTGAAAGTGATTTTGATTAACCAGATCTTCTGGAAGATGCCTCTGTCTATGGCGCAGGGGTTGGAACTAGATGATTTTTAATGTCCCTTCCAACACAAAACATTCTATCATTCCATGATTTGCATTTCTTGATGTTGTACCTATAAATTTTACACTAAATTGAAAACCATGTCTCTCTTGTAATGCTCTGTATTTAGTATGAAAATCTAAAACCTTGATGGTCAACCTTGAAAGTGAAGTACACAAGAAGTGGCAGTAATGTTTTTTTGTACCAAATCATAAATCATCCTAGAATAGACTATGACTAAAAAGTTCTTTAGCATGCCAATGCCAATTATGCATTTTTTAAATCCAGGTGATACGGAATTCCATCCTGCCAATAAAATTAAATATCCAAACCAAAGCCTCTGGTGCTCTTACAAATGTGGTTTTGTTTGCTATGATATCTTCTGTACTTACAATGGTGTTGCAACTAATTCTGTCTCAACTGTTAGTTCCTGAATTATGTGGGTGTTGTGCAAATATCCTGCCCAGTTACTATAAGCAGAAGCCATTGCTAGACAAACATGTTGGTTCCTTACATGTCCACCATATGATACAAAAGAACATAACTAACAATACTTTTGTAAGTTGTCATTATTTAATCCACAGAAATCTATAAATATGTTCAGGCCGTTATTGTGCTGGCATGAACTAAATTAATTGCAAACTGATTTATCAGCTGAGACTTTCAGATGCTGTGTCACAAAGTTGAAAGATCCTGGGGAGAAGTCCTGGTACAGAAAGAACTGACTATTCACGGGCATTTTCATATCCAAAAAGGAGTTAACTGAGAAGTTAAAATGCTAGTGAACAAAGAACACCAGAAAAAAGTGGTGTAGACACCTACATCCATATTCTAAGCCTTTGGATCTCATTTTAGTTTTTAATTTTTAAAACTGATTTTTTGGTTCTTATTTATGGCCAATAACATGGAAAAACTGGGAGATCCAAGTTCTGTAAATATCAGAACTTCAATTCAGCAGTTAATCTGTTCTCATTATGGGTTTATTGCATAATTTATTTGTTAAAAATTCAGACAAATTTAATCTCTGGGAAATTTAACAGTCAAAACATGTACAATCTAGGTCACTACCCAATTCTTATTGCTGAATTTAGGTCACAAATTAGTAACATCTAAGTGCCAGCACTTCAGATGAAATTCTGTCTTTATGACTTGTTTGGTAACCTCAGTAAATATTATGTAAATTTAAAAAATCAATAAGGAATTTTGTTTTATTGTGAGAAAAACTGGATTGTCTTGTAAAACTGATCTGTACATACAGGTAATTTGCTGTTATTGCAAATTGAGTTTTTCTTTGCAGTACAAAGACCAAAACCCAGCGCCTTGATATTTAATGTCTTAGCTCCTCTCAGAATAATCAGTAGTTGCAGCATCTAAGAATTTTGAACATCTAGACACAAAGGATTTGTTTTGTACGTCATTGTTACAGCTAGTAAACACAACTGGTCCAGTCAGCTACTGTGTTCCTATGAATTAATTTTGTGTGACTAAATTTGTGCAGTGTGCATAAGACCAACCTTTTTTTCGATAAAGAATTAATATAGCAATGTATGCGACTAAATACTTAGGCATGGAGCACAAGACTTGAGTACTTACACTAACTTCAGTGAACCCCTTGGGATGTTTCATATGTGTGCATTCCAGAAAGTAAAGGGAAAGTTCTCACTGACTTAAAATAAGAGGAGCCTGCGAAGTGTGCTGCTATATTTTGGTTTGAAAACTCTTCACTTTTGTCTGCTGCTCTTCCACCTCTTAGTGTACTGTTAAGCAGAAGGTCCAAAGGAACAATGAGCCCTATAGGAAACAAACTGTGAAAGACAAAGACTTGAGTTTGCTTGGTTTTCAAAATGATCAAAAATTTCCTAATTGATTTTTCTAAGAAGTGATGTTCTGAATTTCTGACCTTGCAGAAGAGTATTTAGGTGTAGCATGAAGAGTAGTTATTATTCTGTCTTTGAGGGTAATGCAGAAAAAGATGTCCTACATGACTGTAGACTGAGTCATGACTGACATAGACTCTACAATGTTATTACATGTAGATTGTAGGGTGCAGCTCTACTTGAACATGATAAAAATCCATGATTTAGTGTACTTATTTTATTGTACCTTTTGTCATGAAGTTTTAATCACTGGGTATGGCACTCCTTTCTGTGCTTCTGTTTCATAGATGTGAGAAGAGTAAGAACACTGTCAGATGGATAGTGCAATACCAAGACATTTTGACTGCATTTCAGCTGTGTTTGAGTGACAGCAGACCGTGCTCATTTGGTTCTAGGCTCTGCCTGTGCATAGCAGCTGTAGCAAAGACAGCTTGAGTTACTGCACAGAAAGTGCAGTTAGAAAGAGACTTGGAAATCAGCTGACCTCAGCAGCTGTATCGGTTTCAAAGGCCTGGCCCAGACAGAAATTTCAACGAGACATTTTAGAATGAGAAGATAAACATGTCTTTAAAAAATTCAAGCAGAAAGCAATCCTTGAAGGTTAGAACCACCAAATGGTTGCCTATTGCAGGGCAGAGAATTCAGTAAAACTCAAAAAAATTGAAATCAAATACACATAATCATAAAAAACAGCAGGACTTGTCACGTGCTCTCTAAGAAGCTTAACTGAACACACTGAAGTATCAAATTTCTTCACACCACAAGCAGTGAAATGAAACACTTGAAAGAACACTGGTGATCTTACACCATTCATCTTTCTCATTAATTTAGGCTGCAGGGAAACAATTGATGAAGGAACTAAGCCTAGACATAATTGCTACTGATCCTGAATGCTGTTGTGAAGTCCTCCTGAAGACAGGGAATCAATAGGACCCACTTTAGGATTTTCAGTCTCCAACTGATTCTTGCAAAAGAAGGGGCAATTAACATCCATTATCTTCTAATAAAATATATCTCTTTTGCTCTTTATCTATTATTATTGAAGAGGGATCTCCCAGGCTCTGTTTTGTATGTAACTGATACCTGTGATTTCCTGTTAGTTTTCAGACTCCTTAGGGCTGAGGGTTTTTTAACGATATTAGGAAGGTGCTTCAAAGAGCCCAGACATACAGAAATATTATGTCCTAGCCCTTCAAACTATTTTTAACATTGCAAAGTTGTCAGTATCAAATGGATTAATGACTGCTTGTGCCTGATGGCAGAGGATAACATTTGAAGTATGGGGCCACTATGTAAGGTGTCATTTCATTCAGATGAAAACCCTACACTATCAAGAAAATTGTCACTATTTTCATGAGACTAAAAATGCTTACAGCAACTTTGGCAGCTCTTCAGGTCTCAAAGGCTGGCTGGTATGACATGCCTTTCACAAACAATATATTTTTCCATGTTCAAGAGGATCATTGAGCCTTTGAGAAAAGGTAGATAGAGGATTTTAGCATCTCTATCTGATATTTTCTACCTCTATCAAACATGTGGATAAGTAATGTTGTACTTATTTTCTCTCACAGTTTATAGTATGTACAATAACAGAGCTTCTATCAGTTTTTTTAGACAGGACTCGACAACTATGAGACACAGTGAGTAGGATTATGGGTCTTGATTTCTCATCTGAGGCATTAATAAAGAATTTTGCTAAATTATGAACGAACCTCAATCATCCTGATGTTAATCTACAGTCTTTGTTATAGAAGTTTAATTTTTCAATAGTATTTCATGTTTTAAAAATTAGAGTGAAAAAGAATGTGTGAAATCTTTGTGGTTCTAAACAAGCAGGTAGAATCCATGACCCCAGTCTGCATCCTAAAAACTTCTTTTGGCCACTAGAATCCCCAAATCTTTTTGACTTTACAAAAACAAAGAATTAGCTGCCTACCTTTTGAGCAAGGTTTTTTGAGCACCATAAAATAGGCATTTCCCATGCCTGTCTCAAGCTCACAGACTATTAATCTTTCTCTCTAAATGTCTGCTGTGTTGAGCTTTGGAAAGCCACAATGGGTATAAGTACTGAGCCCAACAGCCTTTCTGCTAAATAGATTTTATGGGTTGTAGGAGATAGTTTAAAAATATTGCCTTGCTCACAGATGCTTGAATGAGCTTCTATCTCTCAGGAATGTGTCTCATCTGTGACTATGAGAATACTTTCTGTGATGTGCTTAAGCATGATACAATTTAATATTTATGAATACATTAATGGTGAGTGCATTTGTGTGTCTGGGTTTACTGTAATTCCTAGTTTAAAAAAATATCTGAGTAATCCAAAGCTCAGTTGTGTAGGCTTCAAGTCTTTTACATACATTATAATGCCCACATTTATTCTTCAAGCACTACATTAGGACAGGACTCCATAAATCAGACTTGAAAACCATTCTTGCTTCAGAGCACATGCCTGAAAAGAAAGTGAAAAACTGACTGTGTACCAAAATACTTTTCCTAGATTTTAGTCTTGCAGCATCCCAATTCTACATTACGCATGAGTAAATTGGTTTTAGTTAACTTAAAGGTAAACTGCTTAATTAAACCTACTTGATATTTGAACTTTCATAATTGCTGTTCTGTGCCATGTCCATTTTTCATATCAAATCATCACTTTATCTAGAAATATTTCAAAATACCTAATTTTCAAGTATTTTATAAAGTAGGTGGAAAATTGAGGCCTCTAAAAGAATGAAGAGCAATGTTTCTTCTGCATGAATTTTATTCCAACTGATGATGACGAGTACTCATCCAAAGGACTTTCTTCCTTTCAAAAGTTGCGGTGCCTCCTAAAGTAAATCTCAAAGTAAATAAATTTTGGTTTTGAGAAAAATATTTACTTCTTAAGGTGTAATAGCATTTTGTGGGGAGCTTTAGTTCAGATACCTGTTCTTCATTATGAATTAGCCTTTCTTTCCAAAGATGAGTTTTTACAGTCTCACCTCTCTGTAGATATTTGCAAAACCATGTATTTCATGATGTCCAGAGAAAATGTCCTTGTTTAGTGAAGAGGAATGATTCAACAAACCACAGCACCTACAGGACACAGGATAATGCAGCTTTCACACAGGTATCACCAGATATAACAGATTTTCTTCATCACAAACATTTGATATGTTTTACACTAATGAGTAGCTATTTTTCAGTTTTCATCTAATAATACACATCAGCAAAACAAGTATATGCTGATTTTGTGTAAGTTTGCTACTAGAAGGCTAAATTCTTACAATGAGTAAAAGGTTATCTCCAAAGGCTACATCAGATTTTGATATGCAAGACTGAGAAAAGCAAAATACAAAAGGTAATTACAACACAATTAATGTTGAGGTGGTATTTACAGACTAGACAAAGAAACTCCAGTGACTAAATTGCATTCTGTGGCCTGCAGGTAGTGAGATCTCAAGCTGCTTATTCAAATTCATCCCTAGCTACCCTATCCTGTAGAAAATTGCTGCTTTTAGTACTCACAAGATTCTCCAAAAATTGCTAGTGTTCTCGTCTTTTATTAATATAATGAAGGAACACATAATGTTCAAATGAAAGAATTTATTGCAATTTATTTTTTAAAATAATTAAATAATTATTGTGAAATAATTATCTTTTTGAAGTTTTCGAGCGAAACCTCCTTGTAATCGTGGTTGTTTTTTCCCTTTTAGATATATTAGAATTCATGCAGACATTTTTTCTAGCTGTTCTAGGATTAAATGTCCTGAGAGCAGCAGATGCTCAAAGTGATCAGGGGAGGTATCCCACCTTTCCCTGGTGGGAAAAGCCGTCTCAGCTGGAGGAGCACAGCCTCATGCAGCACCACAGCACCTTGTGCGGCCTGCTCTTTAACAGGCTGCAGACTACAAGGAAATGTTGAAAACCTTCACAGATACACAAATACTTTATCTCAGAGCAGATGTATGGTCAGATCTGCTGTCCTTTTAAAAGGAACAAGATCTACTATTGGAGTATGAATCCCAATATGACCAGGTAGATTGCGCCTGGGTCTGACCCTCGCTGCTGGGCCAACTGTGGGGTATCACCCCAGAGACACCTTTAGCTTGCTGGACGCTGCAGCTGGGCAGTGAACAAGCCCAGGCTTGTTAGAAACTCTGTTTACCTCAGGAGGGAAGGCTTCAGGCTAGGGTGAGGAGGAAAGGAGACGGATTGTGCCAGAGGGTTAATATCCAGAGTTTTATTCCATGGTCACAGTGGTCTGAACCTTGGTAACAGCTCCAACAGAATCCCGACCGCATGGTCTGATTGACCTTTTGAGCTCTGGGACAGGGGAGGAGAAGGGACAGGTGAGCCACCAACCAGGTGGGAGGGCAGGGTCTCAAGGGACGAGGGACACCTAAACAGGCCAATGACCCCCAGGCCTGAAGGGCATCCTTTGAAAGTGACCAACCACACCACGAACCACACGAGGCCTTGCTGGAATGTTAATCCTGATTGACAGAACTCACTCGGCAAGGGGGCGAGGGGGAACGGAGAGAGGTATTGCCACACCTGGGAAGTACTAGGAAGTAAAACAGGAACTTGCAACACACTGCAACAATCTACAAGGAATTCACAGGAAAATCACTTCCACCAGAGGCTTCTGAACCATCTTCCTTTGGATTTGTCCTTGGGGTTAGCTGAATTTGAGGGAAAGCAGCTAAACCTCGAGACATTTAAGTACCACAGTTTAGAGAGCTGCAGATATTACATTAGCTGCACAGCACAGCTAATATACTTTCTAAAATAATTGTATTAAATATTTATAGGCTTCCTTTTTGACATTTGAATTGCCTTGGAAAAAAATCTAAATTAATCTATATTCACTCTATGAAATATTATAAAACTTAAAAGTATTTTAGCTATAATTAGCTGGATATCCAAATATCATTTTGAATTTCAACTTCTATCAGATTCCTTTGCAAATGTTGTTGCAAAACATTCATGAAACAAATTTGTAAAGGCTTCCTTTCAGCAATTCATAAGACTGAATGGCTACTTCTGGCTGACCCAAATCAATCTATGCAATTAGCATAATCTAGCCCAAGAAATGGGTGACAACTGAATTTTCATCTGTGTCACTTCAGACACTTCAGACTTCAGACCCTAGAACAGGATTTAAAACATGATTTGCTACAAATATGACACAGTTGCGTATATAGCAGGAGTCAGATCAGGCACAGTACTAACATTATGAAAAAACAAGTATGACAACTCTTTCTAAACTAGTGTTTAAAGCAAGATATTGCTCACTGAGCAAATTTATGAACGCAGTTAAATTAGGACTCTCTAGGTATGAAACCATTGGAGAAGTTCTGTATTACATAATTTTAAAAAATTAATCAATTTTGACAGCTGTGATAGCACGGCTGTGGTGAAAAGTTGAAGGAGGAAGTGCAAATATCTCAGATGTTTTTGAAACAAAACAGATATATAAGGATTTAATGGAAATTAGAAGAGAACAAAACTCTCAAAAATGTGTGCACAGAAAGGGCAGTCTCTGGCTGGAGGTCTTCTGGTGATGGATTTGTTTGTTTTCTCATACATCTTGCTGTCTGTTTATTCCATCTTTCTATCCTGAAGGTTTCCAATGTGGTAAATTGAAATACATACTTCTACATAGTTTTGTAAACAGCTTTGCACAGTCCTTAGACATATGGAAGTGCCAGATATCTGCTATCTTTTTGTCCGTAGATCATATCAGAATAGATACACTTCCTTTTTTAATGACAGAAGTTTATAAATCACATTCAAAAATACCCCTTCAATAAATATTCATATCACAAGAATTATGACTACTTCAGTTGAGAGCAAAGTTACATTTGCTATCCCAGGGGAGCTAAGAAAGACCTACACACCTAAATCTATTCTGAATAAGTAATATACTGTGATGTATTACATGTTTTATTCTCTAGACCTCTCAAATGCACAAGCTCTTCTTTTTTCTCTCTATAAAGATGTACCAGCTATGCATATGGATATTCCAACTTTTTTTGTTCAAAAGCTGTCATTTTGCCCTTCATCAGCAATTTGTGTTGAAAACCAAACCACGGTCGAGAAATTCACGCATTTTGTTAAAAAATCAGTAGTTTTTCTTTAGAAATTTACCGTACTGTCACACGCGTGGTTATTCATTGTCCCCCTGCATTTAGAGAAACTCGACGTCCAAGCACATTTTTTGAGGAGTTTCTGGCTCGCAAATGATAGTCTGCAGAATGCTCACTAGTGGTCAGGGAAGACCTGGTATGTCCTGTGATTTTAGTCATAATTAAAAATCACTTAAATCATCATTGGAATGTCACTTAAATCCTAAAAGTGGGAAAATCCATATTTGGAAAAATCAGGTATCTGCAGAAGTAATCCTGCCCACGGACTTCCTGTAAAACATGGGAGAATTATTTTACCTGGGTTTATGACTTCAAATCCATTGGATAATAACATTTACACTAGTTTCAGCTGAAGTTCTAATAAAGAGTCTGCTTTGTCTACTTCTCAGAACAAGCTATCTTTTTGTATTTATTTGTTTCAAACATGTTTGTTTCTTTCAAAGAGTTTATCTAAAGCTTTGTGCAACCTATACACTAGTTTTCAAAGTACACTTTTCAGCTTTGGGCTTGTCCATACTGTGCTATACTGTGTGAAAAGGCTATAAAAAGTCAAGATTTAAAATTTTACATTATTCAGAGGAAGGACCATAATTTGCTGCTCATGCATAAAAATTGGTGTGGCCTAATTATTGGAAAGCTGTTTTATTCTGGCTAAATATTCTGTCTGGACATAATCACTCATATGGGCTTAAATACACATATTGAATTTTCCAGTATAAAAATTTTGTTTAAAAAAAAAAAAGAAGGCTTGAAGCTTGAAGTTACACAACTTATTATAACATCTTTCTATCCCTTTATTACATTTTTACAAATGTTCTGGTTAAAAAAATAAAACCAAACAAATGTATATACATATAATCCACAGACAATGTGAAACCATGGAACTGCTAATTTCAGTGTTGTCCGCTAACTTTTATCCAAGATTCCTGTGAGCTTTATTTGTATTGGCGGAGGAGATTTGCAGTATAGGTTATGGTACTGGTGAAAGAATATTTACTGTGCTTTTCCTTATCTACAGTGTGAATGATTAGCCACAGGTCTTACAAAGGCATGGAGATGCAAAAGGACAAGACTGATCATAGGTAAATTCATATGAACAGCAGCTTGCAGCTCATTAGAGAAACTTAATGGGATTTATCAAGAGACAGTGAGTAATTCATGCCAGCAAAGAGCATTAGGATTCATGCACAATGCTGAGTGAAAGCTGCTGAATAAAAGTTAAACATGATTTCCTCCATGGCCATTAAAAGAGATGGTGACTATGTTTGGGGCGGGATTTTCAAAGTCACTGTCTTTATAGTTTCTTTTCACATTATTTTTTACTGTGCAGATTATGAGAATTTGGCTTTGAAAGCCTTCCTTGTAATTTTAAGATCTCCTGTAACTTCCTTATATTATTTTTTCCCACCTCCTATCTATAAATTGAGACAATTTGTTTTTGTAGGAAAAAGCCCAGGAAAAATTCTTCTGTGATGGGATATCACTAAAAGATATTTGCTTCATTGATATCTTTTCCAAATTAATGATCAGTGAGATATATTATCCTTGTGTAATGGGTAAATGCTGTTATATTTTCACTGCTACTATTCATTGTGTTAAATCCATATTTCAGTCTGAAAGAGAAAGGTGTGTACGCTGTATTTTAAAGCTGTTGATTTAATTGCATTATTTTGTTTTGCAAGGTTCTTTGCTACCTATTGCATCCTGAAAAATGGGATTCATCTTCTGGTTTAACTAATTCTATCTTGCGGTAAGATACTTAACAAAAATAATGTAGTTGGCTAAAATATCTCCTAAAATATGAACTTTGGGGATTTATTTGTTTGGCTGGTTTCTGGTAGGTTTGGTGTGGGAGGAACCTGGTAGGGTTTTATTATTTGTTTGAGTTTGTTTGTTTGTTTATTTGTTTGCTTACTTGCCTGTTCTGAGGGCAGGGATAGATAATCAGCCCATTTGATCTGATAATTTTGTCTGGACTGTAAAAGGAGAGGTAAATTGAGTGATACATTGAGTGATAAATCCACAAACTCTAAGGTAGAGTGCTATTAATTTTAAGCAGCAAAGAACATTGAGAAAAAATAAGATCTCTTGTCAAAGGAATTTTTTCCATGCCGCAGTGCCTGAGAATGGCTCTAAAGCATGGGAGTTAACTAGACTGAAAATGGTGGCAAGTTGTTACAAATTTTTAAATTATTATTTTTTCATAAGAGAATGCACCAGTATTTTGAATACTGTAACTGCCTATATGAATTTACAAAAATTAACAAAATGCGCATAGGTTCTCATAACTAATTTTTAACAAAGTCAAATATATGGATAAGTCAAAATTGAGTCTTTTCTATTACCATCATCCTTTGCAATCACTGAGGAGTGCCTACATAACCTGGTTTTAATTTCTTTAGCCCAAAGGTGTTTGTTCTTCTGTCAGTCAAACACATTTTCTCTTACAAGACAACACCATCCAATCCAAACATTGGTGACAATCTTGAAATTAATTTCATCAATTAATTCCAAAGTTACATTCAACACCACAAATACAGCTTTAGATTATTTCGTCCTACTAGAATAGTAGGGTCAATAGACTTATCTTTGTGTCTGCTCCCTTGCATCCTTTTCTAGCACAGCATGAGAACATAAAACAGCTGGAGACACTCACATAACTAAGCAGCCATCCATTTAATATCTGGCCTTATTCCTTCCTCTCTGTGCAGAGTAAACCCTAAACCTTTTTAAAATGCTCATTTGAACTGGCTTAACCTTAGAAATAGAGGGGCACCCACAGTCCACATAAAATTTATGTGATTATGGCTTAAACAATTCTCCCTTTCAAATGTTCTGAAGCTCTCATGATTAAATCAGAATCAATGATTCTTCAGATGTTAATCTTATAAATCAGATTTATATTTGAACGGACCTAAACACTGACTATTTATAAAGAGCTATTTATTGAACTTGCATTTGAGGCACAATAAAAGGAAGTTATACCAGAACAATCCTTCAACTTCATCAACAATAAACCTTTCTCAAACTTTTAATAGAATTCTGACTGTCATTATGACAGAGCACCAATATATTGGCTAAAGCAATAATGTGAAATACAATTGTCAGAAGGTATATAAGATTATTTTTATCAAGCATTCTAGGTCTCAGTGTTTTGACATTTAATACTTCAAAATTAGAACTGTCAGTTGTGTTAATCATTTTGGAAGTAGCTCATCCTGCCATATAAAGCTTTTAAAATTAATTCCTAATACTCTTACAAAAGACTGATCCTCATATATTAAAATATGTTATTGAAATGTATGTGTGTATTAAAATTGTTTTGATGAATTCAAAGGTATATTTGTTCCTACTCCAAGCCCAGAAAATACTTATTTTTAACAGGTTACACAAAGACAACATCAACCACGCCATCTCCCTTTAGCAGTTATCCTCTATTGCCTCTGCCTCAGCTGTCATGTGCATGAAATAGTATTTTTCATTTTTTATACCCTGATGATAATTTATTTACATCATAGGAGCATTTGAGTATACTGGTGTAACTATAAATGTGAAGAAAAACACAGTCTCTTTCTTTAAAAAGAACTCTTAAAAACCAAAATATCCCACATAGGCAACAGCATCAACAGCAACAGTAATTATAAGGTCAATACATATAAAAAAGTAAATAAGTGAGGAAGATAAAACATCAGTATAATTAGCCAGCTTCACTGCACATTTCTAGTAATAGTTGTTTAGTTCTCCTTTTCTGTGCTAAGCCTCTGTACAGATTATATTCTCAGTCACATCTTATATTAGTTGATAAATTCCTGGAGCCCCAAGGCGTTGTTTGTCACCAGAGATGAGAAAGTACATGATCTGATGATCTGCCTTCTGCATGAATTTAGGAATAAGGTTTATGGTGTTTTCTTCTCAGTATCCTTTACTGTTATCAGGCATTTTTGACAACATGTTTACTTTTTTATCCTGCTTGTATAAAGAACATATATTTGCTAGTGGTATACAAACATAAATGGTTCTTGCCACACATAGTGTTCCAGCAGAACTAGTAAAATTTTTCTTATTTCGAATGATTGTCAAAAATACTACCACAGATCTTGACATATCTTGAAATACAAATAGTAATAGTTTTCCCGTTTTTCTCAACATCAGTGAT